>NC_081413.1:65288408-65608825 GCF_030272615.1 Cryptomeria japonica | reverse complement strand
AATTTTATTATGGATTTATTTAGCCCTTTAGTCAAATTTAATACACATTATAATTATTGTTAAATTGAAATATAGGTGTTTTAAAAATCTAAATGCTAGAGTTAATTTAATTAATTCCTACAACGATTAAAAGATAAATTGAGACTGATAATATCTCTTGTCAATTTAATTAGAGATTTTTGCTTAAATGAATTTATTATTTATTAATTGATGAGATAATAATAAATTCTTTGGGGAGTTAATTTTCCACTTGTAATTTTAGATTATCCCACTCACTTAATATAGTTGTTTAAATTAACTTTAGTTGAAGAAGAATTCAAACATAGTTAAGACAAGACTTGATACTACGTTACTTTAATAAACTTAGCTTCATTAGGTTACGTTTTTAAAAAAAAAAATTATTATATTCGTGCCCAAAAGTTTGGGCATGACACACTCATTGTTTAGACTAGGCAAAATGGTTATCTTTTTTGTGTTGTGCTTCCATTTCTTACTTCAAAAAATCATCCATCATCATTGAGACAAAGTTCACAAATCACAAAAAACTACCAAGTCAAACTAGCAGGGCAGTTTAGCACGTAAGAGAAACATCTTAGCTCTTCGGAACCACATTTTAGCACATGCAAGCTTCAACATAGTGCATCAGTATTGAACTTTAGTGCATAATCAATCTCAAATTAGCAGTTCAAACCTTAGCGCTTTCAAAAAACATTCTAGCATGTTGGAACAACACCTTAGTGCGTCGAGACCAAACACTAGCACGTTGAGATCAGATGTTAGCGCATTAATAGTTTATTAGTGCATAAACTTTCAACCAAACCAAAATCAAACAGACCAAGGTAGCATGTCAGAAAGGTAGCTTAGCACGTGGAAACCATTCTCTAGCGTGTTGTGAAAATTTGGTAGCGCATTGGGTTTCTAACTTAGCGCATAGCTGAAATTGAGAAAATAGGGGACAAAACAAAAACTATTTTTGAAAATTCTGAAAAACAGTTTAGGAAGCTCTTTTTCCTCACTTGAACTCGATCAAATAGAAAATCAAAATCAGAGTATCCAAACTACTCCAAAAGCAAGTTTTCCTTTAAACAAAGTTGTCAAAATTTGAAAACTAGTCACGAGATAAAACACATCTCTCCTATCAAAATTAGGAAACACCATCACACAGATCAAAAGGTCCTTCAATCAAAAGGATTTTTATCCAAAAACATACTTGTTTTAAACTCAAAGTTGTCAAATCAAGTTTCCACATCGAGAAAGCTCTTATTCCATAATATTTGACATGCTTTGTCGTGAGGGGGCATCTAAACCTTCATTTGATAAAGTAAACTTAAGTTTCTAAACAAGATATCTAAATCAAAAACAAATCAAAGGAAACCATTGATCGCTTGTGCATGACTAATCCTCATATTCTGAGAAGAAAGAGTATTTATCATAACACTAAGTTGAGGAAACAACAACCCAGTTCTCTAAAACTTGCCAAAAGGAATAGGTTTTTATACATCAATCACCAACTCTTCAAATGTCATCGAACATTCCTCCGTCATATGCACTTGTATCTTCAAGACAAAAAAACAAATTTGACAAGGAACCACTAAGGAGTAGAGCATTTTGTCAAAAAGTGGCATTCAGCCAATGCCTAAATCAGGGAGGATAAATCAATCCATCTTTCTTCCCAGAAGTGTGCATCACTTGCAACATACCTCGATTTGAACCACCAATCCTTGAGCAAAACATCGAAGAGGAGTTCATTCTCTGTCACAAAAATTTTCTACTAGATGCCCGCTATCACTCGCTCTCAATGAAACAAACAAAGGGAAACACAACCATAGTCCAGTATGGGGTGACAATTATCAAATCCTTTTGAATATCCAAATTTGGAAGACATAGAGATCACTGAAGAACTCCTTTAGGAATGCCAAGAATGTGCCTCATTCCAAAGACTCATGGAAAGACTTATAGAGGCTGAGAAAAAAAAAATCTACTCATGCTCACAAGCAAAGGAGTGAGGATCCCAGAAGGCTTTGATTCAAACACTTTTAGAACAAGGTATTGACTCTATACTTATCAAGAATAGAAAAGAGAAGAAGATGTAGGTGACCTTGAGCAAAACATACCCAAGCAAAACATACCTGAACAAAACATACCCGAGCAAAACATCCCTAAGCAAAACATGTCGCTACACACACCATTCCAAACTAGAAACAATGTGAGGGAAGAACTCTTCCCTCGGAAAATGAATGCGCCCTTGGTTTCCCTCACACAGCAAATGCAAATGCTACAAAAACAGATGCAAGACATGCAACAAGGATCAATAGTATGGTATTTCTTGAATGAAATTGGTCCTTATCCTTTTGACAGAAGGTTAAACATGGTACCTTTTCCCCCAAATTCAGACATTCCCAAATTTGACAAATATGATGGGAAAAGCGATCCCTGTGATCATGTCCGGGAATTTTATACCATGAGCCTAGAATTTGCCCATGATGATACTTGTTTAATGAGATTATTCCCAAGAAGTTTGGGCGGGAAAACCATGAAATGGTTATCCAAAATCACACCTCCTGTCAAATCCTTTGATGAGTTAGTCAACAAATTCATAACTCAATATTCCTACAACATTCAACATGCCATCACCATGCTAGATGTCTACAATACCAAACAGAAAAACAACGAAATGTTCATGGTATTTCTTCAACATTGGCAGAAAATGGTCTCAAGGTGTCCTCGAGATGTGCCTAAAAAGGAAAAGATGGAAATTTTCATTGACAATTTAAATAGTGAGATGAGTTACATACTCAAACTCCAATTCATACCATCTTTTTCTAAATTGATTGAAAATGGCATCCAAGTAGAGGAGGCATGTGTCAAGAAAGGAACATTGAAATTTTTCAAAGAAGGGAAGAATTCATCCAACTCTAATTACAATAACCAAAACAACAACAACTTAGACAAATCCATGTTCTGGACCAAAAACAAAAATACTGGAAATGGAGGAAACGAAACTAATGATGTGAAATCCAAACAACCAGTGTTAGCTTTATCAGGTAATCATCAGGCTACCAAGAATCAAAAGGGTGCTAACCAAGGTACTAACACTTATGCACCAACTACAAATCAAAATCATCTTAACACAAACAACACCAACAATACCCAAGACAATAACACCAATCAAGGACCTAATACAAACTCATGAGGTAACACCAACAACTTTACAAAACACATCTACACACCCATAGGGCAATCATTTGAGTCAGCATTCAGAGAACTCCTAGCAAACAAAATTATCTCCTTACTAGCAATCAACAACTTTGAACCACAAATCAAACCACCCTTGTTGAATGACTCACACTTTTGTGATTTTCATCGAAACAAAGGACATCAAACAAATGATTGCATGAGACTGAAAAACATTGTTCAAGACATGATTGATAGAGGTGATTTAAGAGTCGATGGTCTCAAGATAAATGGTGACCATGGTGCCTTTAAGAATCCTCTTCCAAACTACAACAAGGATGGAGCTTCGACTTCAAATGATACACATGGAGCTCATATCAATCACATATACAATAACACTATAAATCATATATCAGTTGAGGACAATCAAGTAAATATTATTACAATCAAGGATAAACGTGAACATGAATCAATCAATGTAACCACCAGAGCTCAAAAATATGTCTTCAAGGGACATACGTCAACAGTAAATAGCATACCCAAAATTCAATATGACCTGGTCAGTCAACTGCACAAAACTCCTTCTCAAATATCTATACTTGAGTTGTTGAAACTTTCACCAAAACACAAGGACATCTTGGAACAAGCACTATTGGAAACAAATGTACCCCAGGATCTAGATACTGACAAATTCCAAGCCATGGTGTCTCACATAACACGGCCTCATAATCTCACCTTTTCTAAGCAGGATAATATTTCATTGAGCCATCCACACAATACTCCACTCCACATTGAAGTCTTGGTCTACAAACATCGAGTCAAAAGAGTATTAATTATGGAGGAGCTAGACTCAATATATGTACCTTAAAACTTATCTGTGCTTTAGGCTTCTCTAAGAAGTCTATTGATCCATGCAAAAAGATCATTAGCAAAGCATACGATGATGAAGAAAGATCATCCAAAGGAACAGTGGTGTTGCCAATTCAAGTGGGACCAATACAAAAGGACACTATGTGCCAAGTCTTAGACATAGACCTCACATACAATATTTTATTGGGTCGACCTTGGATACATGAAATTCAAGCAATACCCTCAACTTACCACCAATATGTTTAGTTCCACTACAATGGACAAGAGATTTATATATCAGTAGATCATAACCCTTTTCAACATTGTAATTCTATGGGGGCAACCCAAGACAGTTTGGTTCCACATAACAGAGAAAAAAAAATTTCCTCAGCACCAGATCTTCAGCAAGAAAAGCCTAAATCTTTATCTATGGATTTCAAACAGAAGATGAAAATAAAAAATCAAGGCATGGGAGAGTACTCTTTGGAACCCTAGTGTTTAATCAGCTTGCCAATATCGCCTAAATCTCATGGGCTACCTTCGGCATCAATACATCAAGAAACACAACCCATCACCAAGTTTGATGGCAAATTTATCCAACTAGGCACATTTGTACATGAATCAGAGGAAAATGACATCCTTAGTTGGCTATACAAGGATGAGGAAGAAGACATAGAAGCTACTATGGAGGTAGCTATACCAACGCAACTGTATAGAAAAGGCTACCTAATCATGCAACAGATGGGATACAATGGCAAAGGACCTATTGGCAAGCGTTAGGAAGGTGTCACGTAACCATTGGATCCTCCTTCCTAGTTTTATAAAGACAAAATAGGATTGGGATATAAACACACTCTACCACCAAAGAAGACACTAAGAAAATATCAAAAAAATCAGTGGAAAGCAAATAAAAAATACAAGGAAGACTCATGGCAAGAGGTACTATTTGAATCAGTAGAGACAATACACAAGGAATGTGAATACCAGGAAAAGGAGAAACATCAAGAGAAATCAATTAATCAAAAGAAAGAAGCACCTTGTGCAGAAGTACATCATGTTCAAGAACCAGTTTCAAACAAAAAAGAATCACCCCCTGATAACATCATTCCTCCCTGAGGAGAGACAGTATATGAGAAAATCCAAAGAGTAGAAGTAGGATCTGATATAGAAACAAAGAAAACTGTCAGACTCGTATCAATCATCAAGGACCTGTTTTCACCCTACAAAATACCAGTCCACAACACTACAAGAATCTAGGATAAATCCTCAGAAACTGATTCAAATGAATATGAATGGGGTAGTTGTTCCAATGTTACTGAAGATATTGTTGCAAATGATAGTAATACACCCATTTCTCAAGAAGAACACGGCACAAAACCTAGACTACTTGAATTTGGTCCACAAAATATCTATGACGCCAAGGAAAATGAGCAGCAACATTATGAGCAAGTCTACACTGAAGATGATACCATCGAAGACCTTGATAAAATCATTAACTTATTTAATATCCTGGACAACCACGATGATACCTCCATCCTGACACTTACAATAGCTGAACTCAAACCACCCAATGAATCTTTACCACTTATCTTTCTTGACCTCATAGACTGGGATGAACCTGAAAATCATGACATACCAATTTTCCCAAACAATGATTCCATTATCCATTACTTGTGTACCGTCAACCTAGAAACAAACTCTACCAGTGAACAAAGTAATGACATCTGCAATCAAGGGAGTGCCAAGTCTCTTAGTTATAAAAATGAACAAAATAAAGGATCTACTGCAGAAAACCAATCGATGGCAGCACTAGATCACAAAAAGGTAAAAATAAAGGATGTATCTGCAGGTGAAAACCTTTTTAAGGCACCTAAAGATGGGAGACTTGACACTCTTCTTGAACACTATTTGGAGTGATCACCCATATTGATTGAGCCTACTCAATCAATCAACATTGGTACAATAGAAGTAGCCAAAAATATACACCTAGCAGAATCTCTGACAGAGGAAGAAAGATCAGATTTTATCCAATTTTTCAAAGAAAAGCAAACCAATTATTCTTGGTCATATGCAGATATGCCCAGGATTGATCCACACTTAATCATGCATCACTTTTCCATTTCCCTAGGAGCCAAGCCAGTTAAGCAAAAATTGAGAAAGATGAATCCACATGTAGCGCTCATGGTCAAAGATGAGCTAAAGAAACTATTAGACATCAAATTTATTCAACCTATTGACTAGTTTCAAAAACAGATGGAAGCATCAGGATATGCACTGATTTTAGAGATGTTAACAAAGCCTATCCAAAGGATGACTTTCCTTTGCCTAGTATCGACATAATTGTAGACCTCATAGTAGGCCATGCAATGCTATCACTAATGGACGTTTTTTCTAGCTATAATCAAATCAAGATAGCTCCAGAGGATCAAGATAAATCAACATTTACCTATCCTTGGGGAACATACTATTGGAATGTCATGTTGTTTGGCTTAAAGAATGCAGGGGCAACTTATCAATGAGCAATGACAACAATATTTCATGACATGATGCATACCTTAATGGAGGACTATGTGGATGATTTACTAACTAAGTCATTTACCTGATCAGAACATCTAAGCATCTTAGAAAATTATTTTGACAGGTTGGAAAATTTTCAAGTCAGGCTAAACCCTAAGAAGTGTGTCTTCAGGGTTACATCAGGCAAGTTATCAGGCTAAATTGTCTTAGAAAAGGGCATTGAAGTAGATTCAGCAAAGGTACAAGCCATCATGGAGATGCCACCACCTAAGAACATCAGTCAACTCAGATCATTGCAAGGATGACTCTAGTCAATCAAGCGATTCATCACCCAATTAGCAGATAAAAGTCTACCATTCAATCATTTGCTACATGAAATGTACCATTCATATGGGAGGCCAAATATGCAGAATCATTCTACCAAATCAAGCAATATCTAATGAGCCCACTAGTTCTAGTACCACCCATTGCAGGGAAGCCACTTATTCTCTACATATCAATAATAGACATATCACTGGGGGCACTGTTAGCACAAGAAAATCAAGAAGGAAAGGAATGAGCTATCTATTACATCAGTAGAACTTTAAATGGATATGAGCTCAATTATACATTCATTGAGAAGGCTTGTCTAATGGTGGTATTTTCTTCTCAAAAGTTTTGACACTACATGCTAGCTCATACAATCAAGCTAGTAGCAAAAATTGACCCTCTAAAGTACTTACTCAGTAAAGCAGCTCTCACTGGAAGATTGGCTAAATGGGTAATGATTCTCAGCGAATTTGATATCCACTACACAGAGCGATGAGCTATCAAAGGACAAGTGATTACAGATCAATTAGCCAATGCACCATTAACGAATAAACAACCAATGGAGAATGAATTTTTTGATAGGGATGTTCTTTCTATTTCCACCAAGAAATGGACCCTATACTTTGGTGGTTCCTACACTCAACATGGCTCAGGCACTGGCATTTTGTTCATCACTCCTGACGGACACACCATACCAAGATCATATAGGCTCATGTTTCCATGCACAAATAACATTCCTAAATATGAGGCACTAGTTACAGGGATCAAAATGGTCATGGAATGGAGAATCACAAAATTAAAAGTCTATGTAGATTCATAACTAATGATAAATCAGATCAACAATGACTATCAGACAAAAGATGACAAAATTTTACCATACAAACAAATGGTGGATGATTTCAAACAATATTTTGTACACATCACCTTTAAAGAAATACCAAGGTTAGACAATAGAGAAGCCGATGCAATGGCTACTATTGCTTCACTGCTACAAATTCCATAACAACAGAGTCATTACGAGTTTCTGGTAGAGCAATTGTTCTCCCCATCCTATGACCATTCTGCATCCCATGTTATCTATGCCTTAACCAATTCAGACTCTCCATTATATGGAACAATATATGACTATCTCAAAACCAATACCCTACCTATTGACCTATCTCAAAACTAGAAACACAACTTTATTCGGCAAGCCGCTTGTTATACTCTCACTGCTGATACTTTGTACCATCAAGGTCTAGATGGTACTCTTCTTTGTTTCCTTGATCATAATGAATCTGACTCTGCTTTACAAGAGCTCCATGAAGGTATCTGTGGCACACATTCAAGTGGTCCTACTCTTGCTATAAAACTTCTACGAATGGGATATTACTGGCCGACAATGGAAAAGGATTCTTATCATTTTGCAAAGAAATGTCCTAAATGCCAAATCCATGGCAATCTTATACATGCACCAGTACAGGAAATGCAACCATTCACAACATCCTGGCCTTTTTGCCAGGGGGGACTGGACTTAGTGGGAAAAATAAACCCTTCATCTTCAAATGGACACAATTTCATTATCACTGCAACATAATACTTTACCAAATGGATTGAAGTGGTCCCCATGACCACAGTAACTGGAAAAAAAATTGCTTCTTTCATTCTTAATTATCTGATCTGTAGATATGGCATTCCAAGTTCCATCATTACAGATAATGGACGACCTTTCAAAAACTAGGATGTGTGAGAACTATGTGAATGATTCAAGATCCAACATCATTTATCTACACCTTACTACCCACAGGGGAATGGTCAAGCTGAGGCATCCAACAAAATAATATTGAAAATCCTCAAGAAAATAGTAAATGATGCAGGAAAAGATTGGCACGTGCAACTTAATCCATCACTTTGGGCATACAGAACTAGCATCTGCACACCTACAGGAGCTATGCCATATTCATTGGTGTATGGATCAGAAGCAATTTTACCCCTGGAGGTAGAAATCCCATCTCTCAGAGTATCTTTGAAGGGCCTCATTCCATATGAAGAGTATCGAGTCAACCGACTACAAGAGCTAGAACTTCTAGATGAAAAGCGACAACATGCCTACAGTCACCTCAAAGCATATCAGCAATGCATGTGCTGAACCTACAATCACAAAGTCATCCCTAGAATTTTTAAAATTGGTGATCTAGTACTCAAAGAAAATCCTAGAAATCAACAGGATCGGGAAAAGAAAGGGAAGTTTGAACCTAACTGGTTAGGTCCCTATGTCATCATATCAGCCTATGGATTAGGCACCTATCAGCTAACAAATTCAGAAAGAGATGTGCTCCATGAACCAACTAAAAACATTCATTTGAAGAAATACTATGGGTTTGTGCAGGATCAAGGGGGACCAAAAAGTGACGATGTGAAAAAAATAGCCTTCTTCACTCACCTAAAAATGTGAAAATCCGTGTTGACTTTTTTCTTGGCCTGGGTGTCAGTACACCTTGGCCTAGTAATTACCTATGCAAATCGGATATCAGATAAAATCAGATATCGGATTTTATCCGATATCCGATTTTTATTTGTAATTTTAATTTAAAAAATATATTATATGTTACGTATTATATAATACAATATTATATTATATATAATATAATATAATATTATATTATATTATATATTACATAATATTATATTATTATATAATATATAATATAATATTATATAATATTATATATAATATAATATAATACGTATTATATAATATTGTATTATATTATATATTATATAATATTGTATTATATTATATATTATAATATAATATAATATTATAATATATTATATATAATATAATATATAATATATTATTATATTATATATGTTATTTAAAAATAATTTAAGTGTTGAAATCGGATATCCAATTTTCTGAGACTTTTATATTTCGACAATGATAGTCCCTTGAGTCATTTTTAACTCACGGGTCGCGTGAATTCGTCAAAATCCGATATCCGCTCCATCCAATATCCAGTGTTTTGACAAAAAATTGCTAAAAATAGATTTAGAGGTAAGAATTTTGTCATTTTGAATCATTTCATTCATTTTTTGTATTTTTTGTGAATGTTTATTTGATTTTTCATTGAAAATATGGTTTTTTTTTCATGTAAACTAGGTTTTTTTAAATTAAATACCTGATTGTTTAAATTTGTTAACTAAATTTAATTGTTTACATTCAATTAGGTTAAAAATGGGGGATAACAATGAAAACACTGACCAACCACAACTGCAACAACCAAACCCTCATTTGCCAAACCCCCCCTCAATTCAAGATTTGATTGCACAAAATTTGAATGAATTGGGGGGGATTGCAGAAGTATATCATAGGATCCCTTGTCTAAACCCATTGTTTGATCCTCTCACATCAATCGTAAAAAGTATGGAAACCATGACCGAGGAGCACAAAGCTGCCCTTTTGTGGTGAGATTCTATGAAGGAAAAATATGCAGATGGCTTGTCGTATAAGGATATCAAGGATCTTGAGATATCCAAAGCCGAAATCGCCTCATTGTTTGTCAATCCTCGTACTGGTCAGCCTGTAGATCCCAAAAAAACAAAACTTTCTATCAAATGGTGCACAAATGATGGGATTGTGAAAAACTTTTGGGATCGTTAGTGGATGGTATTTGACAAACCACCCAACAACAATCTTGATATCCCCTTTTATTTCATAAAAAAATTGTATGCTGAGTTTGTTTTACACAAACATGTGAACTACTTTGACATCCAACCTTTCCATGGTGTAGGTTTAGGTATGCCCCAAAATAGACCTGGGGTAGTTAGAGTAGTCCAAGGCCCATATGTCCCCCCTCCTCCTGTTGATCCCCCACATGCAGTTCAACATCCTGATATAATTTGTGAGGCGGCTTCACGGACCATATCGGCTATTCACTCTTTGAGTAGCCTTTTGGTTTCTCAGGTTGCGTCAGTAGCTCAGCCTACTCTTGATGGTAGCAGTGCATCCGGTGCTAGTGACATGTCATCCTCAACTCCACACATATGCATGCCCCATAGTTGTGTCATGTGTGGGCACGTATGCTTGGGTCCAGTTGGACAACTCATTGATCCTCCTGTGGACAGTGAAGATTATGAGGTGCATGATGTACTAGATGTTATTACATAGACTGGAGGATACCCTAGGGAGTCCTCACATGCTAGAGGCAAGGAGGCACCGTCATCATACATTGATGATGTAGTGGTAAGATTTGTATTTTCACAGTTCATGTTATATTTTAATTAAATATTTATAAATTAGATAATATTAAGTACTAATTTGTATTTACATGGTCTATTTAACAATTGATGAGCGAGGATGAGTTGATACAAATTTAGGAGGGCACCTTGTTGGCCATTTCATTTGGCCTAGATAGCTTGACGGTACATATATTATTGCACCTAGTTGTTTGTATTTTATTGTACATACATGCTCATCATTTATATTTGTATTAATTATATTATGTAGTAACTTGCATGTATATCTTATTTTACTCTTGTAAGGCACAAGTAGCACAAGTGCGATGCAGTGTGATCTAGGATCTGGTAGTGCAATTGGAGACAAGGGAAAGGTAATTGAATGCAAATATGATTGAATGAATAGTTTAAATAACTTATAGTGATTATACATGTCTAGACATAGATTGATAGTTTCATATACTTGTTGTGTATATATACAGAGAACTCTTGGCTTCACATCCTTGATGATTACACCCAATATACCTGAAGAAGAAGAAGAGATGCCTCGAGTAGATGTGTGTTTATTTTATTATTTGATTAGTAGATATAATTTGTTATTATCAGTGACAATTATATGCTAACTTGTATCAATGTCATGTTTCTAAACATATGTAGGTTGTGTATCAAAATATTCAAAACATACCTCCTCTACCCAAGACATACATCAAGAGTCCTATAAAGCTGAAGAGAAAATGTGGAGATGAGGTAAACATGAATAGTTCAATAAAATAGTTCATTTTTATGTTAACTTTTCGAATGTGAATTGTATAATATAACTAATATTAATCGTGGTTTGTTTTTCTTGTGCAGGATCCTTCAGAGCCGAGCAGTGCAGTGAAGAGGATCGATTTCGATGATCCATCAGTAGCTTAGGATATTATAGATAGTTTTGGGATGCTTACATGTCTAGTTGGCATGTATATTTTGTATATGGACATACATTCACATATTTAGACATACATTTTGTTTTAGTTGGCGTTTATGCCATGTTTGTGTATGGACATACATTTGTAAACATTTGACATTTTTATATATACAGAAGTTGATATTCGATCATATAAATTGTTGCTCATCTGTGCGTGGTGTTATCATGGAAATCTTTAATCTTCATTCCAATAATTAACAATGGTTAATAATGGCTATTTAATGAACAATACAATTCATTTCATTTTATCGTAAGTGTTGTTTTTATAATGAACAATATAATTCATTTAATGAACAATACAATACAATACAATTTATTTAATGAACAATACAATTCATTTAATCAACAATACAATACAATTCATTCAATGAACAATAAAATTCATGAACAATACAATTCATTTAATGAACAATACCCTATGCATGCTCGTATTTTGCCCCCCCACTTGATCAAACACTCGGGGTCATACCCTACCGGCGTCGTCCCTTTAGCACCCTAAGTGCTCAAAATTGTCAAACACGTATGGGCCCTAACTCAAAATCTATGGCACCTATGAATGATATATTTGAACCTATGAGGCCATGAGAGGGGTCCCTACAAAAGCCTATCTTGGATCTTCAAGTTTCCCTATGGTTTTATTAGGGCAGCAATTTTTCGGTTGGCAAAAAAATCGTTAGTCTCACTCAATCGAATGTTGTTGCGTGGCCAATTTCTCATTCAGCTCATCGTGATGATGAACCATCAGCTCTGACATGTCTAGTTAGGCATAATTACCCTATGTATGTTCCTATTTTCCCCCCCCCACTCGATCGAATGCTCGGGGTCATACCCTACCGGCGTCGTCCCTTGAGCACCCTAAGTGCTCAAAATTGTCAAACTTTGATGGGCCCTAACTTGGAATCCATGGTACCTACAAATGATCCAATTGAACCTACGGGGCCATGAGAGGGGTCCCTACAAAAGCCTATCTCAGTATTTCAAGTTGCCCTATGGTTTTATTAGGGCAGCAATTTTTCGGTTGGTGAAAAAATCGTCAATCTCACTCAATGGAATGTTGTCACATGGTCGATTTCTTGTTCTGCTCGTTGCGATGATGAACCGTTGGCTCTGAAATGTCCAGTTAGGAATTATTACCCTATGCATGTTCCTATTGTTCCCCCCCACTTGATCAAACGCTCAGGGTCATACCCTACCGGCGTTGTCCCTTGAGCGCCCTAAGTGCTCAAAATTGTCAAACTTTGATGGGCCCTAACTCGGAATCCGTGGCACCTTTGAATGATCTGTTTGAACCTACGGGGCCATGAGAGAGGCCCTAGAAAATCCTATCTTGTTTTTCAATTTTCCCTACAGTTCTATTAGGGCAGCAATTTTTCGGTTGGTGAAAAAATCGTCAGTCTCACTCAATGGAATGTTGTCGCGTGGCTGATTTCTCGTTCTGCTCGTCACAATGACAAACCGTTGGCTCTGACATGTCAAGTTAGGCATAATTACCCTATGCATGCTCCTTTTTTTCCCCCCCACTCGATCAAATGCTCGGGGTCATACCCTACCGGCATCATCCTTTTAGCACCCTAAGTGCTCAAAATTGTCAAACTTTGACGGGCCCTAACTCGGAATCCATGGCACCTGTGAATGATCTATTTGAACCTATAGGGCCATAAGAGAGGTCCCTACAAAATCCTATCTCGGTATTTCAAGTTTCCCTATGGTTTTATTAGGGCAGCAATTTTTCAGTTGGCAAAAAAATCGTCAATCTCACTCAATGGAATGTTGTTGCATGGTCAATTTCTTGTTCTGCTCGTCGCGATGATGAACTGTCGGCTCTGACATGTCTAGTTAGGCATTATTACCCTACGCATGCTCCTATTTTTCCCCCCCACTCGATCGAAAGCTCAGGGTCATACCCTACCGGCATCATCCCTTGAGCACCCTAAGTGCTCAAAATTGTCAAACTTTGATGGGCCCTAACTCAGAATCTGTGGCACCTATGAATGATCCATTTGAACCTACATGGCCACAAGAGAGGTCCCTAGGAAAGCCTATCTCGGTTTTTCAAGTTTCCCTACGGTTTTATTAGGGCAGCAATTTTTTGGTTGGCGAAAAAATCGCCAGTCTCACTCAATGGAATGTTGTCGCATGGCCGATTTCTTGTTCTGCTCGTCGTGATGATGAACCGTCAGCTCAGACATGTCACATTAGGCATAATTACCCTATGCATGCTCCTATTTTTCCCCCCCACTCGATCGAATGCTCGGGGTCATACCCTACCGACGTCGTCCCTTTAGCACCCTAAGTGCTCAAAATTGTCAAACTTTGACAGGTCATAACTCTAAATCTGTGGCACCTGCAAATGATCCATTTGAACCTATGGGGCCATGAGAGAGGTCCCTACAAAAGCCTATCTCAGTATTTCAGGTTACCCTACGGTTTTATTAGGGCGGCAATTTTTCGGTTGGCAAAAAAATTGTCAGTCTCACTCAATGGAATGTTGTCACATGGTCGATTTCTCGTTCTGCTCATTGTGATGATGAACCGTCGGCTCCAACATGTCCAGTTAGGCATTATTACCCTATGCATTCTCCTATTTTTCCCCCCCACTCGATCGAACGCTTGAGGTGATACCCTACCGGCGTCGTCCCTTGAGCGCCCTAAGTGCTCAAAATTGTCAAACTTTGACGGGCCCTAACTCAAAATCCATGGCACCTGCAAATGATCCATTTGAACCTACGGGGCCATGAGAGAGGTCCCTACAAAGCCTATCTTAGTTTTTCAAGTTGCCCTATGGTTTTATTAGGGCAGCAATTTTTCAGTTGGCAAAAAAATGATTAGTCTCACTTAATGGAATGTTGTCGTGTGGCCGATTTCTCATTCTGCTCATTGCGATGATAAACCGTCAGCTCTAACATGTCAAGTTAGGCATAATTAAAATGAAATGCATGATAGAAAAATAAGGCACCATTAAAGACCTACTACTCAAGTGTGCCTGAAGGGTCATCTCTTTGTTTAAGAGTATCCAATATTGCTTCATGATCAGTAGTAGTGACTGTCTATAGCTCTTTGGTCTTTGATTTTGCTTGATGATTCAGCAACTTAACATTTGTAGTTATAATAAGGTGTGAATACATTATAATGGTTTTGTGTCTCTCGTAGTCTTCAAATGCAGGTATGCCATTCTTTCTAATCATGTATGTTCACAACCAAGTTCCCACAACAACAACTGAACCTGTAGGATATGTGAACCCATCATCATCTGTCACTAGTTGTGCTAGCTTTTGTTTTCCCTATACACATCGTGCCAACCAATATTCTAATCTCTCTTCATTCCCTTGTGGTGCAACAACTACAAAAACATGTCCTAGTTGTACAAGATCTGATAGACGATCATACTCAAGTGAACTTTCCATGTCATCATTTGACAAGGATATTGTTTGAGATAAAGGAGTTAGATAGTGGGGAACCCACGTATCAACCCACTCACTTGATTCGCACTGATCCCAATCACAACAAACACAACTCTGACAAAAACAAGCCAATGCTCCTGTCCAAATGGTCCATGTACTTCCATCTGAGTTGAGAAATGAATCCATCTTTGAAGAATCTTTAATTGTTTGACAATCCAATCTATCTCCCACTGTTCCCTCCTCAACCAACCAAAAGAATCTGCTCACTGCTAAATCAAGAGTACCTCCATGTGACAATGCTGAACTACACCAATCAACAATAGAATGTGCATCAAAGAAAATTACACTTGAAATCCTCAATTGCTCCTTAACTAGAGCTCTCTTCAAACATGCACCTGCTCCATCATGCTCTCCTTTCCCATGCCCTGCCTCAAAAAAATACCAAATATGAGGTATACGCCTCTCCACATGGATTCTACTCAACCAGTAAAACATACGGGAATTCTTGAATTGACCCATATAGTTATCTGAACATATTATATGTCGGTCAATTGCAATATCTTTTTCATGCAAGAACTCAAAAAAAATTCTCGAAAGAATGTTGCACATACTCAGAGGAGTGTGATCTATCATCACTCATATAAAAATGATACTCCCTGATTATCTTCCTGTCCTCTTTTGTACTATCAGGAGCATATCTATATGTAATGTGAGCAAAAATAGCAATCTGGACTGAATTGTAGTACAGAGACTGTACCTCATTCTGTGGTTGCAATGTATAGTTCTCTGCAAAATCAACCACCGATACAATAGTGTCAATCGGGAAAGTGTTCTTACACATCCTGAACTATTGATCCAACCACTGAGACCTATGGGTGTGCCTTGCATACTTGTAGAAATGATTTTCCTTAAAATCCAAAATAAAATCAGCAATACTCACTTCTCTTGAGACTAATTCGCATCTAGAACCCTCACCTCCACTCTTCAAAGTATATTTCACTGTCTCATATCTTTTTTTCTCAACATAATTATTTTCAAACTCGTGTTCGCTGCCCTCATGAAAACATGAAACAAACTTTGACAACCCACTGCATTCTGAGCACTTCTCATTCAGACAATCATTTCTATAGAAATAGCAGCCATCATCTCTAGGGCATAAAAATAGATCTTGCAAGTCTCTTGATGATCTCAGAAATAGCATTGTACCACACTTTTGCAACATCTCATTAGTATGCATCGTAGAACGAATATGACATAAAAGTTCATGGTACATTGAAAACTCTACATGGTACTTGCAACAACAGGTATTGTGAATCTTAAGAGGAACACAATAAAATGGTTTCAAAGATTCAAAGGCCGTTTGTGATATTTGCAAATTTGGATGTAATTCACAAAATTTTTTGTACAACATTGTTTGGCTTGATTCCAAGAAATGTTTGGGATGAGGTGTGCGGTCTCAGTTGCCGATTCTTAATTTCAAAACATCCTTTACATTGGGTGACACTCTAGAATTAGAGTGCCAAAATTGTTGAATCTCTTCCTTCACATTGTCAGTCAACTTTCTATCAACATGTGGAAGCCTCCCACCAAATGCCCATGTATCTTGTTGAAGTGGATCGTCAAGTCTTTGTCCTCGTGCAAGTGCTCTATCCAAAGTTTTACGGTTTATGTTAAAATCAACACAAGTTTGTCTCATTTGATGAGCCTTCCTCAATTGATGGCTTACTAAGGAGGTTGTAATCACTCTTCGAGCGGCTCTCTTATCTCTTTCTTTGGTATTGTTTCCAATAGAATTGAGAGCGTCAAATAGATTTTTTGCAATAATAGAATTTCTCTCCGTCTTCTTGTTCATACGAATCTTCAATTTCTTTAGCAATGGTCTCATCTTTATCATCTTTAGCAATTGAAAAAAGAGTTGGCATTGCTCGGTCAATGTCTTATTGCTAAAATTTTGTTTGAAAAGTTATGTAGCCCACAACTGAATGGTTCTTGTTGACCTCTTGCCTTCAAGATTCGCAATAATGTTCTCATCGATTTCAAATAACCATTTTGGGGTTCTTGAAGGTCTTGGATTTGGAATTTGTCTTTCATCCATGAGAAGGTCTTCATTTCTAAAGTAATTAGGTGTTACATATGGTTCACTTGGTGAGGCAATTCCACCTTCAATGTTAAAGTTTTCCACATCCTATGTCAAAATTTTCCACATTTTCAGCATTTTCATTATCACTTTCAACATTTTCAAAATTTTCAATATTTTCACTTTCAAAATTTACATTTTCATTTTCAATAACTTGTGGCACATTTTCAATTTCAATTTCCTCTTCAGTTGAAGTAACATTAGCAATATTTAACATACCTTGTCTTCTCCTCCTATGACATTCTCTATCTCTTTCTCTATACACTTCAACTTGGTCATTTGAAAGTTTTCTTTTGCATTTAGACTTCCGACGACTACTACTCCCCATTTCCCTCCACACATATGCTCCTTCATGATTGACAATGTAAGTTTTCACTTTAAGAATCTCCCAAAAGCACAAATTTGTCTCTAGCTATCTGAAACCCCATGATCCTCGATAGAAAACATATGACCCAGACTGCCGGCTATTGGAATCTACAGAATGGCCCACAAACCCTTTTTTTTTTGGTTTTTAGTACTAAAATCAGATATTAGATATCGGATTTTATCTGATATCCAATTTTTGTACAAAAATATGCGGTCCCCAAAAAAAATCCCGTTGCTGCCATTTATGAACTAAACTGCCACATGGCAGAAATCCGATATCCAATTAAATCGAATATCGGATTTTATTGGTCATATTTTAGAGAGAGAGAGAGAGGGATAGAAGGAGAGCGAGAGAGGGAGAAAGAGAGAGAGAGAGACAGGGAGAGAGAGAGAGGGGAGGAGAGGGAGAGAGAGAGAGAGAGAGAGAGAGAGAGAGAGAGAGAGAGAGAGAGAGAGAGAGAGAGAGAGAGAGAGAGGGGAGAGAGAGAGAGAGGGGGGAGAGAGAGAGAGAGAAGGAGACAGGGAGAGAGGGAGAAAGAGAGAGTGAGGAGAGAGAGAGAGAGAAGGAGAGAGAAAGAGAGAGAAGATGAGAGGGAGAAAGACACCATATGACACCAAATCATGTCGTTAGGGGTCATATTGTGTCCTACGACCCCGTAGGACACAATATGACCCCTAACAACATGATTTGGTGTCTTAAGGGGTCCTATGGTGTCATTAGGGGTCATATGGTGTCCATAGGGGTCATATGGTGTCTCATGAACCCTTATGACCTCTTAGGACACCATATGACCCCTAATGACACCATATTGTTGTGTCCTAAGGGGTCATATTGTGTCTTAAGGGGTCCTATGGTGTAAATATGACCCCTAAAAACATGATTTGGTGTCTTAAGCGGTCCTATGGTGTCAAAAAGACACCATATGACCCCTAACAACACCATAGGACCACTTAAGACACCAAATCATGTCATTAGGGGTCATATTGTGTCTTACGTGGTCGTAGGGACACAATATGACCCCTAACAACATGATTTAGTGTCACTAGGGGTCATATGGTGTCCATAGGTGTCATATGGTGTCTTGGGACACCATACGACCCCTTAAGACACAATATGACCCCTTAGGAGACAATATGACCCAAAGCAACTCAATATGGTGTCACTAGGGGTCATATGGTGTCCTAAGAGGTCATAAGGGTTCATGGGATACCATATGACACCATAGGACCCCTTAAGACACCAAATCATAACATTAGGGGTCATATTGTGTCTTACAGGGTCGTAGGACACAATATAATCCCTAACGACATGATTTGGTGTCTTAAGGGTCCTATGGTGTTGTTAGGGGTCATATGGTGTCCATAGGGGTCATATGGTATCCCATGAACCCTTATGACCTCTTAGGACACCATATGCCACCTAATGACACCATATTGTTGTGTCCTAAGGGGTCATATTGTGTCTTAAGGGGTCCTATGGTGTAAATATGACCCCTAACGACATGATTTGGTGTCTTAAGGGGTCCTATGGTGTCACAAGACATCATATGACCCCTAATGAACCATAGGACCTATTAAGACACCAAATCATGTCATTAGGGGAGATATTCTGTCTTATAGGGTCCTAGGACACAATATGACCCCTAACGACATGATTTGGTGTCGTTAGGGGTCATATGGTGTCTTGGGACACCATAGGACCCCTTAAGACACAATATGAGCCCTTAGGACACATTATGACCCCAAAGCGACCCAATATGGTGTCACTAGGGGCCATATGGTCTCCTAAGAGGTCATAAGGGTTCATGGGACATCATATGACACAATAGGACCCCTTAAGACACCAAATCATAATGTTAGGGGTCATATTGTGTCTTATGGGGTCATAGGACAATATGACCCCTAGCGACATTATTTTGTGTCTTAAGGGGTCCTATGGTGTCGTTAGGGGTCATATGGTGTCCCATGAACCCTTATGACCTCTTAGGACACCATATGACCCCTAATGACACCACATTGTTGTGTCGTAAGGGGTCATGTTGTGTCTTAAGGGGTCCTATGGTGCAAATATGACCCCTAACGACATGATTTGGTGTCTTAAGGGGTCCTATGGTGTCACAAGACACCATATGAACCCTAATGACACCATAGGACCCCTTAAGAGACCAAATCATGTCGTTAGGGGTCATATTGTGTCTTACGGGGTCGTAGGACACAATATGACCCCTAACGACATGATTTGGTGTCATTAGGCGTCATATGGTGTCTTGGGACACCATAGGACCCCTTAAGACACAATATGACCCAAAGCGACCCAATATGGTGTCACTAGGGGTCATATGGCATCCTAAGATCTCATAAGGGTTCATGGGACACCATATGACACCATAGGACCCCTTAAGACACCAAATCATAACATTAGGGGTCATATTGTGTCTTACGGGGTCGTAGGACACAATATAATCCCTAACGACATGATTTGGTGTCTTAAGGGGTCCTATGGTGTTGTTAGGGGTCATATGGTGTCCATAGGGGTCATATGGTATCCCATGAACCCTTATGACCTTTTAGGACACCATATGACCCCTAATGACACCATATTGTTGTGTCCTAAGGGGTCATAATATGTCTTAAGGGGTCCTATGGTGTAAATATGACCCCTAACGACATGATTTGGTGTCTTAAGGGGCCCTATGGTGTCAAAAAGACACCATACGATCCCTAATGACACCATAGGACCCATTAAGACACCAAATCATGTCATTAGGGGTCATATTGTGTCTTGCAGGGTCATAGGACACAATATGACCCCTAATGACATAATTTTGTGTCATTAGGGGTCATATGGTGTCTTGGGACACCATAGGACCCCTTAAGACACAATATGACCCCTTAGGACACAATATGACCCAAAGCAAGCCAATATGGTGTCACTAGGGGTCATATCATGTCTTAAGAGGTCATAAGGGTTCATGGGACACCATATGACACCATAGGATGCCTTAAGACACCAAATCATAACATTAGGGGTCATATTGTGTCTTATGGGGTCATAGGACACAATATGACCCCTAACGACATGATTTGGTGTCTTAAGGGGTCCTATGGTGTCGTTAGGGGTCATATGGTTTCCATAGGGGTCATATGGTGTCCCATGAACCCTTATGACCTCTTAGGACACCATATGACCCCTAATGACACCATATTGTTGTGTCCTAAGGGGTCATAATATGTCTTAAGGGGTCCTATGGTGTAAATATGAACCCTAACGACATGATTTGGTGTCTTAAGGGGCCCTATGGTGCCAAAAAGACACCATACGATCCCTAACGACACCATAGGACCCATTAAGACACCAAATCATGTCATTAGGGGTCATATTGTGTCTTACAGGGTCATAGGACACAATATGACCCCTAATGACATAATTTTGTGTCATTAGGGGTCATATGGTGTCCATAGGGGTCATATGGTGTCTTGGGACACCATAGGACTCCTTAAGATGAGATATGACCCCTTAGGACAGAATATGACCCAAAGCGACCCAATATGGTGTCAGTAGGGGTTATATGGATTCCTAAGAGGTCATAAGGGTTGATGGGACACCATATGACACCATAGGACCCCTTAAGACACCAAATCATGTCTTTAGGGGTCATATTATGTCTTACGGTGTCGTAAGACACAATATGACCCCTAACGACATGATTTGTTGTCTTAAGGGGTCCTATGGTGTCGTTAGGGGTCATATGTTGTCCATAGGGGTCATATGGTGTCCCATGAACCCTTATGACCTCTTAGGACACAATATGACCCCTAATGACACCATATTATTGTGTCCTAAGGGGTCATACTGTGTCTTAAGGGGTCCTATGGTGTAAATATGACCCCTAACGACATGTTTGGTGTCTTAAGGGGTCCTATGGTGTCACAAGACACCATATGACCCCTAATGACACCATAGGACCCCTTAAGATACCAAATCATGTCATTAGGGGTTATATTGTGTCTTACGGGGTCATAGAACACAATATGACCCCTAACGACATGATTTGGTGTCGTTAGGGGTCATATGGTGTCCATAGGGGTCATATGGTGTCTTGGGACACCATAGGACCCCTTAAGACACAATATGACCCCTTACGACACAATATTACCCAAAGCGACCCAATATGGTGTCACTAGGGGTTAAATGGTGTCCTAAGAGGTCATAAGGGTTCATGGGACACCATATGACACAATACAACCCCTTAAGACACCAAATCATGTCGTTAGGGGTCATATTGTGTCTTACGGGGTCGTAGGACACAATATGACCCCTAACGACATGATTTGGTGTCTTAAGGGGTCCTATAGTGTCGTTAGGGGTCATATGGTGTCCATAGGGGTCATATGGTGTCCCATGAACACTTATGACCTCTTAGGACACCATATGACCCCTAATGACACCATATTGTTGTGTCCTAAGGGGTCATATTGTGTCTTAAGGGGTCCTATGGTGTAAATATGACCCCTAACGACATGATTTGGTGTCTTAACGGGTCCTATGGTTTCACAAGACACCATATGACCCCTAACAACACCATAGGACCCATTAAGACACCAAATCATGTCATTAGGGGTCATATTGTGTCTTATACGGTCTTAGGACACAATATGACCCGTAACGACATGATTTGGTGTCGTTAGGGGTCATATGGTGTCTTGGGACACCATAGGACCCCTTAAGACACAATATGACCTCTTAGGACACAATATGACCCAAAGCGACCCAATATGGTGTCACTAGGGGCCATATGGTGTCCTAAGAGGTCATAAGTGTTCATGGGACATCATATGACACAATAGGACCCCTTAAGACACCAAATCAAAACATTACAGGTCATATTGTGTCTTATGGGGTCATAGGACACAATATGACCCCTAACGACATTATTTGGTGTCTTAAGGGGTCCTATGGTGTTGTTAGGGGTCATATGGTGTCCATAGGGGTCATATGGTGTCTCATGAACCCTTATGACCTCTTAGGACACCATATGACCACTAATGACACCATATTGTTGTGTCCTAAGAGGTCATATTGTGTCTTAAGGGGTCCTATGGTGTAAATATGACCCCTAACGACATGATTTGGTGTCTTAAGGGGTCCTATGGTGTCACAAGACACCATATGACCCCTAACGACACCATAAGACCCCTTAAGATACCAAATCATGTCATTAGGGGTCATATTGTGTCTTACAGGGTCGTAGGACACAATATGACCCCTAACGACATGATTTGGTGTCGTTAGGGGTCATATGGTGTCCATAGGGGTCATATGGTGTCTCGAGACACCATAAGACTCCTTAAGACACAATATGACCCCTTAGGACACAATATGACCGAAAGCGACTGAATATGGTGTCACTAGGGGTTATATGGTGTTCTAAGAGGTCATAAGGGTTCATGGGACACCATATGACACCATAGGAGCCCTTAAGACACCAAATCATGTCGTTAGGGGTCATTTTGTGTCTTACAGGGTCGTAGGACATAATATGACCCCTAACAACACAATTTGGTGTCTTAAGGGGTCTTATGGTGTCACAAGACACCATATGACCCCTAACGACACCAATCAACCCCTTAAGACACCAAATCATAACATTAGGGGTCATATTGTGTCTTACGGGGTCGTAGGACACAATATGACCCCTAATGACATGATTTCGTGTCTTAAGGGGTCCGATGTAGTCGTTAGGGGTCATATGTTGTCCATAGGGGTCATATGGTGTCCCATGAACCCTTATGACCTCTTAGGACACCATATGACCCCTAATGACACCATATTGGGTCACTTTGGGTCATATTTTTTCCTAAGGGATCATATTGTGTCCTAAGGGGTCCTATGCTCTCTCTCTCTCTCTCTCTCTCTCTCTCTCTCTCTCTCTCCCTCTCCCTCTCCCTCTCTCTCCCTCTCCCTCCCTCTCTCTCTCTCTCTTTCTCTCCTTCCTTCTCTCTCTCTCTCTTCCTCTCTCCCTCTCCTCATCTCTCTCTCTCTCTCCCTCCCTCTCCTCCTCTCTCTCTCTCTCCCTCTCCTTCCTCTCTCTCTCTCTCCCTCTCTCCCTCTCCTTCTCTCTCTCTCTCTCTCTCTCTCTCTCCTCCTCTCTCTCTCTCTCTCTCTCTCTCTCTCTCCTCCTCCTCCTCTCTCTCTCTCTCTCTCTCTCTCTCTCTCTCTCTCTCTCTCTCTCTCTCTCTCTCTCTCTATCTCTCTCTCTCTCTTTCTCCCTCTCTCCCGCTCCTTCTATCTCTCTCTAAAATATGACCAATAAAATCTGATATCTGATTTAATTGGATATCGGATTTCTGCCATATGGTAGTTTACTTCATAAATGGCGACAAAGGGAAATTCTTTGGGGACCACAAATTTTTGTACTCAAATTTTCAAATTTCAAATTTCGGCTTGGGAATGCTTTGGTGTTAGGCTTGCAAGTGACAAGCCTGGAAAGTCAACTGAAAAAACATGTTTTTCAGTATTCCTTGATTTTTTGACTTTACACTAGTGGCTGACGACTTTTTTTGTAGCCAAAATTGATAAAATGAAAAGGGTTTTTTAAGGACGTTCCCAAATTTCTAACAATATAAGGCTTCTCTTAATTTGACTTTACTAAATAATTATTATTTATTTTCTAATTGAATTCTGACAATAGTCCTGATTGATATACTGACTGAAAAACACTCATAACTTTCAAACGGTATAACATTTTTTGAAACCGAAATATGCGTCACATCCTATGCTTCATCTACTATAGGGAAAAAATTTTAAAAATTAAATTTCATAAGGTTTTGACCAAGTTAAGGTGATCAGACATAGGAGTTTCTGAATTTCTGAAAAGCTGTAGTAAAAAAATCATAAATAATTATTTAATTCATAAAAAATTAAAAAAAAATATGTGTCACATCCGGACATGAGTCTAATACTTATATTATAAATATTATAAAAAAATATTAAGATTTGATTGTGATTAGGGTGGTCAGACATACGTCTACTTCTTTTTTTTTTCCTGAAATTTTAGTACCACTGCATTGATATTTGAAATTTTCATCAAATAGGATTTTTTTTTTCAAAAAAACTAGTAGCTTAGAAACTACATTCAATTTTCTATATATTCTCTTCTTACATATTTTAAAAATAATGTTCACAACTTATTCAAATTTTCATGTCAAGTTGCATAACTCTGATTTTTCTAAAATTTCATTGCCACTTAAGGGCCTATTTTGGCACACCATGATCCTGCACATACCCCTATACTCAAGCAGTCTAATGTGCGGAAAAGTCAAAAAATCAAAAACTGCAAAAAAATAAAAAAAATAAAAAAAAGCAAATAAAAAGGTACAATAAAAACAACTAGTGAAAACCTAGCAACAGATGCTATTGTAAGAGGATAGCTCCTCTATCTATCTATACTCTCTAACTTTTATATCCATAGCCAAGAACTACTAGCCATCACCCGACATTTTATCAACATAGCATTATCTAGGACATACTTAGCATAGTCACTATCCTGGTTTATCCAAATATCATTTCATCATATCCTACCATGGCTTGGTAATCACTGTACATATCTGCACCAGGAGGAAAATTTAGCTAGGGGCAACATTGATCAACATTCCATCCTAAGTCAAAACTTGCAGCAAACTCAGAGCATCCTGTCCAACAACAAATCAACAATCATGAGAACACAACATTGATCACTTAAAAAAATTCACAACACATGATGGATGATTTTTTTTTTGAAGTATAAATATGTTTGCATCTCGCATGAAGCTTGGACTATTTTCGCACTTGAACTTTTTTGAATTATTGGATCCTATATATTTTCTCAACGATGCATCGAGCTAGAGAAAGTCATTAAGACTCCAATATCTTTTTAGTTTTCTCTTTGTGAGGCGATCACTTGTACTGTGCAAATACTTGTCTCGAGACGTGATTCAAAGCATATCACTGAAGACATGATTCCACTTTGCGCATACAACTGGTTTAATCTTGTCTATTTATATGCAAGCCACACTCAGGTCGTCTTGGTTCAATTATACCTCGACACTTGTGCCATCTTGCAAAATAAAAAATCATGCAAATTTTTTCTTAGGTCATTATGGTTCAGTTATACCATTATGCTTATATGAATTTTCAACATATCTCAACAAATCAATGCTTAATGATGATAACCACAAAGAAATCAAAAACATGTGACTATACAGGAATGACAAACGCAGAATGAGGATGATCAATTAGTTGTATATCATTTTATCAATTAGTTGCATATCATTTTACAATTAGTTGCATATCATTTTAAAATTAGTCTCACATCATTATCAATATCATGCATCTCATTTTCAAGATACATCTCATAGCATATCAATATCATACATCTCATTTTCAAGATACATCTCACTGGATATCAATATCATACATCTCATTTTCAAGATACATCTCACATCATTATCAATATCATACATCTCATTTTCAAGATACATCTCACAGCATTTTCAAGATACATCTCACAGCATATCAATATCATACATCTCATTTTCAAGATACATCTCATAGCATATCAATATCATACATCTCATTTTCAAGATGCATCTCACATCATTATCATTATCATTATCATACATCTCATTTTCAAGATAAATCTCACAACATATAAATATCATACATCTCATTTTCAAGATACATATCACAACATATCAATATCATACATCTCATTTTCAAGATACATCTCATGTCATTATCAATATCATACATCTCATTTTTAAGATACATCTCACATCATTATCATTATCATACATCTCATTTTCAAGATACATCTCACAACATATCAATATCATACATCTCATTTTCAAGATATATCTCATACATCATCCATCATACATCAAATATCAAATCACAAGCATCTATCTAAGCATCCCATCATCATCATCGAATCATCAAGATCACATATAAAGCATCATCCATCAAAAAAATCACATCAGGATCAAAGCAAATGGTGTCGTATATATATCTCAAAAATGATCAAGTACAAAATATGTCATGTCTATCCCAAAATACAACAAAATGATCAAAATACAATAGAGACACAGTCTCTCAGATATGACTATCTCCTGAGGGTGACAGTCTCATAGTAGATGTCCGAGCATCTGGATCCTTAGGTAGACCCTGAGGAGTAGGCCTAGTCATGCCTCTGCTCTCTATCCTTGAACCAGTCTGCCTAGATCGACTAGATCTTGTCGCTATGAAACTAGGAACATTGCGCTCTTTGGGCACCACATCCTCATAATGTCATCAGAAATACTCAGCCTCCTTAGATATATACTCCAACTCCCTCAGGGTGTCTCTCGTTGAGCCACCTACCGCCACTCTCTCCAAGCTATCTACTCAAGCCTCGGCTCAACCCAACCGCTCCAAAACTGTATCCCGCTCAATAATCAGCTATGTAATCTGCCACTGATGCGCCGGTAGCTGTGTCTGCAGATGCTGCACTGACAATTGTAAGGACCTAATCTGAGAATCCTCCTAGTGAGTAGGAATCAGAATCTGGAGGGGTACCTATGTAGTGGTACCCCCTGTCCCTCTCCCTATCCTCGGCATTGGTGGGGGTAAAACATCTGACCTCCTCTTCTAGGCCGACCATCTAAAATCATCTATCCCTCCCATAGGTAATATCACCTCTCCCACTTGCTCACCACCACCAACTCCAATAGCCAAACCTCCCCTCCCTCTATCCTCCACAGACCACCACACAACTCTCTCCACCTATATCCCTCTATCACCACCAGCTCCACCTCTATCCCCTCTCCTCCCCTCATCAACTCTCCCCCTATCCCCACGCCGACCTCGGCCACCTCCTCCACCATCTCCACCATCATCACCTCCACCATCCCCACCTCCCTCATCTAGCTCCTCTCCCTCCTCTCCTTGTCTCCCTAGCCTCTCGGGCTGCACATCCTCATCCTCATCAAAAGCGGGAATCATCTCCATTGGATCTGATATCCTAGCCACCGCATGAGCTGCAAAGAGTGCTACAAACTCATCAGTCATCCTCACATCCACTATCCCATAGGCATAGTCCCATATCGGGCCGGCTAGGCGCATGTACTACTCAACTGCCGCAATGCTATCAATGGTGGGTCCCCACTCTGGAACATCCTGCCTTTGTCGAGCATACAACCATGCTCCCTGTGGTATCCCCTATTGTCATCCATACTGCCGCAACACTCAGCTGTGTAGAAATCTCTCAATAACAAAGGGCCTCTGCCCTATTAGAAATCAGGACATGTAGACATAAGGCATCTCCATCCCATCCTCTTCCCACACCTTGCAATGCATATACGGTCTCTAGATGACCATGTCAATATCATCCATTACTCACCTCCAATGCTCCAGTTTGCCCAACTTATGCTGGACAACTATCCCTCTGTATCCATAGGCATAAGCACACCCGACTGGCCTATCTCTGTCTACCAGTGGCCTCATTGCAAGAATATGCTCCCACACCCACATTTGTAGCAACGTAACCCCAGCTGATACACTCCCATATCCCAAGTAAACCACCTGATGTAGGTCCTTGTATAAGTGGGCCAACATAGCAGACCCCCATGCAAATCGACGACCCTATGTCACCATATCCTCCAAGACCAATCCCCATCCCACTGTCAGACCCTTCGACCTACGGTCGGGACATAATAAGCCACCTATAAATCTTGCTAGCACTGATGGTAGAGGAGCATAATCCAAATCAATAAACTCCTACCATGGGATCTCATACCCACAAATATGCTCATCATACAAAATCTAGTGAAGAGCCTCTGTCTCGCCCTCCTCAGTTTGCTCATATGGTAAAAGTGCACCTACCACGGGAATCCATAGAATCTAGTAGCAATCCTCAGGTGTCACTGTAATCTCACCTATCGCCAAATGAAAGGTATTGGTGTCACTATGCCACCTCTCGGCCACAGCTGTCAATAAACCCCAGTTAATGATATACCGAGGCATCTCTGAGAAAGAGGATAGGCCACATCTCTCAATGATATCCCAGTTTGCCTGTGTCAATCGTAGTATCAATGACCACGGTCTCAAAAATCTCTCTCGCAACTGCACAACCCCAAGCCGCTCCTGTCACATGCAAAACATGTCCAATATCAGTTTCCTCATCAAATCAAAATTCATATCAACTTGAAACATTGAAAATATAATCAAGTTTCACATCATATCAATCCATATCAGTATCGGATCATTTTAACTTGAAACACTGCAAATCAAATCAAGTTATCTATCAAATCCATATCAGCTTGAAGAACAACTCAAGTTTCACATCCATATCAACTTGAAAAACAACTCAAGTTCCACATCCATATCAACTTGAAAAACAACTCAAGTTTCACATCCATATCAGCTTGAAAAACAACTCAAGTTTCCCAACAATATCAACTTGAAAAACAACTCAAGTTTCCCATTCATATCAACTTGAAACAATGCATATCAAATCAAGTTCATATCAAAGAAAATCCATATCAACATCAAATCAGCATCAAACTTGAAACATTGAAAATCAAATCAAGTTATCTATCAAAAATCCAAAATCGGAACTCATATCAAACAATTTCTCAAACCAACACACAACAGGCACGTAGACTGACTATCGCACCCATCCTGGAAAAACTGGCACCCACCTACTTACCCCCACCTCTCTTCATTCATCTCAAAATCCTATTTTCCTCAACATTTTATGCCTACGCGCTAAAATTTTTTATCCATGCGCTAAACTGCTAGCTACGCGCTACCTAAAATCCCCTACATGCTACCAAATACACCCTAAGTGCTAAAATGCACCTATGCGCTACCTTGATCTACCTCCATGTTGCAACCCTAACCCTTTACGCTAACTCTATCTATTCACTATTCTACTCTACCCCCACACTGCAACCCTAACCTTATGCGCTAGGTTACACCTATGCGCTAGCCTAACCTACCCCTGCGATCCCCTGTTGACCCTATGCACTACCCTTTCCCCCCTGCACGCTAGCCTGCTAACCCGCTGCACTAAAAACCCTCGATGTGCTATCCTAACCTACCTATATGCTACCCAACCCAACCTGGACACTACCCTAATACCTAAACCTCGATGCGCTACACTTTGTTTCATATGCGCTAGGGTGCAGACCCTACTCGCTAAACCATTGAAATCCATGTGAAAAGTTATAAAACATGACAAAAATGATAAAACGAAAAGCAAAAATAGGCAAAAATTGATGACTTACCAGTGGTCCATACGTGGTGGGCCTCTAATACCTCCGAATGCACTTGAATTGATGAGGAGTATGGGGAACCGACATTTTGTCTTCTCTCCAAATGTCACTTTCTCCAAAGTCAACAAACTCAAATGATACAAATAAAATCACTTTTTACCTTTTTATAGGGTAAACAAAAATTAGGGTTACGTGGTGGAACATGTAAATTGCTCGTGGTCTCACTTCTAACCCTGACAAGCATCATTATTGGGAGATGAATCAAATTACCACATTCAACATAGACAAAATTTTAAAATACAATCAAATTTATCAAATCAAATCAAATTTTTCAAATTTTTGATTCATCTCTCGAGGGGGCATTATCAACATCATTTATCCCATCTGGGGCACGACATGAACATCTCGATATGACATCACACTGATCATAATCAAATTTTGACGACACGTCATTTTTGTTTGAATCAACATGTGCACACACGTCACTTGAAAGAGGGGCAAAATGTAGACGTATAAAAATGACCATATTCCTAAATGAATATTTAATATACATTTTATTCTCATTCCTCTACTTAGTTAAATATAATTTAATTAAATTATCCACATTCTTCTATTTAATTAAATAAATTATTCAATTTATTTATTTAAATTCACTTAAGCCTTTTATATCATTTAATTGAATAAATCATTTTATTTAATTAAATCCCTTCTCTCTACTTTTAATTAAATTAATATTTAATTAAATAGTTCACCCCAATTAAATAAATCTAATTTATTTAAATCCCCCACTTACAACCAAATTAAAATAAAGCAATTTATTTTAATTAAATCCTAATATTCCTCACCCACTTCCATTTTCCCACATCTCCCACTTGCCTCCTAAACCCCCTTCCTAAATTCTTCTAGAATCCCTCTAATTCTAATCAATTAACTGAAAACCCTTTAATCATCCCCTTTCCCTAAATTTGAGGAGGTCACTTCTCAAATTTGGAGTAAAGTCTTCCAAAGGCATTAAAGCCTTTATGCCTTCAACAATATAACTTGTTGAAAACCCCCAAATTTGGAAGGACTCTTACAAATTTGTCCCCAAAGTCTTCCAAATCATTAATGGTTAACTAACCCTTAGTGGCATGGTTAGAGACTTTTTTCCTAACTCAACCCTCATCTAACCCAAGGGTCTCATCAAGCATTCATTGCTTTGACCATGGTTATTCCTTTAACCCTTGCACAAGAGTTTACCCCTTAAGTAAAAGCTTTATCAAATAGATAACCCTAACCTAACCTTAACTCTTGCCTCCTAAGGTAACCATGAGATCTTCTCAAGCATTTAATGCTTCTTACTTATCCTCTCAAGCAGTCTTATGTTGACAATTGTCACCATTTGATTGGTGAGAATTGTAAACATGGATTGATAACTTTCAATCCTGACCATTGATTAGATCATTTAATCCTGACCCTCCATTGCCCCGTTTTTTCTATAAATATAGCTCTCATCCCTCCATTTTATCATCCAAGTTTTTAGAATCATACTTATACTTAATTTTAACAAGCATTTAACCTCTCTTTGTAATAGAAATAAATCTAATAATCATTTTAGAGTATTAATGTCATCTTAGATTAAATCATATAGCTAGTATATCATGTTAGGATAGTATTTTTACTAACCTTGTCATCTTATCATCTAGTTTAGTTCATTTGCTAGAATCATGCATAAATAGGATGCATTCATACTAAATTTGATCAAAAGCATCCCTCGTTCTTGCACTTGTCATCCCTAAGTCACTTTGCTCAGTGATCTAAGAGAAAAGGCATTGGCTTGAGGGACCTTGTGAGATAGAGAACCATGGAACACTCCTTGGGAAGTTGAGCTATTCCTCATGGCTCCATAACTTGCACCAAGAGTCCCATGGGTGTGTGGGCAAGTTTTTGAATATTTTCATCATTTTGGATTTCATTGAACCCCTTTTCCCGCATACAATATGTACTACCACAAGTGTTTCCAACCATCAAATATTATTCTCCTATACTAGAGGTAAAGTTTCATTCCTTCATAGATATATCTAGCCCAAGATATTACAACAACTATTACTCAACTTGCCTTATTTAGTTTTTGTGCACAATGCATTCATGTCAATGATTTAAGCTACATGCTTTACATGAATTCTATGCTAAACTTACCATAATATTTTATTTATAATTTTCCCCTCTCCCCCAATTCTCTTCATCTAATGGTTGCAAACATTTAAAACAGGGTAACATTTCACTATTGCTCATTTGTTGGACTTGTAAATAATTATGTGTACCAATATAAGGATTCACCACTCTCTCTAGATATAATTATATCACATTTCTCAATATTTTCTAATATAACATACCACTTTTCATATTAGTAGAGTCATTCTAACCATATTCTCTCATCTCTTGTTTTCAAGGAAGTTAAGTAACAAAACAACTTCCTCAACTAACCTTGAGAGGAGGGAATGCAAAAACTTTTACATATCATTACAACAATTCCAAACACTTAACAAAAATTGACATAAATAACATGCATAACACAACACAATAATTTACGTTAGGAAAACCCTTTCGAGAGAAAAAAACCAAAAGCCACCCAATATATTTATTTAAAAACCATTAATAGATTACAATATACTTATAGAGCAAGCTTCTTGCAGGAGTATCACTTATAGAGATCCAAAGGCAACTTAACAACTATCAGAATTTTTGAACACATCACAATTCTCAATTGTAATACAATTCCCTAATAAAATAGGGTTTCCTTATGGGGAAAACAAAGTGCACAAAATATCCACCACTAGATTTATGACCTAATGATAAATGGTCAAGATTTACAATGACAAATTATAGATAAAATGTGGCTTTGGCTGCACTACCCCCAAAATCCCCTGGACCCCTCACCGAGGGACCATCCCCCTAGATCCAACAAGGGGGGTAACCCCCCTTGCAACCTCGCGTGCTCATTTATCAACAATAACCTTTTATTATTGCAAGGTTGAAGTACTATTTTCCTAACATTGTTGTCATTAACATCAAATTTCACATGTAATTTTTTAAATGTATACTCATATGAAATAATGTATTCATTTCATATATTTTCTCAATTTTGTGGGTTCCTATTGAGCCAACATATTAGAGGATGAACATAGACATTGAAATTTTAATTACTAAATATGAAACCTAATATATCATTTTTATGTGTTACAATCTCCCTTATACTTCCAATACATGTTCATTTAATAATCAAATTTGTAACTAAAATTTTGACATCCATGGTAAGTTGCATTTTGTTGTGGGCTCATTTTAATGGAATGTATTAATACAATAACATACTAACAAATACCACACTCGTGTACAAAATCAAGATCATCCCCCGATGACTCATTCCTCTTCATTTACTCTTTATCACATATATGTTTGACCTTATCATGCACATATATCACACATATTTATGCATAATATTTTATTTATTATACACCTATTGTTGCCCTTTATCTATAAAATCATTTTTGGTAATCATATTGACACTTTCCTAGTTTGGATACCATACAAGATTGATCTCATGCAATGTGTAGTTCACATAAATTCAAAACATAGTATATTTTAAAGTATTTTTAGTTCTCACATATTCCACTAATTTCTATGAGATAACTTTATACATGTTTATACAATCAATTTCCATGTCTAGTGCTTAAAAGAATTTAGTATATGCTCATTCACAATTTAAATTCCTAAATATTACAAAGACAATCATTTTAGGAACGCATCACTTTGGAGAAATAAAAGGAACCTAATTCTACAATAAATTATTTTGGGGTATTTGCATTATTGAAGAATATTGTCTTAAATCATTTCTACAATCATAAATTTAGTTTCATGAAAGGGGTTGACATACGGTACTTATGATTTGGTGATTTTCCTAAAGTATACTTAACACTAGTGATCCCTAACAAAAATGCAAATATCACATTTGCTTAGCTATAAAGAAGTTTCTCTTTTTTAATTATAAAATCACTTCCAAACATTAAATCATTGTTGTTATAGGAGAGATATATCCTATAAATTGTAGATTCTATAGATAGAGACTTAGAAGACTATTTAAATCTTGAGGATATTTCCAAATAACAATCACTCATTTCTAATATTAAAATGAATTGATTTTAGATGAATTGAATTTAATATCACATCAAATTTATCCATCATCATTATTTCATAATTTGAAATTTTGATTTACATACATTTATCACTCCCAACCATTTACATTCATTTAATTAGTCAAAATTTACTTTTGAAGGCAATGTTATTTTCCATTACAATTAGAAGTGTTTTTCCACTTTTAAAAAACAATAAAAAATATCTTGATAAAGTATTGGTATCATTCGAAGAGATTGTGTGCATTGCACACTTTAGATTTATTATGAGAAAAAAAGTTTTATCTTTGTTAACACGTGTATTGTTCTCATGAGCCCTTGAAAAGGGAGAGGATATGATGCATTACAATGTGCTCTGGGAAAGTGTTATTCCTAAACTTTTTTTTATTTTTATTATATTTACATTTTGGCTATGGATTCCACCTTTGCTCAACCAGAATATATATAAAAATGTGGCCCTCCATTAACAAGCCTTGGCGTGCTTCCAAAGCTGCCACATGAAAATTTTCTTAATTCATGTTATATCATTGCTTCCTATATCTTCTACCCCTATGAAAAAGACCAGCTATTTAGAGGATTTCAATTGTTTCATACCATACATACCCCACATGGAATTTTTTTTTTTCTTAGTGCAATGGTAACGCATCCACTTTAAAACTGGCAGGTCTATGATTATCATTATTAATATTATCATTGTTTATAAATTCTTTCATTCAGCCAAGCACGAATCAGATGGTAGATTGGCCTGCAAGTTTGCATCAACAGAAAGTTGTAACCCTAAACCGCACTCTGCCGATAAACTCAAGTTTATTTTGACGTTCTCTGGTAATGACATAGCTTAAAACATAAATAACATTTAAATATGCATGCAGCTGCATTATATAGGACTTTGGTAATATTTGCAAGCAAAGATTGAATTGAAGGAAATGGATTGTGAAGCATAGAAAAGTTATGAGAAACATTACATCTCCTTGCAGTGCAAGCTCCCCATCAACATGGCATACACCAGTTCCATATCTGTTTGCAGGATTTGTGTCCTTTGTTGCATTGATATTTCTAATTTGCTTCCATTGGAGGAACCCTAATACTACATCTGAAGAGAATGGTAATAACAGAAGTGATTCAAGTTTTGTAGGGGAAAATTTGAGAGGATGTTCAGGGGATGTTAAGGAAGATAAAGTGATTGTGATTATGGCAGGTGAAAACATGCCATCCTGTATTGCTATACCCACTTCAGTTTTGGGGAAGAAAATCGCTGGAGCACACCACACAGATAGGAGGGAACTTCTCTGACTTGTCTAAATTGTGGTTCAGTGGATTCTCCTGGGAAGAATATGTGACATTTCTAAACCTTGGACAGTAAGAAAGCTTCATCTTTCATTAATGGCTTCTTGTTGAGTGATCAGCTGTGTCAGAGAAGTACTAGAAATTTCAAAAGCATAGTTGATATTGGAATTGACACTAAGAGAGGAAGAGCTGAGATGATATAAGTTCCTATTAGAGAAGCAACAAATACTACTGGTAATGACAGCCAGAGGACTGTGGAATTATGTGGTTGTAGACCAGTGGCAAAAAATGTATTGAGCCTGATGTATTGGTGGGTGCCTTTGCTTTTGCTTTGTTTCTCTTGTTTGTTTTCTTTTTATATTAATGATATAAGATTTTTAGAATTCATAATTTGTTTGATGTCTGTCTGAATTAGACTGTGTGTAAGTTTTTGATCAATGTTTTGGTTAACGTTTGGTGATCCATCATGAGGATGATAGAGAGCTAAGAAATATTAAAAAGAAAGTGGAGAAAATAAGTGACACAAGATTCAAAGTACAAAAAGAAAAAGAATAAAAAATAAAATAAAAAAGAAAGGCATAACAAAAATTAATAACTATACTAGGTAAAAGAAATGCTGAATCGTAATAATAAATAAATAAAAAGTGATGACAAATAGTGAAATAATCTTGTATTAAGGAAATGAAACAAACTAAGTAACATATAAATAAATAAGAAGTGTTAACCTCAATAAAATACTTTTATCTAATTAATTTTTTAGCTAGTGCTTTGATTTGATTATTGCATATCTTTTTTTTTAATTTCTTCAAAACTTATTTTTATGTATTTGTAATTTTTTATTATTTTAATATTATATGTTATTAAAAAATAAACAAATGTTTTAATAAAATATTTATAATTGATATATGACATTTTAAAATCTTAAATAATGGAGAGATGGAAGGCTCTTAGATGCAAGCTAAACACTTTGACCTTGAAAGTTTATTATAATTATTCTAGTAATTTGGTTGATCTTACATTTCAAAATAAAATTTAATAAGTTAAATTTGAACTTGTTGAGATTTACCTAACTATCAATGCCAAATGTTTGACTTAGCAGAGCTTCTACCATAACCATCCAATCTGCAATAGATGTGTTGTAGCCACACACATATTGACTATACTTGAGCAAATAAACACACATACACAACCAAGATTGACATATAAGTGAGGTGGAACATGATGCCTGAAGAATTTCCCACATCAATCTATACTAGAGGTTGAGTGTGTTGTCTAAGGGTCTAAGTGAGTTAGCTAATGAGCTCTATGGTCTCCACCTCAACACCCTCCTTCACAACAAAAGGGATAGTTACATTCTCAAACTCTAGTCTAGCTAGGGGTCTCGATTCCTAGTTTACAACATTTTGTGCACCCACTCTATGCTATATGGAGCCCCCAACTCTACCCTGAAACTTTGACATGTCAAAGTAATTAGGGATTTCATTAACGACAAACTTGCAATAGAGTTTCATCATTCCCTCTTTTCAAACCAACTAATGGTTTCCCCACTCATTGATACTATATGAGAGAAAATGGATTGGAGTGATTCAATGAGCATGGTCTTATGGGAGTTGTTGTTGTCAGATCTTTCAACCTTGAAATTAACCTCCAATTCTTTTATATTATTTTATATTTGACCTAATAAATTATCGTGTATTCCTGAAGGATGTTGAGGAATTGAAAAAGGTGTTTGTTGTGGTTTTTCTTCAAGAGGGTTTTGATGGGGAGGTGAATTAGGGTTTTGATCATTTGGGGTGCATTCTCAACTCCTAAAAAATTTAACAAATTTAATTTAAAAATAAATTTAGTCTATCTATTTAATCCAAATTTTAAACTAAGAAAACTTAGCTCTTCAACCTTGGTAGCATCATTGTGGTATTTTTGTAATGGTATAGAAAAGGGAAGATGAAAGATAGGCTCTCCAATGAAATGAGTGTACTTGAAACATTTTTCAAGCTACAGGTTTGTAGGTATGAAAAAATAAAATGAAGATTCAAAATGTTATAATGTGAACTAAGGTTTTGGTCTTATGAGGACCAAAAAGTGGGGTGACAACTTTTTGGTCACCCATCTTTGTTAACATGCATAGGGATAAATGTTGGCCAAAAAATGAGTGATTGATTTATCAAGGTAGAAAATAAATACAATGTTACTTTTGAGGTGCTAGTGAGGTGACGTTGTTAAGAGTTGGGAAGATATGATAGATAATGATTACATGAAACATCAACTTACATTCATGTGCCATTTTTCATTCTAAAAGTAGAATGATATTCATGTGTTCTAGCAATGAAACCAATATTTGAGGTGGGGTATAACAATGACTTGATTCCAATGTGAATGAGGATGTACTTGATATGATATAATTTTATCTCTTAAATAGCATTGTGTGGATAATATTGAGAAAAACAATATTTATTGATTCATATGTTAGTAGATAAGATTAAGTGGGATCACATAGCATTTGCACATGCATTGTAATTGTATTTTGTGGTTCTACATTATTATTTATTGACTAGTGTATTGATGAGTCTAGTGAGTTAGCTCAAATTTGTTGTTATTAAATTTGAATTATGCATTTAAGTTTGTGAGTTGTCTATAAAAAAATGCTTACATTTGATTTCCTAAAGAATTTTCATATAAGAATTCTTTATATATTCTTCAATTCCTATTCAAGAATGGATTATATCACAAATATTAAAGGAACACATTAAGCTACCAATAATCAGCAAAATATAGGTAAGTGACATATCAATGAAGACAAAACATTTCATTTGTCAAAACTATTTAGAAGTTGCTTGAATAATATAGGTAGCATTGAACAATATCGGATACCATCATAATCATACACATTAGTTTAGATGGATATATTTTATAATCAATTTTGAAAGAGTATGTAAGTGGCTTGATAATGTAATACTTTCTATGCAATGCATTTTCATTTTCTTAAGGATCTCTTACTATAATTTTTCCTTTCAAATTATTTTCATATATGATAATACATCGAGAAAGTGTTAGCTAATCCCAAGATGAGAATGACCCATTTTTTGTTAAATATATTCTTACTAACTCATCAACCCACATTGTCTCTTATACGTGATGCATAGAATCTAGAACCTTGGCCTACTTAGTAGATATTTTGGATTGACAAATGGAATTTTCTTCCTAAACATACCCCTCACTTCTATCATACATTTTGGCTTCTACCTAATATATTTTCACTACTAATACAAGGAAATCACCATAGTGACTTGAATGCCATTATCACCTTGGAATATCAAACATTTTATCTTTCCCTACAACTTTAACTCTTTACTAAATTCTTGATATTTTAAAATTTTGCATTCATCATTATGAGAAAGTTTTTATGGCTTATAAGAATTCTCTGAAACAACATCATGCTTCAATGCATCACTACCTCAATATTTTTCCTTGTTGGGTCAAGCCTTTTTTGAGTGAGTGTTTTGTGATTATCTTTTCACCATTTTTTTTATTCTCATGAAGATTATCTTTCCATATCTAATGATAAGGAAATGAGCTGCGATAGAACTCCTTGTGAATTTTATAAAGGTTTGGAATTGGTTGGAAATGATCTTTGTAAAGTATACCTTTAGGCCTTTCATTCCAAGTCCTTAAAAATGTTATTAATAAAGAAAATATTAAATTGGTATCTATGTTAGAAGGTCTTGAAGACATCTGCAACCAAAGACAAATTACCTTTCCCAATTTTTCCTATAAATTATTTTCTAAGGCCCTTGCTCTAAATTTGAACCACCTTCTTCCCTAAATTATACATACTAAATATGTTGATTTATATTATAATATTAATATCATATATTCCCATGTATATACAAAATCATATTTTCCTAACTATAATAAAGGTAATAACTTTTGGTATGCTTAACCTTAATGTTAGTCTTGGTTACTACATTAACCCCTCTTAACTAGGATGAGAAAGTGTGCCCTTATATAGATATCCATTTAAATAAGGAAGAACAATCCTTCTCATATCATCATGAAACTTTAATATTGAATTCATATATCATTTCATAATTATTGGAGGTTACCCCTTAAAGTTTTCTACTATTTTATTGACTTTAATATTTATTTTCAAGAAATATAATAATATTTTTATAAAATGAGGTTATCCTTGATAATATTATTCTGATCTAGGAATGGATGGAATGGGCCCAATGATCACATCAACTTCCTATATTTATTAAAAGATGAATTTTGTAAAATCCTATGATCATTTTGAGTGGGGATCATCCTTACTATAATTTAAGCCTTAAGATTTAGCTTCAATTTATTTGCTTAATCAAAATGATCTTGTACGATGCCTTTAATTTTCTTACCTTAATGGGCATTCAATCTAAGTCCTTTTGGGATATTTTTTCCAGTCCACCAAACTTTCCCTATAGCTCCTACCATCTATGTGCTTCCTATCGAAAGCTTTTAAGCCAATGTTATTTTATAGAATCTAGAATCAAAGACATTTCTTTGCCTAATTTCATAGCTCAAGTTGTGAATGAGCACTTTATAGATCACTATTTTCTTATTTTTACAAAGGAATAAAATAGTACCAATCAATTCTTGTAGTGTCTAGATATTTCTTATAAATCCCATGGTTCAATTATTCAATGGTAAAAATTTAAATGCTATAGGTAATCCTCCTCTGTTAAGACTACTTGGATTGATGCTCGTAGTTATAATTTGGTTGATCATGGGGAAAAATTTAGATTTCTTATTATTATGTTACCTTCTAAAATTCCACATCTTCTTTATGGTAGGAAATTAACTCTAGGATTGGAAAAACTAGACTATTGGGTGAGGATGCCTCTTTCCTTAGTAGGAAAATTTGAGGCATGGTCTAAATTATTGGTTACTACGAATATTTATTATTCTTGTTATTTGGTCCCTTGTATAGCCCACTAATTTTGAATCTTGTAAGGATTCTTAGGAATTTTCTTTTGGATTCATCTAATCCTAATAGAGATTTCTATTGTGTGGCCTAGGAGTATTACTACCTTCCATATGATTTTGGAGGGTTGTGGTTGATATGTACTCAATGCCAAGGTCTAGACTTGTGTTCCAAATGGATTATTAGAGGCCTTGTAGGTGATGAGGTTTGGTATGCTTTTCTTCTTCATTGTATTTCTTCAAGTGCCCCTTATGGGATACAGGTCTGGAAGGGACTTAGTTTCCACACTCTTCTTATAATGAAGGATTCTATCCAAATTCAAGCCACTTCTATGTTTAAAAGCGTGTGGAAATCTTGGGAAGCCATTAAATATTGGCTTATATAGGTTGAAAATGTCTTTCATAGGGGGCTATTTATTAACCAAGGGGCTATTTATTAACCAATAGTCTATTTGGTGGTCTCTAGTTATCGCTTTTCTAATATTTATCACTTTCTAAAACTCCTTGAGTCCATGCCTTGATTGTTTTGAGAAGGGAAACTAAACACTTTCATACCATTATTATAAGGAAACCAATAATTTTTCATCTTTTCTAGAGACTAAAGCTATATATAGATTAAATAAACTTAAGGTTTTATAAGCTACCAAATAATATTTGACTTGGTGCCTTCCAATTTTATTTATAAGATTGGAGTTAGAGATTTAATACTTGGTGGAAAGATTTAAATGGTATCCCAGTACATGATGTTTATAAGCCTCACAAATTTTCTTCCTAAATCTCTCCACACCTTCAGATTGCATCCAAATTGAACTAGAGATGACTTCTTAATATTTACTAAGCTCTTTGTAACATACATTCTAGTTTTTTTGGTGAACTATTCTTAAGGCAAAGTTGGCCAATTTGGCCTAGTTCATTCTATATCATTGTCTCCCTACTGGTGCTAGATTGTCTCATGTGGGTGTGAAAGATTTGTATTGTGTATTTTATGTTCAATAGGAGACTCTAAAGAACCTTTTCTTATTTTTTATTAAAGTTGAGGCTTCTAGGAATCAATACCATATTTTTATGCCTTTTATGCCTAAGCATTTCTTACGGTATATGGTCCTTTCTGAGAATCAATCAAAATCCTTACCAAGATTACCCAAATTTGATATTCTTTCAAGGTAAATATTATTTTTAGCATTTAGAAGGATAGGAAATCTATCATTTTTTTAGCTATTCTACTAGTATGCATTTCTCATTTTATACTAAGGCTATGATTTGTTATAATATGCTTATGTAAATTTGGGTGCAAAATAATAAAATTCCACTTGAAGTAGCACAACTATAGGTGCTTCTTGATCATTAGGATAATGTCCCTTGCACAATTATGAGTATTCCATTTGTTATTTGTGAGGAACCAATTTATTATTGAGAGGGGGGGTGAATCAGTAATAACAGTAAACTTAAAAACTTTAACAACCACCACAAACTTCTTTCAAAAAAACTCATAAACAGTATCGGTAACAATTGAAATCATACTGCTAATCAGATTTATATCAAACTGCTCATTATAAGTGCTCATAAATATGCATGCAATAGAAAGATATCAACTCAACACATAATAAATCAAGCAACACATGAACACCAGGATTTTCACGTGGAAACCCAAATGGGAAAAACAACGGTGGTAATTGGTACCACAAGATTTTTGCACTCTTTCGGAATGCGCTATGTTAGGAGCCTAGCTCGATTAGGAGCAGACCCTGTTAGGAGTCCCTCGGTTAAGGGATTTATGTCAACCATGTTAGGAGCTTTACTCTATTAGGAGTAACCTTGTTAAAGGATTTAGAACCCAAGCTAATGAGTCACCCGATGAAGGGATTTATACAATCAGGCCTATTAGGACCTACCTAGTTAAGAGATTTTGTGTTTGCTACAACTGTTAGGGAACAATAGATGAATGATCTGAAAATATCACTCTTGCTTGTACAAATCATTTTCTATTCCAATCTGCTTCTCTCTTGCAGATACACACACTGGTTCAGCCACACACTCTTCCTTCGATCACCGACACAGTATACCATCATAGACTTACCCTAAATAGACTTTACAACTTAGTCGGTTACAAAACCCTAAGATTTACACCATAGATCATCATAGGTCTTTACAAGTCATTAAAAATCATCATATGGATAATTACAATCAATTACAAATTAATTACAGTCATTGAATGATCACCGCACCTCGATCTAATACACTTTCAAACCCTTAGCTCATTCTACTAAGCACTTTGCACAATCCCAAGAAATTTGCACTTTGATCATGCCAAAACATCATTCAAACACTTCACGCGGTTTCAACCACGTCATCACCAACTTACAAACATAATGTAATACATTTTGGAACTCAAAACTATTACAAGTTATAAGATTTGAATATCAGTTCTTAAACCCTTCTTAAACCCTACTGAAAATATATCAGTCAATCACAAACATGAATTCTGATAGCCAGAACATGATGTGGTTCCGGTCAACAATGTTACAAACTTATATTCCAAACCGCAACACCAAATTCTTCATCAATCTCAAGATCCAATTATTTAAGCATAACACAGTTTCACATTTACCGGCTAAAGTCCTATTTGCCAGTTTAACTGTCAAATCCATTCCATAGCTTTCCGGTCAATCATAGATGACTTAGATAACATAATAGAACAATATAACCATAGTTGCCATCAATGACAACACAAACTGATCACCAAGTCACCAAACAACATCTCAACTAAATCATCACCAACAGTCCTTATACCAGTTCATCAATATCATCAACAGTTATGCCAATATGCCAACACCATAGAATCCATCCCCTAGTAGGGGTCAACCTCCCTACCATGAGCACTATCATGAACATAGCCAAATTGTTAATGGAGAATAAGAAGTTGATTCACATTCTTTTCAAAACCCTACATGAATAGCTTGGAATAGGTCCATGAATAGGTTGTCTCAACTCCCCTTCTCTTGTTCTAATTCTCCACAAGCCCATGATAATGGCTTTGCTAGATGGCTAAATTCTAGAAAATTGTCAATACTTACTATGACTACTTCAGCTACTCATGATACTCAATCATAGGAAGAAGAAAAATAAGAGGTTGTAATTTCTAGTTTGGAGCCTCTCCTAGATGACCCAAACCTTCTTGATTTATGGTGAAAAGTAGATGAAAGGGACACCTCTCTAGCCCATATTGGTATAGCTCTTTTTTCTTACTAACTTGGTCTTTAATTTTTGCTCCAAGCTTAATGCTATTTGGACTTTAGAGAGTAATTTCTTCCACCAATTTGTTTAGTCACCATGTCTAATGCATATTTTTTAATAATAATATAGACACTTATTCTAAAAGTAAATATTAAAGCATTCAAAGAAGTTGTGTTTGTTGCACTGTATAGATTTGTTATAAAAAATAAAAATTGTTAACAAGATATTGTTCTCAAAAGCCCTTCAAAAACAAAAGGGTTATAGTTCAATTGGTTGAGTATAATGAGTGAGTCTGATAGTATGTTCTTTGATTACACGATCCATGAAGGTTCAAACTATTAAAGGTATGGTATAAGGGATGAGATTTGGATTATGCCCAAAAGGAATTTGGCACAATGGATACATCCTTGACTCAGGCAAAAATATATCAACATAGACTTGTACTCTCATATCATATAGAAAAACAAAATTGTAGATAATAAATAATTTTGATTTAAAAATAAATAAAAACCTTTTAAAAACAAGAGTATATGATGGATTACACCATGCTTACACAAAAATGTTATTATTTTTGTATTATTTTAAATTTATCTTTTGGTTTTGGCTGCCGTCCTTGCTCAACCATGATATGGTTCATGAGAATACATATAATAAAATGCAGCCCTCCATTAACAAGCCATGGCGCGTTTCCACAATTTAGCACACATGAAAACTTTCTTATTTTCATTTTATATCATTGCTTCCTCTAGATTTCTACCCCTATGAATAGGAACAATTTGAAATGATAGACATGATTAAACAACTAAAAGAGAGTTAGAAAAGACGTTTGTGATAGCCAGAAAAAGACCAGCTATTTAGTGGATTTCAATTGTTTAATACAATATACCCCAAATGGAATTCAATTTTTCTTAGACCAACAGTAAGGCATCCACTTTAAACACGTAGGCCTAGGATGATTGTTAATTATTGTTTAATAGCTTCTTTCAGTCGCCCAATTTGGCCAAGCACGAATGGGATGGTAGATTGGCTTCTAAGTTTGCATCAACATAAAGTTCTTACCCTAAACAGCATCCTGAATAAAATAGTGAGTGCCCAAAATCTCAAGTTTAGTTTTGTTCCCGGGTATTGCCAAAGCTTGATACTTAAGTGACATTTAAATATGTGTGCAGTTGCATTATATATAGCATTAAAATCAGTAATGTTTGCAGGTAAGCATTGAATTGAAGGGAATAGATTGTAAAGCATAGAAAAGCTATGAGAAATATTACAACTCCTTATAGTTCAAGCCCCCCCTCAGCATGGCATTCACCAGTTCCATTTCTGTTCGGAGCAGTGGTGGCCATTGTTACTCTCATAGCTTTTGCACTGGTAGTTCTAGCATGCTCCCACTGGAGACACTCCAACACTACTTCTCAAGGGAATGGTAACAACAGAAGTGATTCAACTATTGAGGAGAAGAATGAGATAGGGAAAAAAGGGACAGATAATTTAGAAGATGATAATGGAGATAAAGTGGCTGTGATTATGGCGGGAGAAAACATGCCATCCTACATTGCCAAGCCCACCTCAGTCGCTGCTACAACCTAGAAAAAAAAAAGAAATCTCTAGAACACACCATAGAGCTAGAATGGAACTTTTCTGACTCTGCTACATGTTTCAGAAGATTATACTAGAAGAAAATGTGGCCACCTTTTCTTTGTACTTTAATTATCTTTAAGTGAAATTATGATGTTTGTATATCATGTTATCATGATTTCTTGCACCTGCTTTTAATTCAGAGCTTGGGCAGAATTTACAATATTTGCTATGAGTTAGAAGTTTTCACAAAGAGGCCTGGCCTAATGAGTCACATGGATTACAGTATTTATGTTTTACATTAACTAGCCCAAAAGGATTTACTGAACTTGTGCTGGATGAAAAGGATGTAGGATAGCATGCCACCCAAAACTCGGATTGCCTTTATTAACTATCAAATACTTAAAGTAAAATGTGAATAAGCTATCTCTTCAAATAAAAAAAATTTTGCAAAGTAAATTAGAAATATTAGTAATGTTTAAATGTGTTATCAAATGGTTATTTTATATATATATATATATATATGTTTATGTATATGTATATGTATAAATATATATACATATATATGTGTATACACATACATACATATATATACATATGTATATATGTATATGTATATATATTTATATACATATATGTATATACATATATATAAACAGATACATACATACATACATATATGTGTGTATGTATATGTAGCATTGTAAATTGTAATCTTGTACAATTTACACCTCCTTTTTTGTCCTTGTTGTAGTATGGTCCATCATAGTTTTCCCCTAGGTCCATTTTGGGCATTTTTTAACCTCAAATCTGATGTCCTTTGACTGCACGACTGAGTGAGCCCCATCCTAGGAGTGTGCCCTCCCAACTGCCTGCTTGTTTGCCCTAGTTTGGGAGGACAAGGGTGCTTGTGGTCCCCCTATCTGGACATTGACACCATGGTCCTCCTTAAATAGGCCCTATTTCAAATGGATCGGAGCACTTTACCTCCCCGATGGTTTTTGGTACATGAGCCTCAGTTTAACTGTTGGACGTCACCCTAATCAGTAAATTACCTAGGTAACCCTATATAAGAGCATTCTTCCTATTCATTTTCATTTAACATCATCCACAATCTACCCCATCATTCATGCATTCATCAAGCATTAATCATCAAGCACTTTCAAGCATTTAAGACATCATTTCATCCCACCATATCCATGAACCATCATGGAGAAAATCACATCAATTTTCATGCAGGCATATGTTTGTGTTTGAGTTTTTATGTGTGGTAATGTTAACTATTGCATCAATGCTTGTAATCACATCTAAAGGGCATTGCATCATCACCTTCTATCAATCATTGAAGATTTAAGGTATATCATTCATCATTTACTTTAGAATTTCAATATTATTTTAATTTGATTCAATGTTAATTCCTAAACCGAGGTTTGACATGAGGCAAACCTCCATCAAAAAACCCATTTCCTTCTTTTTGTGTCCAAGAAATCGACACAAGAGCCACGAGCAAGGAATTTGATGGAGTAGAGGATGACAATCAGATCCAACTTTTGAAGGCACAAAAAGTAGAGGACTAAGTCACCCCACACCTCTTGGTCCCAAAAATTTTTAAGGAGCTTACGATGGGAGATTTAGTGCACCATTTTGATCCGAAAAAAGATTCAATTTGTCTACATCCAACATTCAAAGGACCAGGTCACCCCACACCTCTTGGTCCCAACAATTCAACGGGTTTTGATACGTTTTCCCTCGTCATATTCAACTTTATAGCTTTGTATGACATCTGAAATTTACTATTACTACTATTTTATGCCAAAATCTCATATTTGTCCTAGATCTAGATTACAATTCAAACCTAATTCAAATAAAATTTCAACTCAAATAAAAAGGAATTAATCTAATATGCATTCAATCCTTTAAGGGTTGGATCAATCAAATTCAATCTCTTCCTTAATGTGAGACATGGCTCCATGAAATTAGTGTCTCTATTAATCTAATTTGTGAAATCTTAATTTCACCTCATCATATTTTGGTGAACCCGACATGTCTCACCCTTAATTCTAATTTTCATTTTGGTGAAAGTGTCGCATTAACTGCGATTCAAACGAAACCTTGGAAGGGTAATGATTCAAATGAAAAATGCCAGGATTTTGGTATGAGTGAGATAATGTATCCACTAACGATTAGACAATAGTTAAGTAAGGAAGACATTATGTACGATGATAATGAGAGTATGGTCAAGAATTATTATGATACCATTAATCCTCCATGTGTTCTTTCATCTCATGAATTGAACCAAGGTGTGTGTTCTCCTCTTGCCTACTGTGACCTGTATAAGTCTGATTTGGGATCACTTGTATCATATGAGTGTGAAGTTAATTGGGGTAATGTTGATAATTTTGTTAATGAGGAACGTGAAAGCATTGAGTTTCCTCATGCATTACTCGCACAAGAAGTCGATCCTGATGATTATCACTTTGCTGCCTCAAATGATCTGACTGAGGCTGTGATGGAGTCATTCACAATATTGGAAGATGATATTGATGTAGAAGTGTACAACAGTCCTTGTTCACCAGTGGTTTACACAGATATACATGTTGAGAATGCTCATCAAGAGTCAATGTCAATCTTCATCGAAGGTTTCAGTGATCTTGAAAAGTTTTCATATGATGAAATTTTAGACATGTGCATCGATCAGCTGAATGGTTCAGAATATGGCTGCTTCTTGGTACATTCAGATGATTTTCATTGGTACGATGAAGATTTTAGAAATTGAACATTGTGTTGATACGCATGTGACCAACAGTGCTCATGAAGAAGATTGCCTCAAGACTCATAAATTAGAAGACCCACCTTCAGATTTGTTTATGCTAGTCTTTGAGGTTGTTTGCATGGATTTCAATTATGCTATCAAAGTTCAAATAGATTGTACCTTTGAGCCAGAGTTGGATGTGTTCATATTTCCTATGAATATTGATGAGGTGGGAATTAGGTTATGTCTGCAAGCTATTGAAATATGTAATGAATTGGTTGATTCCAAAAGTTCAAGGATATATACTTGTATTTTTAATACGATGCAGACACAAGGGGGACCAACATATGAGTCCTTCCCTTTTGACATATATGATGATCCAGGTCCTAGTTTGCAACAATACTTTATTGGTGAATGCACTTATTGTCTGCAAAAATATGGTGAGAATGAGCAAGAGGAGACTAGTTGTATGGTAGACTATGAATGCTTTGAATTTTTTCAGCTAGATGACCATGTCATAAAAAATGGCAGTGAGGTAGATAGTAAAGAATAATCCGATGAGTATGAGTTCGAGTAGATTGATGGATACAATGAGGGTGTGCCATATGGAAGTGAATGTGTTAAGCTTTGGCCTAATTTCACTGTGCATAATTATGGAGAAAATACAAATGATGATAAGTACAATGTCATTTTGAAGAAAGTTAGTGATCTTGTATGTAATCAAATGGTTGCCAGCAATGGTCTCAGACCGGTGATATTGTTACATGATAAATAAAATCAGGTTTTTCACAGAGGAAAGTTTTGGTTTGATCTTTTTGTTGGCCTGGGGCCGCCAACTGAAAAATAGGTTTGATTTTCATATTCTACTTAAGGAGCCCAAGGAATAAAGACATAATCTACTTCAACTAGAGATCTGAATTCTTTCCATGACCGCAATGGGCATGCATCCCCAACTAGAGCTAGAGCTATTGTTAGGACTAGTTAATTTTGTCGTTTTCCTCAGGTTGGTTTGCCCATGGTAGCTCCATCAAGTGAAATGATTTTGAAAAATTTGGCTAAATATCTAAGCCTTGGTTACCGTTGGTTGGCCCTTTTTATATTTTACCATTGACCTTCTAAGTCGGTTTCATTTTTTAAGGGGTCCCTTTCATGGGTTTTATGCTTTTATTGTAACCAGCCCCTTGAATTTTCCTAAAATGTTATTACCGGTTGGTTCGGTTTGTCCCTAGGGTTTTTCTTCATTTTCCTAACTTTGGATTCCACGGCCCCTTGACCCTTTGTTATGATTTTTTTTCCTCACGTGGTAAAAATTGCTTCGAAAGTTACCTTGCTTCCCTGCGGTATTCTTTAGTAATTTCTATGTCCCAATGCGGGTGCGTGGGGTTAAGTTGAAAGACATAAAGGGTGGAGCCCCGCACCCCCGCATCACTGATGATTATCTCCCATGTTACTATACACGTATGCGGGAGGAAAGGGAAAGAAAATGTCCAAGAAAACATTGACCCTACAGTTACACTCCCGTGGTGTAATAACACAATGCCAAGGAAAGGAAAGTGTGCGACTGTGCAGGGATAATATAAAGGAAGATGCCAAGGAACATGCTGACCCCGTATTCCCGCGTAAGTCACATAAGAGAAATAGAACAATTTGTGAGTGTGTGAAGGTTGACATAGGGCGGTCCCCACTAGATGACTTGGCACATGCATTGACTAAGAAGGAGCTCCAATTCAGATTTTAAGGCAGATTTGAGGGGTTAAACGAGTAGTTTTCTATCATATGGTTCCATGTTGGATAAGGGAGTGTCAATGAAGACAAGTCAAGATTTTTTGACTCTACCAAACATTGAGGAAGATCAACAAACAAAATGTAGATGAAGCAACATAGCGTCAGCACAGTAATAGGTTGGGAATGCAAATATTATGGCCTAAAAATAGGGAGGTCACAGCGAATGGCCTGCAGAAGATCATCACCAGTTAGGATAATTAGAAAATCTAATGTGTGATAAGCCTGAGAGAGAATTGCAGTCGCATGAAAAGATGCACGGGTACGAATGATGGATTGTCACTGAAAGAAAACTGAACTTGCAGTTAGGTAATCGTAGAGAATAAGTTTTGATCCTTTGAAAAGACAAAAAGTAGAAAAGATCTTTTATATGCATGGTATAGCTAGCTCAGCTATTTTTAGAGATTTTGAATTTGAAACTTCAATCTTTTTTCAAAGTTGGTGATTAACAAACTAGTGAGCAACACTACAAATACTTCCCTAGGAGTTTGTTTGCGAATAGTTTCAAAAATGGAGTGCCTATGTGCATAAAAAGACTGTGTTTTTGCAAGATGCAAGTTCAACGACACTAGGTGGAGAATACTTCATTAAACTGCCTTGTAGATATTTAGGGATATTGAAAATTCAGAAGGTAGATAAGGGGATATTGAAAGGTAATCTCAGTTGCAAAAGGGCTTTCAAAAGCTACCTATCTTCATCTCTACATCATCCAAATGACTAAAAGGTAAGGGGAGTGGGGAGTAGAATAATGATGATAGGGGAGAATCAACTCTAGCAAAAAGCCTGATTAGCTGAAATTGATAGCTAAAGTTGGACCCCTTATTCTAGTTACAACATTGGTTTATGAACTCCTCTGTTAGTTTGTCTACCTTTTCTTCTAGTTCCTTGAGCTCCTGTTCTAGTTAGTCTAGTGAGAATTTTGCATCCTCAAAGTTATCAGCAATGCGATGGTGGTGTACCTCAAGCAATTGGTCTTCACCAACATTTTATTCTTCATCAGGATGGCTTCTAGTGCACATAGTCTAATATTTGTCCTTTTCTATTTTAGTCTTGTAAAGGGAGTATTACTTTTCATGCATATATGAAACAAATGTGTGTCAAAATGAAAAGAGGCCAGTTGTAAACAACCCGAAGCTTGTTGCATTCCTTGTTCATATAACAGGAATTCCGAGGCTATAAAAAAGGATTTGAGTCAACAAGAATTTGGGAGGATACATTAGCAGCAGTGCCTAGGGCAAGGAATAAGGTTTCAAACAGTGAAGTTTAATGTCAATATTTTCTTCTGTAGTGCTAGTTAGTTTATGAATTTTTAATGAGATTTTTGTTGAAATTGTCTCCAGATTGTACTCCTTCGTCATATATGAAAAATAATATCGAGGGTTTTTTATTTGTCTTTGCAAATTCTTGTGAATGTGTAATTTTGTTAGTGGGTTCTCTTCAAGGAAGAGATTAAATTCCTGGATGTGCGTATTACAATAAATCTAGGGGTATGACATGGATTAATAAGGATTTCTGTAAAAATAATAGGGGTTGTGTTAATGTCAAGCATTGATGCCATAAAAGATCACCAACTAAGATAAAATATTGTTGGGTGTCTACATTCAGTTATGGGTTTGACTCTGTACCCAATATTTAGGCATTGGTTAGTGAAATTCTCAAAGAACTCGACTCAGAAAATCTCAAATTATTCAAAATCTTGTTTTCTTCTTGTTTTTCTATTTCTCGTTTTGATTATTTAAATCTCCAAGGGTAATATGCACCTATTAGCTAATAATATAGAATGGGGTTGTTTATTTAATTGTTCTTAGTAGTTGTCTGATGGAAATGGGATTGGCATTAGGTAATAATGAATTAGGAAAACCCATTACTTATTAAATCTGAGAATCATCCACCTTGTGAGATTTGTAATTGTTATTGCAAAGATGAGTTCATTTTAAATGTAGATCTAAGAATAGGGAATACCCTCCCGATTTTGGTGGAGCTCAAAGTGAAGAAGGCTTGAATGGCCTTGTTGTATTGTGTTTTCTTGTCCTTGGTCTATGGATAGGTTTGAATAATTGACCTAAATTCTCAATCCCATGGTTTAAGTTTTATGATTTCCCTTAGGATTGTGGGTAGCAAGAAAAATCGTCAACAAGTATATTAACCCCTCTTAACTAGGATGAATGAGTGTATCCTTATATCACTATCCATTTAAATAAGAAAGAAAACTCCCTCTCACATCATGATAACGTTTAATATTGAACTCATATATTGCTATCTAATTATTGGAGGTTACCCCTAAAGTTTTCTACAATTTTATTGATTTTTACATTTATTTTCAAGAAATATAATAATATTTTTGTTAAATATGAGGTTATCCTAGAGAGCATTATTGTTGTTTAGGAAGGAATGGAATGGGCCTCAGGCCTGGAATTTGATAGGCTATATGGCAGTGTAGTCACATAAATCTGTCCACTTAATTAAATGAATACTTAGTATTTATTTGATTATTTAACCATCAATTAATAATTAATTAAATTAATATTTAATTAATTCATCTTAACGCTCTTCTCCTATTAATTAAATAAATTATTCAATTTATTTGATTTAATTCACTTAACCAAATTCATACCATTAATTAAATAAATAAATCATATTTGTTTAATTAAATCTTCTCTCACATTTAAATAAATTAATATTTATTTAAATCCCCCAAAATCCCACCTCTCACATTTAAATAAATTAATATTTATTTAAATCCCCCAAAATCCCACCTCTCACATTTAAATAAATAAATCATTTATTTAAATCACCTTTATCCTCCACCCACTTGTATTTTCCTACAAAAGCAAGTTGCACAATTATTTTAAATAAATAATTTATTTAAATCACCTTTATCCTCCACCCACTTGTATTTTCCTACAAAAGCAAGTTGCACAACTATTTTAAATAAATTATTTATTTAAAATCCTATTTATCCTCACCCACTTGAAACCTTTAATGGTTTCCCTTAAAGTAGTCAAACTTGATGGCTTTAAAGTCTTCAAACTTGATGGCTTCCTTCTATAGTCTTCTTAAGACTTTAATGGTTTTCCTTAAAGTCTTCAAGCCTTTAATGGTTTCCCTCAAAGTCTTCAAGCATTTTAAATGCTTTATCTTCATTTTTCTCATTTAAATAAATTAATATTTATTTGAATATTTATCCAAATGCAAATTACACCATTTAATTGAAATAAATGATTTTATTTTAATTGAAAATACCAAAATTTCTCCCACTTGCATTTTCCTACAAAATCCACTTGCATGCCTAAACCCCTTCTAAATTCTTCTAAACCCTTCCTAATTAGCCTAATCCATCCCCTAAATATTGTCACATTCCTAAGCAAATTGGAGTCACTTCTCAAAGACTCCAAAGTCTTTGAAAAGCAATTAATGCTTTGTGTGTTCAACAAATTAACCCTCAAAGTCTTGGATAACCTTTGAAAGCTTCCAACCTTCAACCACTAAATGGCTCAAAGTCTTGGATAACCTTTGAAAGCTTTCAACCTTCAACCACTTAATCCCCAAAGTCTCCAATAACCATTAATGGTTAATTCAACCCTCCCACATGGTTAAAACATTTGTTTTGACTCAACCTCTACCCAACCCAAAGGTCTCATCAGGCCATTAATGCTTTGACCATGATTATCTCTTAAACATTTGCACAAAGGTTTATCCTTGGATTAACTCTTAATCCAATGGGTAATCTTAATTTAGACTTGACCCTTACCTTCTAGATAACCATGAGGTCTTCTCAGGCCTTTAATGCCTCCAACCTCTTCTCTCAACCCAATCCTATGTTGACACTTGTCACCATTTTATTGGTGCCAATTGTGCACATGGATCCCCAACTTTCAAACTTGGCCCTTGATTAAACCATTCAATCTTAACCCTTCATTTCCCTATTTCTTCTATAAATAGAACCCTTCTCCTCAAGCAAAAGGAGAAGCATTTTAGAGTATTGTTGTTATACTGGCATTAGCATAGAGCTTTTTCATAGCATCACTATCTACTCTAGCATAGTATTTAGCTTTTCATTTCATATTTGAAGCTTAGTATTAAATCTCAATCCTCCATAAGCATCCATAGTGCAAAAAGCTGCTGAGAGCTACACTCATTTGGGACTTGGAGAGGAGAGGAACAAGGGAGGAGCAACTATGAGCATCTTGATTAGCTATTTCATTTTATGTTTATATGCTTTCTATTTCATGCTTAATATCTCTCTTGATATGCCTGTTTAGGATAATCTTTTGTTGCTAACACTAACGTTTGTTTCTTGTGCTCTTGTGTGTGTTGCCATCAAACAGATTTTCTAATCCTTTTTGCAGAGCATCAGGCAGTTTTTGCACTTTTAGACTATATATTACAACTAATAAAATTAGTAGACCGTATGTATCGACAGGCTATTTTTTCAAAAAATCGTATATATGACACTTCAAATTATTAATAAGTCGTAAAAAATTATAATAGGTAATATATATTGATATATATTATTTTACAACGTTTATTATAAATACATGAATTTATTTAGAATATTTTAAAATTGTAGGATTAAGATATTTAATTGTTTCTAATTTTATATTATTTTATATGAGTTTTTAGTATGTTTTTCTTATATAAATTTAGAAAGTTTGTCAATTTATTTTTTAATATTTTTTATAAGATTGTCTTAAATATCAATATAGAAACTTCTAATTATTGAAATGATAAGATATAATCATTTCTAATTTTTTAAAATATTGTAATAAAATAATCTAAAATAGTTACTATTTTTATAATAAACAAGATTTTTGGGTTTGAATTTAGAAACTTACAAGTAAATTTAAGATTTTTTTAGTGCATTACTAATTTATCATTGTTTTTGATATTATTACCATTTTTTTTGTATGAAATTATTTCTTTTCACGACAATTGAATTTTACTGGAATTTCAATTCTGTGAAGCTTAAAGAATTTATATTAAACTTTTCACAAATTAAAAAAAAATTGACACTTAACATTTTTTTAAAAACATAAAATGAAAGGCATTAGAATAACTAAACCGTCATAAAAAATTCATATGACAGGCAGGGGTTACCGTCAAATTCTAGGCCTAGGCCCAATGATCACATCAACTTCCTATATTAATTAACATTAATTCTATATAATCCTATGATTTAAGCCTCATGTTTAAACTCCAATTTGTTCAATCAATCAAAATGTTCTTGTATGATGCCTTCAATTTACTTACCTTAATGGGCATAAATCTAAGTCCTTTTTGGGCTCTTTTTCCCAATCCACCAAGGTTTCCCCATAGCTCCTATCTAATAAAGCCTTTATAATCTTCAAGATAATTTTATTTCATAGAACCTAATCAAAGACATTTATTTTCCCAATTCTATAGCCCAAGTTGTGAATGAGCACTTTATGGATGACTATGTTTTTATGTCTACAAAGGAATAAAATAGTATCAGTAAAGCCTTGTACTGTTTGCATATTTCTTATAAATCCTATGGTTCAAGTACTCAATGGTAAAAATCTAAATTCTATATAGGTAATCCTCCTCTATTAAGACTACTTAGATTGATGCTTATGGTTAGAAATTGCCTGATAGTAGGAAATATTTAGATTTATAAGAATTATGTTTTTCTTCTAAAATTCCAAAATCTTCTTTATGGTAGGAAATTGTCTCTAGAATTGGAAAAATTAGCCTATTGGGTAAGTACCCTAGTAGGGAAATTTGAGGCATGTTCTAAATTATTGGTTATTACAAATATTTATCATTCTTGTTATTGGGTCCCTTTTATAGCCTACTAATTTTGAATCTTGTATAGCTTATTAGGGACATCCTTTTGAATTCATTTAATCCTAATAGTGCTTCTAATTGTGTGGCATATGAGTATTTCTACCTTCCATATGATTTTGGATGGTTGTGGTTGGTTTTTACTCAATGCCAAGGCCCATAATGTTCCAAATAAATTATTAGAGACCTTGTAGGTAATGAGGCATGACATGCTTTTATTTGTCATTGTATTTCTTTGAGTGCACCTTATCGGATACAGGTCTAGAAGGGACTTGGTTCCCACGTTCTTGTTATTATGAAGGATTTTATCCAAATTCAAACCAATTTTGTGGTTAAAAGCATATGAAAAGCATGGGAAGCCATTAAATCTTGGCTTATATTGGTTGAAAATATCTTCCATAGAAGGCTATCTATTAACCAAAAGTCCATTTGGTGGTCTCTTGTTATCAATTTTTCTAATATTATCATTTGCTAAAACCCCTTGGGTCCATGCTTTAATTTTCTTACGAGAAACTAAACACTTTCATACCACTATTATAAGGAAACCAAGAATTTTTCATCTTTGCTAGAGACTAAAGCTAGATATAGATTAAATCAACTTAGGGTTTATTTATAATATTGGAGTTAGATCTTTAATCCTTGTTAGAAATTTTTGAAGGGTATCCCAATACACGATGTTTATAAGCCTCTCAAATTTTCTTCCTAAATCTTTCCACACCTTCAAATTTTGTCTGAATTGAACTAGAGATGAATTCTTTAATATTTGCTCATCTTTTTGTAACATACATTCTATATTATTTGATCTTTGATCTATGATTCTAAAGGCAAAGTTGGCCAATTTGCCTAGTTCATTTTGTATCAATGTCTCCCTGCTAGTGCTAGATTGTCTCATTTGGGTATGAAGGATTTGTGTTGTGTATTTTATGGTCAATAGGATTGTTTGAAACATATTTTCTTATTTTTTATTAAAGTTAAGGCTTCTTAGAATTGGATCCATATGTTTATGTCTTTTAGGCCTAAACCCTTCTTATGATATATGGCCATTTCTAAGAATCGCTCAAAATCCCAACCAAGCTTACCCAGATTTGACATTCTTTCAAGGTAAAATTTATTTTTAATATTTGGAAGGATAGAAATTCTATTATTTTTATAGCTATTCTATCAGTATACTTTTCTCATTTTATACTAAGGTTGTGATTTGTTATAATATGCTTATGTAAATTTAGGTGCCAAATAATAAATTTTACTTGAAGTAGCACAACTATAGGTGCTTCTTGATCATTAGGATAATGCCCATTGTACAATTGTGAGGATTTCATCAAATGCATCCCATAGTAGGAGTCAACCTCCCTATTGTGAGCACTATCATAAACATAGCCAAATTGTTCATGGAGAATAAGAAGCTCATTCACATACTTCTAAAACCCTCACATAAGTAGCTATGAATAGGTCCATCAATAGGTGGTCTCAACTCCCCTATTGTCATTTTGATTCTCCACAAGCCGAAGATAATGGGTTTCCTATATGGCTAGATTCGGGAAATTTTTCAAAACTTGCTATTATTTCACCTACTCATGATACTCAGTCATATGAAGAAGAAAAACAATAGGGTGTGATTTCTAGTTTGGAATCACTGCTAGATGACCCAAACCTTGTTGATGTATGGGGAAACTAGATGGAAGAGACACCTCTCTAGCCCATACTGGTATAGCTAATTTTTGGTTGCTAACTTGGTCTTTATTTTTTTCTCCCAACTAAATGCTATTTGGACTTTAGAGTGTAATTTCTTCCACCAATTTCTTTAGTGATCATGTGTAATGCATATTTTTTAATAATAGTATAGACACTTTTTCTAAAAAGTAAATATTAAAGCAGTCAAAATGGTTGTGTTTGTTGCACCCTATAGATTTGTTATGAAAAAAGTTGTTAACAAGATATTGTTCTCAAAAACCCTTCAAAAACTAAAGGGTTATAGTCCAATTGGTTAAGTATAATTGGTGAGAATAATACTATGTTCTTTGACTACACCAACCATGAAGGTTGAAACCCTTATAGGTATGATATAAGAGACGGGATTTGGACTATGTCCAAGATTAATTTGACAAATGGATACATCTTTGACTTAGCCAAAAATATATCAACATAGACTTGTACTCTCATATCAGATAGAAAAACTAAATTGCAGATAATATACAATCTTTGATTTAGAAAAATAAAAACCCTTTAAAAAAGAGAGGATACAATGCACTACACCATGCTTACACCATGCTTTCACCAAAGTGTTATTATTTTTTTTTTTTTTTAAATTTATCTTTTGGTTTTGGCTTCGTCTTTGCTCAACCATGATATGATTCATGAAAATGCATATAAAAATGTATCCCTCCATTAACAAACCTTGGCGTGTTTCCACAATTTGACACACATGAGAACTTTCTTATTTTCGTTTTATATCATTGCTTCCTCTATATTTCTACCCCTATGAATAGGAACAACTTGAAAGGATATACCTGAATAAACAACTAAAAGAGAGTTAGAAAAGACATTTGTGTTACCCAGCAAAAAACAGCTATTTAGAGGATTTCATTTGTTTAATACCATATACCCCGAATGGAATTCAATTTTTCTTAGACCAACAGTAAGGCATCCACTTTAAACTCGTAGGCCTAGTAGGATTATTAATTATTGTTTAATGGCTTCTTTCAGTCAGCCAATTCCGCCAAGCACGAATGGGATGGTAGATTGGCCTCTAAGTTTGCACCAACATAAAGTTTCTATGCCCTAAACAATGACATTCCAAATAAAATAGTGAGTGTCCATAATCTCAAGTTTAGTTTTGTTCCCTATATCGCCAAAGCTTAGTACTTAGGTGACATTTAAAGGTTTGTGCAGTTGCAGGTAAGCATTGAATTGAAGGTAATAGACTGTGAAGCATAGAAAAGCTATGAGAAATATTACAACTCCTCATAGTTCAAGCCCCCCATCAGCACGGCATTCACCAGTTCCATTTCTGTTTGGAGCAGCGGTATCCATTGTTGCTCAAATAGCTTTTGCATTGGTAGTTCTAGCATGCTCCCACTGGAGGAACTCCAACACTACTTATCAAGAGAATGGTAACAACCGCAGTGACCCAACTATTGAGGAGAAGAATGAGATAGGGAAAAATGGGACAGATAATTTAGAGGATGATAATGGAGATAAAGTGGTTGTGATTATGGCGGGTGAAAACATGCCATCCTACATTGCTAAGCCCACCTCAGTCGTTGCTACAACCTAGAAAAAAAAGAAATCTCTAGAGCACATCAGAGAGCTAGAATGGAACTTTTCTGACTCTGCTACATGTTTCAGAAGATTATACTAGAAGAAAATGTGGGCAGCTTTTCTTTGTACTTCTATTATCATAAAGTGGAATTATGATGTTTGTATATCATGTTATCATGATTTCTTGCACCTGCTTTTAATTTAGAGCTTGGGCAGAATTTACAATATTTGTTATGAGTTAGAAGTTTTCACAAAGAGGCGGCCTAATGAGTCATATGGACTACAGTATTTAATATTTTACATCAACGAGCCCAAAAGGATTTACTGAACTTGTGCTGGATGAAAAGGATGTCCATAGCACGTCACCCAAAACTCGGATTGCTTTAATTAACTATCAAAGAGTTTGTACTTAAAATGTGAATAAGATATAGGTTCAAATAAAAAAATATTTTGCAAAAAGTAAATTAGAATTATTAATAATGTTTAAATGTGTCATCAAATGGTTAATATATATTTACATATATACATATTTGTGTGTATGTATATGGATCATCATAAATTGTAATCTTGTACAATTTATACCATCTTTTGTGTCCCTATTTTACCGTGATCCATCCTAGTTCCCCCTGGGTCTGTTTTGGGCACTTTTTACCTCAAATTTGATGTCACTTGACTGCATGATTGAGTGGACCCCATCCTAGGATTGTGCCCTCTTGATTACCTAGTTGTTTGCCCTGTTTTCAGAGGACAAGGACGCTTGGGGCGCCCTTGTTTGGACTAGGGTGCCCTAGGGGCCATGGTTGTCCTTAAACAAGCCCTATTTCAAATGGATCAGAGCACTTTCCATCCCCAATTGGTACCTATGTCTGAATTTAATCATTGGAGGTCGTCCTAATCAGTAAATTACCCAAGGAACCCTATATGAGAGCATTCTTCCTATTCATTTCCATCTAACATCATCCACAATCTACCCCATCTCTCATGTATTTGTCAAGTATTTTCAACATTTAAGGCAGCATTTCATCCCATTGCATCCTTCAAGCATCATGGACCAAATCATATCAATTTTCATGCAAGCATATGTTTGTGTTTGAGTTTCTATGTGTCATCATGGTATTGCATCGATACTTGTGATCACATCTAAAGGGCATTGCATCAACACCTTTTATCAATTATTGTAGATCTGAGCTATATCATTTAGCATATACTTTAGAATTTCCATTTCATATTTCAATTCAATTCAAGGTTAATTCCTAAACTAGGGTTTGACCTAAGGCAAACCACCATTAAAAACCCTATTTCCTTCTTGTTGTGTACTAGTAATTGACATAGGAGCCACAAGTGAGGAATCTGGCAGAGTATACAAGGAAATTCAAATTTATCTTTTGATTGCGCAAAAAGTGGAGGACTAAGTCGCCCCACACCTCCTGGTCCCAAAAAATTTTGACAAGATTTTGACAGAAGATTTTGTGTGGCATTCTGATCTAAAAAAGATTCAATTTTTCTACATCCAAAATTTGAAGGACCAGGTCACACCACACCTCTTGATCCTAACAATTCAACTCAAATTTTATATCATAGGCTTTGATCTGTTTCCCCTCCTCAAATTCAACTTTATAGCTCTGTATGACATCTGAAATTTACTGTTACTATTATCTAATGCCAAAGTCTCATTGCTTGTCCTAGATCTAGCATTATAATTCAAACCTAATTCAAATACAATTTCAACTCAAACGATAAGTTAATCTGATTTGTATTCCATCCTTTTAGGGTTGGATCAATCAAATTCAATCTCCTCTTTAATGTGAGATGGCTCCATGAAATTAGTGGCTTTATTAATCTAATTTGTGAAGTCCTAATTTCACTGTATCACATTTTGGTGTACCTGACATGTACCATTCTTATTTCTGATTTTCATTTTCAAATCTAATTTGTATGTATTTCATTGATTCATATTTACAATAATTTATGAAATATATCATTACATTATATATATTTAGAGATCTAGTTCACCACATTGCATTTTGGTGAACCTGACACTTCTTACATTTTGTATATTTATGATTTAGTGTTTTCAAATTTGATTGTTCATAAGGGAATTCACAAAATATGATTGGTTTGTCATTTCACATGTGATAACATTAATTATTAGTTGTATTTACCAAAATAATGTGTTGGATAATAGTATTTTTCACTTAATGTTTCTTGCAATTTTTCATACCACTTTCACATATTACATTTTAAGAGACAAAAATATTTCCCTCTTATAAATCATTGTTCAAATCTTTATCCATATTTCATGTGTTTACATCATGACATTATTAAAAACATTGATGGAATATGTAGATCTTATAAGGGCTTTAGTAGACAATATTCATGATAATCCTAGAGATGACATTGAAAGGGCTAACACTTGTACCTCTCCTAGCATCTCTTATGTTAATGAGGAAAGAATCAATACTCCTATCAATGATCTCTCTAATGGAGAGGCAACATTGAAGAGAAACATTGAACCATCCCCTTCTAAAAATACATTAGTGTAAGGGTACAAGGTAAACATGTTGGTATACCAATCTCTCTAGGTCCACCTTATTCTCATAGAGCTTACCTTGATCATCAACATATTTGTGGGCAATATGATGTTATGCACTTTATTCGTGACCTATCTCCTAACATAATATTATGAAAAGGCAATTCCTTATATGACGAGGATCCTCCTTCCCAACCTAATAAACTGGATATGAATAGTAATCATGAAAATGAGAATCTTCCTACAAAGAATGTTTTTTCCTCATCTATTCATCCCTTTGGTCCTTCAACAATTCCTTACACAATAAATTTCAAAGAAATTAACAATGAAATCCCTTACCCATCACAAGGAAAAACATCTTATGAGATTGGCTATGATATTATTTAAAAATAAAGCTATAGTGGACAGGTACTTGGAAAAAAAGAAAAAGGGTAAGGTTGTTGGTAGTGGGCCAACGTCCCTCGTGGGGATTTGTGACATGGTTTAATAGCCTCCTGTGGATTCTATAATTCTAGTGGTTGTATCGAGCATTGACAAGTCAATATTTTGGTGCAACGACAACCCTATCTTGTAGCAAGTGGTATCAGAGCTTGGTCACAGGTTCGAATCACCCAGGCCGCAGTGAGTGACACTGGGAGGGGGATTGTTAGCAATGGGCCAGCATCCCTCGCGAGGATTCAGGACATGGTTTAACAACCTTCTATGGATTCTATAAGTCTAGAGGTTGTATCAGGCATTGACAAGTTGATCTTTTGGTGCAACGACAACCCTATCTTGTAACAAAGGTACCTATAGATCCTCCCTCTTAGTCTACTATAGAAGGTCTAAGATATCCCAATTCATCAACATCTATGGATGATCTTGTTAATGTTCAAATTCCTAAGGAGTATTGTTTGCAAAAAAGAGAAATTACCATCCATCTAAATATTCTTCTCCATCAAACAATATTCTCCATTCCTTGCAAATCTTTTTACCACAAGAAAACAATCATTCTTCCTCCACTAACTTATACCTTTCCATACATCTCAAGAGACAAGGCCTATCCATGTTGCCAATCCATAAAAAAGTAGCTACAAGAATATTTTAAAAATTAAAATATGATAAGAAATGTTACTTTTCCTATCATAAGCTATATCAATAATTACAAGAACAAAAATGGTAATGTGTATTGTCTCTTTCATCATATCTATTCTCGCCCACTTGGAAATTTTAAAGCTTTTAAATAATTTGTTCAAGATCAATATGATAGAGCTCATATTAAGTTCTTACAACTAATCTTATGTTTTTTCTTGGTAAATAAGTAGTGCCTTAGAACTCCATTCAACTTATTATGTTGCACCTTACCCTATGACATTGGTAGTTTAATTTTATTGGCGGCTCTTTTTCATGAGTGGTGGTACAACTTAAATTACAATCATACTTCAAAAACAACATAATATTCATTCTTCCTTGTCTTCATGATTGGGGTCCAAGAATAATATTTCAATTCTCTTCCTTTTTCAAATATTTTCTTGTCCTTTGAGTTGCATTTTTCATAACTTAAGGTCCTTTCTTACATAGAATGGTCCTCCATGTGAGTACATATATGTCCCTTAGTTGGACTTGTTCTTTTTTTGCATTGGTGCATCTTTTTATGAATGATCTCTCCTTAGTGAATGTGTGAAATATTTTTCTAAGAATCCACTTTTTCTTGGAAATGGGAGAAGGTGTGTATTCTTAGTTTCTTTCTCTTTTTAAAAGATGTTATCTTTATCAAAGATCATTTTTATTTTCAGAGGTGAATATATATGGATAAATATCTCTTCCTCTATGCATCCCTCAAAAGGATCCTTTTACACTTGTTGCAAGATATCTCTTTTGCAACTATCTATTCTTTTCTTATAAGAGTTATACCTCTTTAGCTTGGAGTTATGTACAATGTTTCCTAAAGGATACCTGCTTGGTGATGAAGGTGTGTATCTATGTTTCTATCTTCCTTAAGACATCAACATAGGATTATGTTGTTATCTTAAGAGGGGGGCACACATCACAGCTTCCTTGTAACATATTTTTAATGTAGATTGTGGATTTCCTTGCATAAAATTATTTTATTGGTTATCCTTTTTCAAATTCAAGATGCAGATTTCCTTGTAGTGGAGTCACTAGTTAGGAGGGACCTCAAAGAGATCAATCTCGACTAGGCAGCAAGAGGATATGATGGAGGAAATGCAAAATTGAATAAATTAGATCATGAAAACTAGTTATAGATAACCAGTAACATCCAGATTACAAGATTCAACTCACTAGCCTTCTACATACATGCTCAATTACATAATTGGTCGACTTTGGACCTCTAATTCTTGGGATCTATCTCTATGTTATATCTTCTTGATTTCTAATGCTCGATTAAAATGATTTATATGATCCAAGGGGATCCGGTCGGCCAAAAGGGATCAAATGCCGAAGAACAAGATAAAACATGTAAAACCAATAGGTAGGCCTCTGCCAAAGAGATTCCTCTAGAAAATCCAATGGATAAAGTGCGGATCAAAGGGAAGGTCGACCACATGCCAAGAAACATCAGAATCAATGAACTAGGCTCCGCAAGCTATGAAAAGGATCCGGTAGATTCACCAATGCAAATAGGTTCAAGTGGTTCCGATGCCAGAAAACTATCTCGGGATCCAGAATCCATAACCTATCATAAAATGATCCAAATGCTATGTGGTTTAGGAATAAGGAAGATGATCATGTCCTCAAGAAAAATCCAACTTCACAAGATCTGGTAAGCCAATGCAAGAAAATGCAGAATGAAATGTTGAAACTGCAAAACAGAAAACAAACAGAAAAAAATATTTTTGGTAGATGCAATATTGCCAAGAACCAGGGATGCTCCTGCATCACACATCTGGGGTTGTTAAAAAAAGTGAGTCTCTCACTTTGCTAGGGTCAGACGAAAACCAAGGCATTCCACCTCTGCCTAAGAAATCCAAGATGAATCTTCAACTTGTCTGTCCTTCTATTTTACAGGATACTTCTTATACTGACTGCTCCAGATACTACGTCCAATCCTACTATCCAAAATATCTTCAATCTGATATGGTTCCTTTCGGGGCAGCTGTTTCTCTAGTTCTACAATATTGTCTTCACTGAGATCTAGTTCATGATACTAATGTAGATCTGCAATGTCGAATATAAGTGAAATACTCAAATTATCCAGTAACTCCACTTCATATGCATTTCCAGAACTGAACTTCCTCAAGATCTTACAAGGTCCAAACTTCTTCATCTACAATTTGTTATAGGTTCCAACTGGAAATATTTCTTTTCTCAGTGTTGATGAAAATAATTATTCATGTTGGATATTATTACACCTTACTTAAGTTTACTTAGGATAATGCATTTCATATTAGTTTGGGTATGAGACACTTGGGTGTTTGTGTCACATTGGGATAGTGTGTGTAGGAGAATTTCCACCTTTTATGGTGTGATCTTGTTACTACTCTATCATATCCACTTATTGTGGAGTGATAATTCCACCTTCGGTGGGTGATCCACCTCATGTGGATCATTTTATTGTTTCTCCTACCTACCCTTGTTTCTTATTGAGCCACATGTCATGTTTGTGTGCTCACATATCCATATAGCCTTGCCTATATATGCAGGCTCATATTCATTGTATGTAACAACTATTTTTATCTATTGATGAGAATACAGTTTATTCTTGTCCTATATTTTATCTCTCTATTTTGTACATTTTATTGAGCTCTTGATCTTGGCAAAATCTCACATGGTATCAGAGCCATTAGAGCATCATTGATTCATCTTGGGAGAGATTTTGAAGAGCGTCAAGAGGCAGATATGAGGAGAAGTAGCTTCCGGAGATGTCCTAGACTAGATCCGACCTCGCCATCATGTCCAAGAGGCTGTTTCCATGAATTTTGACTATAAATTCACCTATATTGGGTGAAAAGTCAATTTAGGGCTTGAAGGAAAAATTTAGCCAATTTGGCTAGTACGGTATGAAATTTTCAAAAAAAAAAATTATTATTTTTCTGCAAAAAAAAAAAAAGTTTAAAAAGTTTTATTATTTATTTTCGTTGTTTTTTAACATGTCAAAATTTTTTTATTGAAATCAAATTGTAAAAGTTTATGAAAAAAAAAATCAAAAAATTTATAAATTTCTGGGGGGTCCTGTAAACCCCCCGCCGTACTTGTCATAGCCTACAATTATTTCTGTAGGGGCCTGTGTTATATGTCGATGACCCGTACAATTCCCTGCCTCCACTCACCGCACCACCGATGACTTCCATTTGACACCAACAACTATTCTGGTTCTCGCCGGAACTTTCCTCTTCCGGCGACTCCCCCTGTCATCTTCCTCTCGACAGCCGGCTGCACTTGCCTTCAGCTGCTCTGGATGAGCCATCTCACGACAGACCCATCTCTAGCCACCGCCTGTGGCCCCGCCTCCAACCCTGCCATTACTTCCGCCTTGGTACTCCGTGCAGCCGACCGTGTACCTCCCTTTGTTAGCTTCTTCACCTATTACTGACATTTCCTGGGATACCAGTGACGTGCATCTCCGGGTACCTGCCCACGCCTTGCCACTTCAGATCATTGTTGTTGCAGGTTCTCACCGACCATGGTTTGTTGTCACTCTGATCTCCATCGTTGGCCCTCCCGCCAGTAGTCCCGCTGACGTTGGTCTTCCCGTCGGTAGCCCCTCTCTAGGATCACCGCTGCAACCCACTTGTGCACCACGTGGACACCACCACGCCGTCACCTCCCAGGCACCACATCCACATCAGATGCCCAGTCATCCCGCCAACACATTAGACCAGTCGCACATCACAGTCAGTGATCCATACTTTGACACGTCAGATTTTCATACCTTGCCATGTCATTAGACTGTATAGACACGTCAACACATTCAACGAATCAAATTTTTCCATGTGTCAGTCTATACAGTACAGATGCATAGTCAGCACGGGAAGTGAAGTTTTCATGATGGCCATACGGTCATCAAATTTAATCCCATAAAGTGATGATGTCATCAATTTTTTGAAAATTTATTAGCTCCCTCCTGTTGAGCTTTTCGATTTTGTAGTTCAACTTTGCTCTTTTTTTGGTGCAATTTTTTTGAAATGGGCTAATTTTTTGTGTACTTTCTCGTGGTGGCATTATTTTGCTGATTTTGATGGACATATTTTTCAGAAATCTCAGGTTTTGGTGACTATACCTGTCCAATCCTCGTTTCTGCAACTTTTGGGACTCCATTTGGGCTCATACAAACTCCTTTTTAGGTGTCATTTTTTTTAAAGTGCATGATTTTCCCTCTACTTTCATAAATACTATCAGTTTGTAGATATTTTGAGTGGAAATTATACTTTTAGCATGTGGTCTTTTTTGGCCAATTTGGCACTTGTATTGCATAGATCTATCTTCCTGGTCTTTTGCATTGTAGTTCTTGGCCTATTGGGGAAGTTGTAAAACAAAATTAGAAGTCCACCTTTCCATTGATTTCAAGTGGCCTATTGCAAATGCACTACATATAAAGTGCCAAAATCATCATTTTGGGGGGGGGGGGGGGGGGGGGGTACTTTGATTGAGTGAATTTGGGGGGGTGTCTCTTGTGTTCTTGCCTTTTTCCATTATGGGTTCTTCGAAGTTTCCTCTCTTAACTCCTCATAATTATGCTACATGGAAAATTGATGCATGGAGTAAACTTATAGAAAAAGGACTAACTCATTATATTGATAGAACTATTGTTTCTCCCATTGATCCTAAGGATGATCTTGATGTTCACTTGGATTGGTTCACTAAAAATATCATGGCAATTGGTACCTTAAGAAAGTATGTATCAAAGGATCTCATTTTTCATATTGAGAAATGTACTCTAACTAAGGATGTTTGGGATAAGTTTTAGGACTTGTATGGTCAAGTTGATGAGATTAGGGGATATCAGATTAATAGTGATCTCACCATGTTAGATCCAAATAACTTTGATACTATTCAATATTATGTCACTAAGGCAAAAGAGTTGAGGGCACAACTCAAAGATTGTGGCATTGATATGAAGGATACTTAATTGATCTTCAATTTGATGGGCAAGCTTCCATAAGAATATGCAACATTTATTTCTAGTTTCCAAACCCATAGGATGACAATGGGTTCAAGCTACACAATGCCTACATTTGATGCTTTTGCCAAAATGTTGATGATGGAATGAATTAAGTTGATAAGAATGGGCATTATTAAGACTTCTAAGTCTCAAGCATTAGTCGTCAAATCAAGGGAACAAAGGAACTTAAGGAAAGGACAACTCAAACAAGAAGAAATGGCAATCAAAGTTGGACAAGTCATCACCTTCTTCACACCAAGGAGATTCATCCTCTTCCAAGAAGGACATTTCACCAAAGAGGGAGAGACCTACTTGTGCCTACTGTAAAAATATTGGCCATGAGGAGTGTCATTGCCATTCTAAGAAGATTGATGAGCTCACACACATCTTCAAAAAGCACAACATTGATTTGCCTAATTCCTACAAGGAGGATTCATCACCTTCTACTTCCTCACATTCAAATGGGAAAGGGCAAGCATTCATGGCTTCAACAAGTGTGAAGAATCACATTTTTGGGAAAAGAAAAGGACAATCTCTTTGTGCTACTACAAGTCATGATTCAGGGAGATGGCTTCTATATTTAGGGGCTTCTCATCATATGGCATCTTCACAATCTATGTTCTCTTCATTTGAGCCTTTCACCATGCCGCAAATTTTGATGGGCAATCATACATACATGGATGTGATTGGGAAAGGATCTATTGCCATTGGGGATAACTCCTTCAATGATGTATTGTGTGTACCCCACTTGACAAACAATCTCCTTTCCATCTATCAAATCACACATGGGGCAACTAAGAGAATTGTGGAGTTCACACCTGAGTCAGTTTTCATTAGAGACTTGGAGACTAGAGCTATCATTGCGACTGGAGTGGTTGATCATGCATCTTGGTTATGCTCCCTTTCAGATTTTGTTGATGATGATGATTTGACATATGATGATTCTACACATGATGATCACACTTCTTGTGATGGTTTTGATTTTGGGGAGAACTTTGGGTACTTCAACTTGGGGATTCTCACATGTGACCCCATTCTTGAGCCTTGTATTTCATCTCCTCCTATTGATATGACATCACCTTTTGCACCTAATGATGCATATAGTGCGATAGTTTTTTCTTCTTGTGATTTAGTGCAATAGGATATATCTTGTCTTCCAACTTTAGTTTCATGGGATGAGTACTTGATAGACATTGCACGTGTTTGTTTGTGGAATCCTACATTGCAGATTTGGGAGACATCATTGATGATATTCATCTTCTCTTTGATGAAGATGATTCTTTTTTTATTGTTTTGAGGGAACACTCTGACCCTCTTGTTCATTCTCTACATGATCATTCTTTCGAGGTTGACATGATTATGGATACTTATGTACAACAGTTGGAGTGGGTCTCTTTATGCTTAGAGGAGACATGTGAATCTTTGGGACTTGTTCTACATTCATCTCCACTAGATCTTGGAGTACCTTTTTCAGCAGTGTGGATTAGTTTGCCACCTTTGGAGGGGGTATCTTTCAGCATTGACATGGGGACACTTGAGTAGTTTTCAGTGACTTCATTCATCATGAGTTTTTCATACATCTTCCCTTCATGATTGGGGAGACTTCATTGATACACCTTTGGTTTTGTTTCTTCCTAAGGGGGGGAATGTTGTTCGATGTTCATGGAGAAATTTCTTCATACATCTTCAAGCTTCTATCATTGGTGTAGATTCTACATTGAGGGGGGGCTACCTCGCTTCTCTTCTTCTCTCATATGGGGGGACTTTTTCCTCACATGGGGTTTTGTTCCTCACATACTTCTATGAGAGTTCTCTTGTATGGTTTTCATCTCTGTTTTTGGGGGGGGGTTTCCCATCAGGTTCTTCTCTCTTTCCCCACTTTGTGAGAGATTTCATTGCATTGGTTTGCATGCATTTGCATTTGTACATGGGTACCTAAATATTGCATTTCTTAGTTGCATTGTAGACTTAAGGGCATTCGCCTAAGTTGCACTTAAGGGGGGTATTGATGTAAATAATTATTCATGTTGGATATTATTACACCTTACTTAAGTTTAATTAGGATAATGCATTTCATAGTAGTTTGGATATGAGACACTTGGGTGTTTGTGCCACATTGGGATAGTGTGTGTAGGAGAATTTCCACCTTTTATGGTGTGATCTTGTTACTACTCTATCATATCCACTTACTATCAAGTGATAATTCCACCTTCGGTGGGTGATCCACCTCATGTGGAATATTTTATTGTTTCTCCTAACTACCAAACCTATTTCCTACCTACCCTTGTTTCTTGTTGAGCCACATATAATGTTTGTGTGCTCACATTTCTATATATCATTGCCTATATATGCAGGCTCATATTGATTGTATGTAACAACTATTTTTATCTATTGATGAGAATACAGTTTATTCTTGTCTTATATTTTGTCTCTCTATTTTGTACTTTTTATTGAGCTCTTGAACTTGGCAAAATCTCACACTCAGATAGACCATCACTTCATCGCCAAGTTCAAATTTATTATGTCTCCCTTTCTCATTCGTTTTCTCCTTATACTTGTTGTTCATATTCTCCAAATGTTGTTTAACCTGAATATGTAAAGTTTCCATGTGTTCTACAAACTCTTATGCTTTTGCAATCTTCTTATCTTCATTAATGATATCTCTCAATTTTTATATACCTCTAGGGTGTGCTCCGGTGATAATCTCAAAAGGTGTTCTTTTGGTACTCTTGCTCATTGAATTATTGTAAGCAAAATTTTCTTGTGAAAGAATCAAATCCCAACTTCTGATTTTCTCTCCAACTAAACATCTCAACAAATTTCCCAATCTCCTGTTTACTACCTCTGTCTATCCATCAGTGTGGGTGAAAAGTAGAGCTGAATTTCAAATCTATCTTCATCTTCTTCCATAATGTTCTCCAAAAATACCAAAAAACTTAGTATCTCAGTTTGAGACTATGCTCTTAGGTAATCCATGCAATCTCACTACCTTGTTGAAGAATAACTCACCTACATGTGCTGCATCTGATGTCTTCTTACAAGGTATGAAATGAGCCATCTTCAAGAATCTATCCACCACCAAAAATATAGAATCATTCCCTCTCTGTGCCTTAGGAAATCCAAGTATGAAATCCATGCTTATATCCACCCAAGGTCTCTCTGGTACTATCAAAGGTTTATACAATCCCACATTCTGACTATTGCCTTTTGCAACTTGACAAGCTCTACAACTCTGCACAAATTTCTTAACATCCTTATGAATTTGAGGTTAAAAGTAATGCTCACTTACCAATGCTATTGTTTTATCAACACCAAAGTGTCCGGCTAACCCTCCACTATGCTTCTCCTTTATTAGATTCTCCCTCATAGAACTCTTACGTATGCACAACTGAATTCCTCTGAATAACATCCCATACTCAATGAAGTAATCCATCCATTTGCTTCTATCTACCATAACCGGTTCTCTACATGCTTTTCAAGGTTCTATAAAATCCAAGTCATCATTGTTGGAAACCAATAACACTGAGAGGGGGGGGGGGGGTGACTCAGTGTTATACTAGAATAGTAGATTTTAGCTTTAATAAAATATGCATACACCAACCAGTGTACTGGTACATACAAAATTGAAAGAAGTAAAGCAACCAATAAGCCAAACATATAAATGAGAATCATAACACACAAATTTATATGTGGAAAACCTCAAAGAGGGAAAACCACGGTGGATTTGTGACCCACAAAATCAATCCACTAGCCATATGATAAGATATTACAAAATATGAGGTGCCTCCACTTGCATGAAGGCTTACATCCTAGAGCACACTACTCAATCACAATAGGAGCCTCAATGACTACAATCTGGAGAAGTGAGAACTACTAAGATAGCATCGTCTATGCCAAAATACAGTTCTGGCTTATGCTCTGTCTATTTTGGTCCGAAACCCTAAACCCCTTTACCAGAATAACCCTTAGAATAAATTCCTCACATACATAATCTGTCTAAATAATTTCGCATCATATTACATTTGCATATCCGTAATCTACTATCTCATGTCTCTATATAAAAATGATCTTATCAAATTGATCTATATACCCTATACAACATTATGCCTTATGGGGGCCTACAAAGATATATACAATATCAGATTACATGTCGGCCAGATAACATAAATGTATAAACATTAAAAAAAAATTGCTGATGGATCTAAGATATGTTGGCCTCCAATACCACTAACCTTTACTATACCATGTCAACCCGCATTGTCGGTGACCAAATAAGTCTTCTATCCTGTCGGTGCCAGTGTAGAATCTGTGAAGTGTCTGCCGGTACACCATAGAATCAAAACATGAAGCCGAAACACTAAATAATGTTTCCATCAATGACAACATAGTGAAACCAACCAATAGAGTGTCAATTGCCAACAATCTCCACCTTTGGCATTGATGGCAACACTCATGTGAAACATGGTCAAGGTTCTATCTGTCGGTTTCATCTTGCCCTGCTCCTCTTGAGTTGAATAAGTAAAATACTCAAAATATCCAAAGACTATAACTCCCCCAAATGTATGCAACCCTTTTAGCCTTTTTCACATCTATACTACTCCCCCTTTGACATCAATGCCATTTGAAAATTCTAAAAAGAATGTCAAAGAATAAAAACTGTACAATGAATATCCCAAAAAATGTCTTACCGAAGCTTAACCAACTTCAAAATTTTTGGATAATCCTTCTCTAATTGTGGCGACTTGAATTTCATCATCATAATACTACCTGCAACATGCTTCACAAAATACAAAGGAAATGCTACAGGAAATCCAAACTCAACCAATGAAACTACATGAAATGAATATTAAAATGAAAACACTATTTTTACCTTCATGATTTAAGTCTCATTGTGTCCTAACTCCACTGTTCTTGGTTGCAGATCTTGTGCTCTCAAACAAGAACTGATAGCTTCCAAGATGGCATATGAAGAATGGACTGATAACTGATAGTTAACTGATACTATGATATGCAATGTTAAATGACTATGCTAAATGATTACGCTATTTTGTACAAGATTAAAACTCATGGATGCATAAGTTTTCACAAATAATTAGCTTGAAAACTCACTTGAAGACTAACTCTTTTTCAACTCAAACTCTTGATTTTATAGACTTTGAGAGGATAAGATGATGTGGCCTAGATCAATGGTCATGATTAGATCTGCAGATTTGGATGGATGTGAGCAAAGGTGAAGGTTGAGAGAAAGGGGGAAGGAGAAGACAAGTGTCACTCATCTCACCTTGACTAGGTTGCTGACTGAGGGAATCTAGGGATGGTTGGAGAAGATTTAGGCATGAGAGGACAAGTGGACTCAAGTCCTTCCTAAGATGTAGGCATGTTGGAGGGAATATAGAAGAAAGTTTAAGAAGTATGTGTACGTACACAATATTTCATTAAATTTGGAGGTTGGAGATAAATGATGAATTAATATTTAAGAGATATTAATATCTTTAGCGAAATGATTGATGAGGTGGCAAAGGAAAGATGAAGTGGAGATGGAAGGATTAGTTGGAAAAGAGATTAAATAATCAAGAATTATTTGATATTTGAGACTATAGGATAGAAGAATAATCATTAGATATTAGATATTCAAATGATTGAAGTAATGATTAAATATTAGATATTTAATTATTAGATTAGAAGAAAAGGATAGATGAATTAATTAATTAAATATTTTAATTAAATTAATTAATAGAAAGACACGAAATGAACTAAATAAATTAATCTTTTCAAATTAACTATTAAATAGAAGAATAAACATTAAATAAATATAAAATATTTATTTAATCACTCATAGCCATTTTTATGTGTATACATTTTTCCCCTCTTTGAAATGATGTCGAGGCAACATTGTTTCAAATATTAAATCAAGTCTCGATAGTGTTCCTGATGGAGATAAAAATCCTGATCGTGTGCCCCCTCAGGAGATTGATCGTGAATTTGTTGAAATTTTTTTGGATAAGCGATTGATCTCACGATAATTGAAACGGTCTATCAATTAAAATTTATTTATGAAAAATAAATACAATTGCCCCATTGAAAAACGTTAATTACCCTTCGAAATAGTAAATATAAAATTAACCAAAGTTAATTTTAATTTCATTTGCATCCTTGTCAGCTTTTTGAAGAAATTGTTTTGGTGAGGTGGCAAAATGGTGGTCCTGTTGGAGAACCATCGATTTGAGCATGCTCGACGATATCAGCGACCTTTTGAGTATGGGTATCTAGTATGTATCTTATCTCAAGATTTTTGCAACTTGTCGTACGATTTTTCATATTTGTTTAACGCTTTTTTGGTTATTTTTTTATTTTTTTTATTTTTCAGCAATTATGTTTAGTGTTTTTGTTTTGTTTGGTAGCGCATTTGATAAGTTTAGCACATGTGCTCATTTTGTTAGTGCATGTGTGATTTATGTTAGCACTTTATCTTGGTCAATGCTTTTTCTTTTCGTGTTTGCGCATTGGATGTTTAAGACAACACTTTTGATTGTTTCACGCATATGCTCGAAGGTTTAGTGCTTTTGTGAAGAAGGTTCACACATATGTGTGGTTCAGCACTTGCGTTTAGTAGAATAGTGCTTTTGTTTCAGATGAATGTGTTTGATGTTCTTCATAGTAAAAATTCACTTTGATGATTAGATTTAGGCATTTTGATGCACAATTGTAATGAATAGGTACTTGATTGTTTGATTTGATAATGTTGATTGATAGGATAAATGATTGATTGATTTGATTTGATTGGATAGATTAGCTCTAAGAAAATGATTTAGTTTCTGATGAATAGCATAGAAAAGTTTGATTGAAATTAGTGATTGATACAAAACCATGATTGATAGGTTTAAATTGATTTGATATTCTGATTTGTTTCATGTGAAAAGATTTACCAATTGTTGATGTGAGAGATTAGCGATCTCTTTGATTTGATAGATAGATGATTGATGATCAAATTCTCTTGGTAAATAAGAGAAACTTGATGCTCTCCAATGTCAAGAGAAATTCCTGGTGATGCAACACTTAATGCCAGAGCTTACATAGGCAGAGGTGAGACATATAGATGCCTACGGATTATGCCACTTGTTATACATGCCTGATATTACCCATAATAGGGGATTGTTGACACCATTAGCCGAGAGATGGCATAGCAAGTATAACACTTTCCACCTACCCATGGGTGAGATTAGTGTGACACTTGAGGATTTCTAGAGGATTATCTAAATCCTAGTGACCGTGAGTTAGTTCAGTATCATTTTCAGGATCGTGGAGGGACAGAGGCTTGCAGAGCCATATTTGGTGATGAGAGCATTTCGAGAGGAGAGATCCGATGGGAGGATATGATTATGGATTAAAAGACTCTCCCTGTGATTCTTGCAAGTTTGATTGGGGGATTCATCTCTCCAGACAGGAGATCTCAAGGTTTTGTTGTTGGGTGGGGCAAGATTCTTCAAAGCATGATGGAGCGTCAGACTCAATATGTGTGGGTTGTTTGTATGCTTGCTCATTTGTATCATGATCTTTATCAGGTTGTTTTCGATGAGAGTGTGAGTCTGTCAATATGATGCACACTTTTGTAGATCTGGTGTTGGGAGCATATTTCTATTACTTGGTCTATTCATCGTAGAGTTCATGGTGAGAGGTAGCCATATATTTATTTGTATGCAGGTATCCTTACGCAGCATAAGAAGGGTAAGATGGAGTATTAGTGTTGGGTTCTTGATTCACTGGATAGTGTTATTTCGATACCTTATATCAATTGTGAGCCATGGATGGATGATGCACAGACATTACCATTTATTACGCAGAGTAGATTTCTCATTGGTCAGACTCCATGCATTGTTGAGAGACATTTGATTAGTCGCATTTTGAGACAATTTGGTATCATTCAACCTATGCTTGCTGGTGTCATGATATATGCATGACGGTATAGAGATGGGCGAGATTGGGGACCTTTTTTGTCATTTGAGATAGCACGTGCAACGTTTTTGGCTACTCCTAAGGTGGCTTATTGGTGCAGGAGCACCTAGTTGAGTAAAACTCCTAGTTTTGATTTTTTAATGCTTTCATGTTTGTAATGTCTTGTGTTAGGTTTATAATGTTTTTTTAGGTTGTTATGAGTCATGTGTAGTGGTTTTGATCTCATTTTGGGCTCAAGAGATCAAATTTTACATTTCAGGCTTTGAGTTGACAATTTTTGGCAAAAAAGTGCAAAATTGCTAAAAAGGTCTTCTAATGCTTTCAAAAGAATTGAAACATATTTGATAAGTGTTTTTAGGCATGTCTAATTTGATTAGACAACTTGATAAGGCTAGATTGTCAAAAATGCCTTTTTGAGCAAGAAATATTGTCATTTGGCTCAAAAAGTTGTCAAAGTTGTCATTTTTGTGTTTTTCTTGCAAAACGTGGTTGTGGAAGCCTCCTATCCATACTAAGCTTGATAACAAACTTGTTGGACTAAAAAAAAACCTCTCTTTTCTTTGAATAAGGTTGGTGATTGTTTAAACAAGAGTTTCTTCAATAAAATCATGAGATAATGGCTTTATGACTAGTTTTTGTATCTTTTAGTGCAATGATCTGTACTGTAGCTTCTTAATCCATACTGTACCTTTGGGAAAGTGTGCATAGTACTTTTATAATTTTATCTAGTTTATTATTGCATTGGTTTCTTCTGGACGTTTTATTGTACAAAATTATTTCCAAACTGTGTGCTCATTGCCCTGTCAAGGGTTTGAAGTTCCAAAATGACTCCACTTGACTAATCCATGCTTGGGATCCCGCAATATGGATTCATTAAAGTTGGCACTCATGTATATATTGTACATATTCTTTTTTTTAAAACCAAAATGGTGGTTGGAAGAAGGATTTGAGTGAATACTAGGCAAGTATTGATTACTCAGCTAGTAGTGTGTTTAAAACTCAAGATTTGCACCCAAAGTCTAATTTGGAGTGAATAAATACATGAGGAAAAGGTCTGGACATATGGCCAATGGTGTGTAAGATCACATTTTCTCATTGGTTTAGCTTGATCCTATTACACTTTATCTTTTTGTAAGCAAATAGTGAGTTCACTATTTTTATGACTTGTATTTGACAAAATGCTCATGGAATGCTTTAAGAGAATAATCCAAGCCTTGAATCATGAAGGAAATGTAATAGGATGTTCATTTAATGTTTGAAGACCTCATTGAGGTTCTGTACAAGTTGATAGTTCTTGTAAAACAGGTCCAAAAAGTGCAGCAACAGTCTGACTGGTAAAGGGCAGCAAGTTGACAGTCATAGTGACATTTCTCTCCATTCTCAATTGCTTGCCAAGTGTTTGGCATTATGCTTATGTGTCAGAGGTAGGGGAAAAATGTCTAAGATAGATCAAATGACCTAAGAAGGTCTAGTAACTTTCTTTGATGGACAACAAAGAAAACTAGGTGGACAAGCTTCAAAACCCTCCAAAACCCTACAATTAGGCCACAAATGGTGGACAGTCCTCATATTGCCCTAACAATGACCTAAACCATGAAAATCAGTTAGTATATACCTCTAAACCATCAACCAAATCAATTTTGTTGGAGGAGAAGCCCATCGTTGGGCAGGGTGAGCAAATTTAGGCCAATTAGGCCTCCATGGGCTAGTAGCCCTTTTTGACAATTTTGACAAAATTTCAAAATCCGATTTCAAGGAGGACTTGGGGACTCATGGAATCTTATGAGATCTCTCCAAAACCATGAACTTGAGCATCAAATAGGCCTTTGGATAGTGTGTAGTCCCTTTTGGAGGTTTTTGACCTTTGGTTGGAGTTTGAGTAGCTAAGGGCTATGAGCCTAAAACCAAATTGTGAGCATCAAACCTTGAAGAAAACTTTGCTGCCCCTACATGTCCATGTAGAAGACTCCTAATGCATTCTAAAAAAATGTGTTAAATGCCAAGGGAATAGGTTTTGAGTATAAGTAGTTGGGTGGAGTGAGCAATTGAAGTAAGTAGAGCATGGGTGTGAGCCATCACCAAGGAGAGGAGGTTGTTGGTGGAGACTTGTAGAGAGACCTATCAAGTGTAACTAAACTTGTCATTGCAAACATTAGGAGTAGACACAAACAAAACTTCTTGTTTCCCATTATTGGCCTTTGAGTCGAATTGGCCCTTTTGAGCACTTTCCTAGAAATCTCCCTATCACTTATGATATAAGATTGCACATTCTAGATCCTGGGGTTACTATAGATTATGCTCAGTACATACTAGCACACCCATTTCCTCGTATTACCAATCCAATAGATCCTCCTCCCAAATTAGGAGATGAGGATGATGATTTAGATGATCCTATTATCAGGAGACGGAGAGGGAGATGAGAGCTTAGAGCTGCTCAGGAGGTCGGAGGGGATGGAGATGAGGGTGGTGATGGAGGTGGTGGCAGTAGGAGACCCGAATGGAGAGGAGGTCGATTGAGAGTTCATGGAGGACTATTTGGACTAGTTGGCAGGATTAGGAGACAACTTCCTATGGGTGAGAGAGAGGTTGGATGGATTGGGAGGGATACTAGTAGGGTAAGGATGAGATCACCGAGAGGGTTTCCATCTATAGGAGGAGGCAGGATGACTAGACTAGATGGGGGTGGTGGGAGAGGCATTGATTTTGGTCAGATTCAGCTAGACCCTAGGGCTATTGCAGCTCATGGTGTAGAGGATGAGGATGCATAGGATCATGTTCCACTCATTAGATGATGAGTTCTAAGAGTTACTCAGACTAAGATTCTAGTAGGTGGATAGGGAGGTGGACATGAGGGGATTGGGGTTCATGTGCCACAACAAGATGTGCTAGAGCAGGAGACCATGGACAGTCTCAGAGCACAGATATATCATCTTAGAGAACAGGTACAAACACTCATGGTAGAGAGAGACAAAGTTGTTAGGAGATAGGAGGATACTCAGGGCCTCCTTGATCACATTCAACAGGTTGGATTGGGCACTCTCTCAACTGATACTGTTAGAGCACTAATTCAAACCAAGAAGGATACTTCCCATTGGCGATGACTTTATGAGGATTTAGTTGCAAAGAGCCAGAGAGCAGGTAGCTATCATACCACTATGAGGATGGATACTAGCAATGGTGGAGTCATGTGACCTCCTCAGAGGAGTGGTGATCATGGGAGACATGCATCTAGAGGATCTTCTCTCCCACAACCATAGAGATGGACAAAGTTAGGTGGTAGTGGTACAAGACAACCTTGACTTGACTTTGTATTTATGAGGCACTTATACTTTTGATCTGATATCATTGTATACTTGGAATTTTGTTTATGATGATCTATATGCAGACATGGACTCTATATGATGATGATCTTTATTATGCATGTTACTCTATATGATGATGATCTATATGCATTGATTATATGGATGATGGTATGATCTTTTCTCTTCATTACTATGATGATGCAATGATAAATGTTTTTGATTTTTGATTTTGATGACCTTGGATGCAACTAAAAATGATTACTAACTTAAAAAATTCAAATGCAATGATCTATATGGGAATACAAATGAATGATTATGTAATATGTTATTCAAATGTTTTTTTTTTTCATTTTTGATACGTAATCCTTATAATGATTATGAATCTAAGTGCAAAGATGTAACTAAATGATCTTTAATGAAATGATAATGAAAATAATAATGATGATACACTACATGATTAATGAAATGCATTTAATTGAATGCAAACTAATACAATGATTAAAATGCAACTAAATGAAATGGATGATGATTAAAATGATTCTAAAAATTAATGCACCTACAATGATCAAATGAAAATTGTTTTTGTTTGTCCAAGTATACTCAATCTTTATTCATGACTGTTGATCTGTGAATGAAATGAAATGCTTATAATGCAACTGACATTGAATGCTTATAATGCAAATTAATAATGAGCTAATGAAATGATCGAACTAAAAATGATACTACCATTCTTCATATGCTTGTCATGTAACAGTGCTTGATTTCATCATTGAGCTTTAAAATGTTGTAAGAAAATACAAGCAACTTGACATAATGATCCAAGATGACCTGAGTATTTCTTACATGGATTTTGATATAGCAAGTTAATAAAAGCAACTTGATATAATGAATCAAGTTGACTTGAGTATTTCTTGCAAAACAGAGAAGGATTATCCCCTTCCATGCATGACTCGGAACATCCTACTTGATCTTTTGCCGATCATATCCTTAGACAAGTACATACTTTAGTAAGAGATAAACCACAAACAACAATAAAAGAAAATAATCATGCCTTGTCATAGCTTATCTAGTCATGGACATCCTTGAGTCGCATAGAATACATGATTAGCAATAAAATCAAGAAAAAAACACTGAATCTTGCATGTCATTCACATGTTCTAATGGTCATTAACTAATATAGTCACCTTGATGAATGATCTTTCATAATCCTTTATTACTTGTTGGTCAATTCTTTATTTTCTAAGTTTCATGATTCAGTTGTCATAAGATGCCTTGATCTTCGTTGCTTTGTTGCTCGTTATCTGTTTCAAAACCCTAGGAGTTTTTGGTTTTTCTGAGTTTTTCGAATGTTTTGGATTTTAAAAGATTCAAAAGATCACCTTAGCAAAAGGAATTAGGATTTTGCCCCCAATGGAAACAAAAATTTATTATGGATGCATGAATTGATCAAGATCCAAACCATGGCGAGATACAAATGTAGATCAATTGATTCTGATAAAATCTAAGAACATGACTACAACAAGTATGTCAAAGATTGATAACTGTTGGTAAGCTTCATATTTTTTGCTAATGTTTCCAAGCAATAGATTGTAAAGATGGGATGGATAAGCTAGGAAGCGATAGATTGGATATGATGTAGTGGATAGGTGCACAAATCAATCTCATAGATGGAAGGACTTGCTTTTTAGATAGCGCCTATTTACTAGGTTTTCACCATCTAAATTTATTGCATTTTTTCTTTTCATATTTTTCTTTTTGTTTTTTTCTTTTTGTTTTCACTATTTTATGCTTTTTAGGGATTTTCTGCTTTTCTGATTTTTACTGATTTCTTCAGGACTTTATATGCTTTTTATTGATTTTTTCCAGGACTTTATATCTCAAGCATATAACTTCTTGAGATGAATAGAATTCATAGGTTCATCAAACCAATCACCTTTAGGGGTAGATAACTTGTATGCTCCTAAGCCATATGCTACTACTATGACAAAAGGTCCTAGCCAAATTGGTTCAAATTTACCCTTCTTTCCTCAGTCTTGTTGATTTCTTAGATTCTCCCTTAGAACTATATCTCCAATCTGAAAAATGCGTGGCTTGACTATTTGATTATAACTTCTTGCCATTCTCTGTTGATATAATTTCAAATGATATGTTGCATTTTGGTGACGTTCCTAGATTAGTTCAAGTTCTTGGAGTCTAGAGACTTGTTATTCTTCCTCTGGTATAAGACCTTTCAAGGACACCCGTAGAGAAGGTATCTCTACTTCTATGGGTAATATGGATTTTGATCCATAGACTAAGTAGTATGGAGTTTCCCCCGTTGGTGTGTGGATGCTGATTCGGTATGCCCAAAGAGTAGGATTTAGCTAAATGTGCCAGTCTTTTCTAGGTTCATTGACTGTTTTCTTCAAGATTTTCAAGATAGTCTTGTTTGATGCCTCAACTTGACCATTTCCTTGTGGATAATATGGAGTAGAAAACCTATGTTGGATATGAAATTGCTCACATAGTTCCTTCACATCTTGATTCTTAAATGGTCATCCATTGTCAGTGATAATGGTCATAGGAACTCCATAGCGACAGATTATATAATTCAAGATGAATGATGATATTTTTTTTCTTGTCACTTTTTTTAGAGGTACTGCTTCAATCCATTTAGTGAAATATTCACTACCAGTCAAAATGAACTTATTTCCATTAGAGGATGAAGGATTTATCTTTCCTACAAAATCAAGGCCCCATTGAGAAAATGGCCATGATCCGGCCATAGGATACAATTCTTGTGCTGGCACATGAATGAGATTCCCATGGATCTGACATTGTTTGCATTTCTTGTCATATGTGAATGAATCTCTCTCCATAATAGGCCAATAGTAACCCATATGAAGAAGTTTCTTAGCTAGTGTTAATCTACTTGAGTGTGTGCCACGAATACCTGCATGAACTTCATTAAGAACTTTCTCAGATTCTTCTTGTTCAAGACATCTCAATAAAGTACTATCTAGACCTCGTCTATATAACGTATCCACAAAAATATTATAGCGGGATGACTGACAGATAAAATTTCTTCTTTGATTGCAGGATAGGTCAGGAGGAACAATATTCTCTTTTTAAGTACTGATAGGTTTGGCCGTATAAGGATTGGTTAATCCCTGATATATGGAAAATCATGTAGGTATGTCGGGATTGAATGGTAGGGGTTAAGATATCTTCCATGAGGAATTTGTAATGCTATTTATTCTCTTGATTCTGCAAGAGAGATGCTATTGTAGTCATTGCATCTGCTGCTTTGTTCTCATTTCTTGGGATTTGAGTGAATGATACTTCTTCAAAGTGTTCTTTAAACTCTTCTACTAGCTATTTGTAGGGCATGAGCTTGTCATCCTTAGTTTGATAATCATCATTTATTTGGTTAATGATAAGCTGTGAATCACCATAAACATGTAATTCCTTGGCATTTCATTCAATAGCCATTTTGAGACCAATAGTCAATGCTTCATATTTTGCAGTATTGTTTGTGCATGGAAACCGTAGTCTATATGAATTTGGAATTGTGTGTCCCTGAGGTGTGATGAATAAAATTCTTGTACCTAATCCATATTGTGTATAAGAACCATCAAAGTACAATTCCCAAAATTTTGTACTTACTATCAGATTGTCTGCATCAAGAAATTCAATGTGCAATGGTATGTCATTTTGTAAAGGTGCTTCAGCTAATTGATCAACAATGACCTATCCTTTGATAGATTTTCAATCAAAATACTCTATATCAAATTCACTTAGTATCATAACCCATTTGGCTAGTCTTCCTATAAAAGTTGACTTGTTCAACAAATAATTTAGTGGATCTATCTTTGTTATTAGTTTCACAGAATGAGTCAGCATATAATGTCGCAACTTCTGAGTTGCAAATACAACTGCTAGACATGTCTTCTCTATTGATGTATAATTCATTTCATAGCCAATAAGTGTTCTACTAATGTAATACACTGCTCTTTCTTTTCCTTCTTCATCATGTTGAGATAGGAGAGCGCGTAATGGTACATTTGTCACCGAGATATAGAGCAACAATGGTTTTCCTTTGATTGGTGATACCAGTGCTGGAGGATTCATGAGATATTCTTTGATTTTCATAAAAGCCTCTTCACATTTCCAATCCCATTTGAATGGAATATTCTTATGTAAAAGATGAGTGAATGGATGACATCTATCTGCTAATTGAGAAACAAATCTTCTAATTGATTGCAATCTTCCTTGTAAAGATTGCAATTGACTTATGTTCCTAGGTGAATCCATCTCCATGATGGATTTGACCTTTTCAGGATCTACTTCAATTCCACGGGTTGATATAATGTACCAAAGAAGTTTTCCAGAGGTTACTCCAAATGCACATTTCTTTGGATTTAATCTCAACTGATATCTTTCTAGCCTATCAAAGATCTTGCTTAATATGTTCAAATGTTCTTGTCTTGTATGAGATTTTGCACGTATATCATCTACAAAATCTTCCATAAATGTATGCATCATATCATGGAAAATTGTTGTCATAGCCCTTTGATAAGTTGCTCTTGCATTCTTAAGCCCAAATGGCATAACATTCTAGCAATAAGTACCCCATGCATAGGTGAATGTTGTATTTTCTTGATCTTTAGGGGTGATTCTTATTTGATTGTATCCTGAGAAGCCATCCATTAATGAAAACATCTCATGCCTTACTGATAAGTCCACAATTATATCAATGTTGGGTAGTGGGAAATCATCTTTGGGACATGCTTTATTCAAATCTCTAAAGTCAGTGCACACTCTTATGATTTTATTTGGCTTTGACACTGGTACAATGCTTGAGACCCATTTTGGATAGACAACGGGTCTTATGAAACCCACATCTAATAGTTTCTTTAGCTCAACTTTTACAAGAAGAGCAATGTGTGGATGCATCTTCCTTAGCTTTTTCTTAACTGGTTTTTCTTTTAAATCCACATTGAGATGATGCATTATAAGATATGGATTAAGTCCTAGCATGTCTGCATAGGACCAAGCAAAATTTATTTCTTTGTTTGAAGAATTCTATGTATTCTTTCCTCTCTTTATCTGATAATGAGGTAGTAGAATGAAGTATCTTGGGATCCTTTGATGTGTCAATGTTTGTTGCTTCTGTTGGTTCTATTAGAATAGCAGATCTATCCTAAAAATATGTAGGGAGGATGTCAAACTTTCCATCTTCTCGCGACTCCAAGAGGTTTTCACCATCAGATACATCCTTTATTTTCCCTTTTGATTGATCTAGTGTTGCCATAAAATGGTTTTCAATAGTAGGTCTCTTTCCTTGTTTTATTTCAATTTGGCGACTAGAAAGTTTGGCATTCTCTTGACTGTAAGAAAAGTTACTTGATTCCGCAATGGAAGATATCTTAGGTGTTATGGGTTTGACAATATTAAGATATACAGCTAAGTCATGATCATTGGAAAAGACATCTAATTCAGGATTTTCTAGATTATCCCAATCAATTAGTTCAGGATGAAGAAGGGGTAAGTCATAATCATTGTCATCATTAGGTGCTTCAAATTTCATGACATAATGGTCATAATTTGGCGTAGAGTAGGTAATGTCATAGATAGAACGATATTGAGGATAGTCTCTCCCAAGTGTTCTCCAATTAGTTCTAACAAAATCAGTATTAGTATTTTGTAGTTCACACTCAAATGGTTCTTCATCTAACATTTGTCCCTTAAACAAATGGATTATATCAACACACATGTCTTTAGTACTGCAAGTTCCTTCTTGATTATTTTTAATAAATTCATTTGTATTTTGAAGTTGACATACTTGTGTACATGATATAGAGAATTATTTTGCTAGCTTTTCTCTTCTTTCAAACTCAGCTTCTTCTGAACTAATAGTCAATCCTACTTCACTATCTCTTAGTTCTTCTATGGTTATGCCATACCTTGATACATCTTGCTCCTTATTTGATAGAAATCTGACATTTCCAGATGTTTGATCCATATCTGTTTGTACTTCTTGTGGTGTTACTTCTTTGTCTTTTTCATCCCCTTTCTTTTGTTGTCTGGTATATGCCTCTTCTCTCTAGATTTTCAGTTCTTCTTGTCTTCTTTCTAACTCCATCTTTTGTTTTGTAATAGACAAGTCTTCCTTTGTGATAGCTGCTTGCTCTTCAGTTGTTTCTTCACTTGATATACTAGAGGAGATATCTGAACCCCATTAATATTCAATTGAATCTGTCTCTAAACCATTGCTTAGGACTATACCACTATACCACATAGGAATGTTGTATGGTGCAAAACGTTTCCTAATTTATGCCATCTTGGTTTTCACTGCTTCTGAAATATCTTGTTCAGATTTTGCACTTGCTCATATTCCTTGAACCTGTTGACAAGATTCTTCTTTTCTTTTGATTGCAATCTCCTCTTCTTGTTTCTGCTTATTGGCTACTATTTCTACTGCTTGATGTAGCTTTTCTTGCCATTTTTCTTCTTTAGAGACTAATTTCTTTCTCCACTCTAGCTGTTGATGATTATGTTGCTTTTGATTTGATTTTAGATATCCAAGCCCTGATTTATCTTCTTTAGATTATGAGTGAGGCCAAATAGGTTCTGAAATACCTTGATGTCGCTTACCAATTGGTCCTTTTCCTTCATATCCCAATTTTTGCATGATTATATTAACCCTTGCCATATTTTTCTATGGGAATATTAATTTTTGCAGCTGTTGCTATAGTTTCATTTTTATCTTTGTACAACCAACCAAGAATTTACATGTCTTCGATTTCTTCTTCAAGTGTTCCATCTCTAAAAAATGCTTCGTTAAACATGTCTTTTGATTTCTCTGAGGTCTTTGATTGGATATTTGTAGGCTTTCCATATGACCTAGGTTAAAGTGGAAAATTATGCACAGAATATTTTCCCATTCCTTCACCATTCAATTTGATCTTTTTCTCAAAGGTTTCCCATAACTTATCTTGAATCTCTTTGGTAGGATATACCGATTCTCTATTATGTAGAACTCTTGTATCTTGTGTTGGCTTCAAATTATTGTAATATTGGCTAGAGACTGCAATTATAGTGACCTCTTATCGTTCATGAGGAAATTTTACACATTGATGATATGTAGAAGGAACTTCTTGCATGGTGTGAATCCACGACCTTCCCAGAAGAATGTTGTAAGAGATGTCCAAATCTAAAACCTGACATAATGTATTCTTTTCCACATGTCCTATTTTGATTGGTAACACCATAGTTCCTTTAGAAGAACACTCTACTTCATCACAAGCCTTAATAGTTATTTTCTTCTTTGGATCTACTGCATTTTTTGAATATCCCAAAGCTTTTATTAAACTTAATGCATAAATGTTAAGCCCGCTCCACCATCTATGAGTGTGTGTTTGACACAAGTTTTATTAATAGTGACTTCAACATGTAAAGGAGCATTGTGAGGATGTTGCAAGGACGTGTCATCATTTTCATAAAATGATAACAAATGAGGGGCTATAAGGTGTCCCACCATGTTTTGGAATTGATCCACATTTAAGTCTTTTTAAATTGTCATTTCTACTAAATTTTTTTTGAAAATTTCCTTATGCATTGGTGAAACTTTGAGAAGTTCCAAAATTGATATTTGAGTGGGTATTCTTTGGAATTTCTCTACTAAATTGTATTGTTTTGAAGTGGATGTTGAGTCTTTTGTTATACCCAAAAAGGTGACCTTCGCTTTGCCTCTCATAATGACATTGATTGGCTCTAAAGGTGGATTATCTTTAACAATGATGACATTTACCACATCATCATATATATAAGTGTAGTTCACTTTGGATTTTCGTTTGTCATCTTTTAATTGGGATTGTTCACCTTTGTCATAATTCAGAAGTGGAGTTTTGAAAGCTAGGTGTGATTCATTTGTCTTATGGCTATCCACTGTGATAGTTCCATTATCGATTAGATCTTGGATAAGGTGTTTCAATCTCTGACAATCATTTGTTTGGTGTCCTTTATTCTGATGGTAATTACAAAAATGATTGTCATTCCACCAAGTAGGCTTGACTTGTGGTTCATAACTTCTTGCTTCTGGCAAAAAAATTAGTTCGTGAGAAAGAAGAGTTTTTAAATATGATTCCAATGGTTCTCCATTGTTTGTGAATTTCCTATGAGGATTGGAGGAGAAAGACTTGGTTTTATTGTTTTCTTGATTGTTATTATTTGGGATTTGACTTCATAGATTAAAAATTGGTTGTTTTTTTGTAGCACTATTATCGTCATTTCCTCCATTGATGACATTCCTATTCTTTGACTAGAACTTGGGTTTTTCATTGTTGCCATTATTGTTGTTGTTGTAAGAATTATTGTAAAGTTTTAGCTCTCCTTTCTTTACCATCGCGTTTTCTATTTTTAGACCATTCTCAATCATCTTGGCGAAGGAGGGAGGACATTGAATTTTTAGTCGATAACTTATTTCACTGATAAGATTATCAATGAATATGTCCATCTTCTCTTGATCACGTACTTCTCTTGGATACCTATTAAACATCCGTTTTCATCGGTGAAAGAAGATCATAAAAGATTCACCATTATTTTGTTTAATATTGCATAAATCCAGCATTGTTATCTAATTCCTTACATTGTAAGAGTATTGTGAAATAAATCTATTCACGAGTTCTTCAAAAGATTTGATTCTGGATGGTAATCTTGAAAACCATTCCATTGATTTTCCATTTAAACTCCTAGGGAAAAGATGCATCATGTAAGTTTCATCGTGTGCAAATTCCATACTCATAGTACAAAACTCCCTGACGTGATCTTGGGGATCAGATTTTCCATTGTATTTGTCATATTTTGTGATCTCGCAATGCTATGGAAATGGTACCATATTCTTTTTTTTTATCGAAAGGATATGGGAAGATATCTTCCAATGAATACTTCTTGGATTTTTTTCCATTTTGCATATCTTGTATCTGTTGTTGTAGAGTTTGCATTTGTTGAGTAAGGTTTAACAACGAATTATCCATATAGTTTCTCCTTATTTATTCATAAGTTATTTTATCACTCCGCTCTTTTCTTGTTTTCTCACATTCTTTTCTTGTCTCTTCATGACTTTCTTTTTTTACATCTTTGTTATTTGGATCATCTGTGTTTTGTGTGTTACTTGCCTCTGGATCTTGTTTCAAGCTTTCTATGTTAAAGTCTTGGGGCAATTTAGCTCCTGATTTTACCAACATCAAAAGATATTTCTCTTTTTGTTTTGGCAATAATTTTTTCAGTAGTCTATCAAATTTGAAATCTTGCTCAAGGTCTCTAATGGTGTTATTGACCACTTCTTCGTCAACAATGGTATACCCAAAAGTTTGGAATATCGGATTATCTTCTTCGTCTATTTGTTTTTGTTGTTTTCTAAATTGTTTGTTTTGAGGTTTAGTCCAAACTGGCATGTGATTGTTTTAAAAAATTTGAAGTTTCCAAAGGACAACTCAATAAGTGATTATTGGTTTAGGAAGATATGCTTTGTGGATTTTACCACTATTGTTTGTTCCTTGTGCTAATGCATCTCTTTGTTGAAAAGCACATCCTTGAAAAATTTCTTCGTCAAACTTTGTCCCATAGCCATGTAAATAGTGACGAAAATGGTGTAGGAATGTCCTATTGTTTTAATAAGATCTTGCAATTGATATACAAGAACCGTATTATTTTTTGAGTAGCTTTATAACTGGGTTTTCTTTTCTTAAGGCGATACTTAAAAGTCATATAAGCATCTGATATTTTACAAATTTGTTTGATTCCAAAGTTGGTGCAATTCTAATTTTGATATGACCTAGGTTTAAAATAGGAAAGATATATCTAAGATAATGAACACAAGATGAATTGATCAAGCTTCGTGATAGAGGATTTGATATATCCCGATGAGAAACTTGACAATGATGTTGATTTTTGCAATTAAAATGTTTGAATCAATAGCTTGTTGAATGTTTAGGCTTATGGAAACCTTTCAAAAATAGCCTGTTGGATTAGTGACCCAGTTATTGAACTAGTTTGAAAATGTGTGATAGTTTGGAGACAAATCTATTCAAGAAGTGTTTTGATACTAATGTTGAAATTTTTGTTTGATATGCTTTTTAGAATCAAAAAAGCCTTTGTGCTAACTCTTGTGGCAAAGAGTGTTAACTTATGGGATAACAGCAATATTTTGTTGCTTGAAAGCGCTATTCCGATTATGTTTCAATGATTTTTCTCAAATCCTTTAGCAAGTTGTTGGATTTTCACTCATTTTTAGATGATGATTTTCTTCAATTTTTGACCATTTTTAACATGTCATAGACATAAAAGACACAATGTTTAAAAAAAACAAAATGCATAAGCAAGTACAAATCCTATGGCAGGCTGAGACAATAACTGTTAAATCTCACATGGGGTTTTCCCTAAGGCTACGCTATTCAAAGATGATATTTAGATGCTTGACCCCACTGGCTCCACCCTCATCACTCACTTCTCGGGGGCAGCCAAGCACCAATTTCCATAAAAACTCCCCATGGAAAACTTTATATCTCTACTAAGAATCATATGTGTATGAGTCGCTTTAGAGTTCCAACCTCCTACGCCAACAATTAGAAGGATTTTGGCAACTAGTACAAGTGGTTTTTAGTAAAGGCTTCCGGTCATGTGGCCATACATGTGACACTTTCAGCTTTGTAAATACAGAAGGTTCCCAGCCTATAGAGGTTACGCTCCATAGGGTTTATGGGGAAACATAGTGTGGGTATGAACTTATCAGCACATGTTGCTTGTGACTTTCATCACAAACACGATTTATTTAGAGTAGATTGGAAGGACTCAGTATTAGCCCATTTCCACTTTGGGTCATTCCCCTCTCACTAGCCCCCTCAAAGTAGCTCAGGAAGGTAGGCCCTCTAAAGGTTATACATAAAAGAAAGTAGGTCTAGTTTTTTGATCATCGTATGATGGTGAGAGCATACTTACCTACTACTTCATCAAGCATGAAAAACACAAGTTCATTTTAGCCTTCTAAAATCTGTGTGCAACTATTTTAAAGAAGTCACTCAAAATGCAAGTTGCATGTTGTTAATTTATCCCCTTAGTTAAGCTAAATGAGCATGACATGATGTGTTACTTTCTAAAATAGAACTCTTAATTAACTAGGTGAGGAAATGTATGAAATTTTATTTAAAAACAATCTTGCACATGCATGTCAGTAGTTTGAAAATTTTAAGTTTTTGGACATTTGGACCTGCAAGAAAATTTTGTTAGTTGCAAATAAAAGCACTATACTAACAAATGCGCTATCTTTCACCTCTAAAGTGCTAACCTAAAGGACAAAATCGCTAACCTGAAACACAAAAACGCTACTCTACGGACTAAGAAGTGAGAATTCTCTGACAAAAGCATTAACCAAACTGACAAATGTGCTAACCTGAAGGACAAAAATGATGCTCTGAAGATTAAATGCATTGATTTACAAACCAAAGTGCTAACCTAAATTACAAATGCGCTAACTTGCATGACAAAAGTGCTAACCTATCACATAAAGGCGTTGTTAGAACTTGCACATGCGTGAATCTGTATTACAAATATGTTAAATTTTCTTTTTGTGAGAATTAGACAGGATATTAGAAAGAATATGCGAGGCTATGAGCCCCACGGTGGGCGCCAAAATGTGTCGACTTGAATTTCATCATCATAATACTACCTACAACATGTTAGTTTCATAAAATACAAAGGAAATGCTACAAGAAATCCAAACTCAACCAATGAAACTACATGAAATGAATATTAAAATAAAAACACTATTTTTATCTTCATGATTTAATTCTCATTGTGTCCTAACTCCACTGTTCCTGGTTGCAGATGGTGTGCTCTCAAACAAGCACTAATAGCTTCCAAGATGGCATATGAAGAATGGATTGATAACTGATAGTTAACTAATACTATGATATGCAATGCTAAATGACTATACCATTTGCTTCAAGATTAAAACTCATGGATGCATAAGTTTTCACAAATGATTAGCTTGGAAACTCACTTGAAGAATAATTCTTTCTCAACTCAAACTCCTAATTTTATAGACTTTAAGAGGATAAGATGATGTGGCCTAGATCAACAGTCATGATTAGATCTACAGATTTTGATGGCTATGAGAAAAGGTGAAGGTTGAGAGAAAGGGGGAAGGAGAAGACAAGTGTCACTCATCTCACCTTGATTGGGTTGCTGACTGAGGGAATCTAGGGATGGTTGGAGAAGATTTAGGCATGAGAGGACAAGTGGACTCAAGTCCTTCCTAAGATGTAGGGATGTTGGAGGGAATATAGGAGAAGGTTTAAGAAATATGTGTATGTACACAATATTTCATTAAATTTGGAGGTTGGAGATAAATGATGAATTAATATTTAAGAAATATTAATATCTTTAGCCACATGATTGATGAGTTGGCAAAGGAAAGATGAAGTGGAGATGGAAGGATGAGTTGGAAAAGAGATTAAATTATCAATAATTATTTAATATTTGAGACTATAGGATAGAAGAATAATCATTAGATATTAGATATTCAAATGATTGAAGGAATAATTAAATATTAGATATTTAATTATTAGATTAGAAGAAAATGATAGATGAATTAATTAATAAAATATTTCAATTAAACTAATTAATAGAAAAACACAAAATGAACTAAATAAATTATTTTTTTCAAATTAACTGTTAAATAGAAGAATAAACATTAAATAAATATAAAATATTTATTTAATTGCTCATAGCCATTTTTATGTGTATACACCAATAACTCCACATAAGTATCCCAGCCGGTTTTGAATGTGTCGGAAATAGATACAAGTCCACTTAGTAAATGTGCAAAAGATTATTTCTCATTTACCTTTGTCGGTGTGGGCTTTTCCACCATATCCATGCATTTTTTCTTGTGTACACAGAGTGTATCTAACTGGGGACTCACCAAGCCTCTCAAACTTCTGGCTCTTTGAATTATTTTGTCTCTTCCTTCTCAAGAAGAGAAATTTGGTCCTCCAAAATCAAAATTTGACCATAAATTGATGTAGCCAATGAAATTAATCCATAAAAAGAGTTAGTAATAGTTGCAATTCTCTCCTAAATCTCTTTTATCTTTTTATCTACATTTGTTGTAAGTATTTTAGTGTTACAACATACCCTATATATATTTGTACATTGTTTGAAAGAATTTTCTATTAGGATTAGATTCTCCTCAATCTTTTTCTTCTTTGTTTCAATTACTTGATCAAAAGTGGCTCTCCTAGCCTGAGTAAATCTTTCTAGTGCTTTCCGGTTTGATATTTGCTGTAAGGATTGAAAGTCTGTTGATATGTGCTAAGTGATTACCTTAATCTTTCTAGAAGGGCTCGCTTCATTTTCAATCTTACACTCCGGGACCAATATGTGTAGAATAGTAATTCATTGATCTATAACCCTCTTGTATGTGGATCCCTCCATCATTTTTTGAGTAGCCACCATCATTAGTTTAGTGGGACTCATCTCTATGATGTTTTTCTTTTCTACTTAAAAAGTGTAAATTGAAAATAATGATGGGCCAATAACTAGTACCCTGTCAAATCCCCTTGTTTTGTCCTCTGATGATTTATCCTTTATAACCTCCTCACTTGCACCGATGGCTTCAACACATGGTGCAGTCTGTGTAACTGTCGGTTCCAATGTAGGAACAGTATCCTCAACCTATACATTTGTATCTAGAGGAAAATTGTCCTCAATATTAGTTTCATGTATAATGTTATCTTCTTCGTTCTCAGTATTAATCAGTATCTAAGTATTTGTCTGTACATTTGTATTTACCGGTGGCTCAATTTCCACTATCTTAATATTTTTCAAAACTAATGGTGAAGTGCCCATAATCCCCTTTCCTTTTCCTTCAACAAGGGTATCTACAATGTTTGACTTGGTCTTCGGTGAAGTAAATAATCCTTTATGTTCTCCCAAAAATTTGATCCATGATTTTTGAGTTTCCTTTATTACTTCATTCACTCTCCCTAGCATCAAACTAGTTATCCTATGTTTTCTATTGAAGAATTTTCTGTCAGCCACCTCTATTGTCTTATCCATTGCATCTGGAGCTATAGTAACATAGATAGATAATAGTTCTTGAATTTTAATGTGTTTATCTTCTTGCATAGCTGATAATCTTCTAGCATCCAACATGTTATATAACTCAGTCGGTATTTGATTTTCTATCTCTATTAAGGATTTCTTATAGATATCCAAGTATAATAGGACAACTTCTTCTACCTCTCTTCTCATCATCCTCTAAGTTTTCATAATAAAATTTAACATTCTTCAACATTCCATCTTTAGTGATTTCATCTACAATTTCTACACAAGTTATAGGTGGTACGATAGTTACATTACCAGTTTCAAGTGCTAAGTCAATGTCACTCTTCTTCTTTCTCTTGGCAGTACTGGATGTAGTTGCAGGTGTAGCTTTGGGTGCTTGCTTCTGTGCTGGTAGCTTGATTGACCTTCCTAATCAGTTGCTTCTTCACTTCCACCTTTGTTTCCTCCAGTTTCTTCCTAACAACCCTCTTAAATGCTAATGGTGTGTCATCCTCTAATTCAAATTCTACAGTAACATGCTCAATATGAACTTTTGAATCCTTCCTCTTTCTACCTTTCTCTAGGACAACATCAATTAGTGCCTTGTTGTCCTTTGAGACCTTTTGAACAAACTTACTTGATTTTCGTTCCCGCTTCTCTCTTTTCTTCTAGTTGAACTCTGTTTCAACCTCTTAAGTTTCCTATTGTGTTGTATCACAGGGCTTCTCTACCTCATCTATTGGTGCATCAATTAGCATTTTTGCGTAGGCATCAAGAATCTGTGCATCTACCTCATAGCCCATTTCCTCAATCCAAATCTTCCAAGGCTTAACTGCTTCCATGAGAGTCTCATCCTTCTTTACCATGAAACATATATCAGTAGAATATTTTTCTACTATATGCTTAGGTACCCTTACACTAGACCTCATAAATTTTTGAAATCCCTTAAAAAACCCCCATATCTTATTATCTGTTTGGCTTCCTAATGCAACAATTGACTATTTCAATTGTCTTCCTACTAGAATGTCAAAAGCCCATTGCCTCTTACCAGAACCGGGTCTATCATTAAGAAAATATAGCATCAAGCAGACTAACAAGCTCCCATACCAGAAAGTTCCCTTCTTGTCACCCTTAATCTTTCCTAAGTTCATTAACAACTCATCAAGCATCCAACCACATAGATCTAACTTTACATTATCTCTCATCATTTTGTATGCAGCCAAAATGCGGGAACTGGAAACAAAATTCAGTCAGTTTGACTGAGTTACCTTATATCCAATAATCATGTTACCAAATTTGATGTTTGTTTCGATGATAGTGCTCACTTTCATGGATCTTTTGTCAGATGCACCGTCGGTGATATTCCTCATGAAGTCATTTGAAAATTTATTGTTTGGATGTTGCCCTACCAGTGGTAAACCAGTAACTACCCGGATGACTTCCTTGATGATTTTGTAAGGTCTGTTCAGCCATATGAATTTGCCATGTACTCTGCTCAGTACATATATGATTATCTCATCCTCAAACTCCAGAATATCTAGAAAGTTTGTAAAACCTAGTTCTTCAATGTGGTTAGATGTCGGTTTTATCTTTCTAGATTCTCTCATTAGCTCACTCATATACACTCCCTTGATTTTTGAAGTTCCCAATTCCTTTATATGACAATGAATATAGGCCCTAACATCCTCTACCTACACAACTCCCTCTAAAACGCGAGAAAATTATCCAACCAAATCTTCTAAGTTAGCAACATGTGGATACCACTTGAAAATTGCCCTACGGTGGTGCTTGACCTCCATTATAGTTGGGTTTGCAACAAAAAAAGGAATAGAAGATGATCCCACTTCCATATTTCAAGATAAATACCTTTTGATCACTCTCGGTGAAAACCTTCAATGAATTCTTCCAGATGCTGGTGAAATCTCTCAAGAAGAAATATGATTGCCTCTGAATAGCCTCTGATCACACTTAGTCTCTCTGAATTGCTTTGAAATTGCTCTGAATGCAGGCTGATTAACAATGAAGCATATTTGACCCTTTATTCTCTGAGAAAAACCCTAATCTTCCATTGGCATAAATGATTGCTGATGAAAGATACCGGATCTCGCTCAGAACATATCCATGCCAGATAATCCTCTCCAATATCTAGAACATTTTCCAAAACATCTTTCCAGGGCATATGCAGCATCTTCATGAATTTTGCCTACCCCTAAGGCATCTTCCTTAGATACTAGATGAGCTTCCTATCGGTGTAGGAGTAGCCTCTTTTTCCAGATAAGTAACTGAGACATTCCCATCTGATGATTGTTCTTCAGTCTTCCTAACCCATCTCTGAGTATGATCTTGTCAGATTTCACTAACCTTCTCTTTTCCTTTTTCATTTAATCCTCCATTACTAATCAATGGATTTATATTTCTATAGAATTTAGCAATATGTCTAACCTCATTACATGCATAACATGTAACATTGTTCTTTTGAATTGCTTTGCTAAAATCGATGAAATTGCTTGACCTGCACTAATTAGCCATATGTCCAAATTTTCCATAAGCATAGCATTTAAAATTCATTTTGCAATCTTTTATTTTATGACCAACCTTATTGCATTTAGAACATTTACTGGGAGCAGAATCAGGGTTTTGATTTGCTTTGTTTCTACATTGCCTAGTGTTGTCTTCAAAATCTGATTCTCTTTAACATCCTTAAAATAATATGATTGAACTCGGTGCAGAAAAGACATCAAAGATAAGGAAATTCTCAAGACAACATATGACAAGGTTTGATTGAACCTTCTACACTTCGGACTTACTCAGAGCCTAGGTGGGTATACCTTTGTGAATTGAATTCACACTTTTAAACATAAACACACAGCAAACCAGTCTAGAAAACCAGTGGATCTATTCACCTTGAAATTAACTAAAAACAAAAGAATGGAAATTATACTTAAATTCAGCATTTCGATCAACAAAACATGCAATAAACAACTTCAGTCAATACCAGTGCCCTATCCAAGGTCACAAAGTCATCTGAACTCAGATAATACTCCTCAATCAAAATATCTTTACGCATCCTATTGGCTTGGTTTCTATTAATCCTTGTATATGCCTGACACCTATACGATTTTATGCATTCCAAATTAAGCTATGATCATCAAAATTCAAAGTCTCTTCCAAAGAGTTTACTGGTATGAGTGATCCCCGCATCTTTAATTTCCCTCCTAAAGAGAAAAGCTAGCGAACACTTCTACTGAAAATTGCCTTGCAATCCCATTCAAACAAAATAACCCTGGATTATTCAGAATGAAAACAGTAAACAAATTGTAACACACTTGAAGATGACACAAAGCTTCACTCAAAACCGATGGTCTGTATATTGATATTAAGTTCAAGAAATATTACAAGAAGTTTTTGAATATTCTCCATTAAACTTAGAAAAGCTCAGATAAATTTCTGCAGCGTTTTCTTACAATTCTTTTGCGATCCCTCTTCCTCTAGTCCTGGTATCCATTTATAACAACATGGATGCACAAAGCTTCGAACTTCTCGAGGAGAGTTTGTTACAATCATTTCTTTCAAAACAAAGAGGTTACAAAATTTTCACAAAAATAGTTACAAGCTCCTTTCGGCCTCTGCAGTTTCTTCAACAGGTTGTTCGGTTGCAACCTCTTCTACCTTTTCAGGGGTACTCTCCAACTGTTCTGGATCATGGGTGGCATATTTTGTTGTCCACTCATCATACACATCTTCTGTTGGCCATGAGAAATTAATCACTTTATCCTTAACCTTGGTCAACCTTTTCCAAGAGTTTCTCATTTTGTTGACTTCTGAATTGAGAAAACCATAATGTGACTTAATTTTCTCTATCTCTTGTATTGTCAAAACAAAGAAAGAAGCATCATCTAGATCAATAATTCCATTAATTCTTGTTGACAGCTTGGCTTCTACCTCCTTAAGCCACATTTGTTTGTCTTTCAGCTGATCTGGGCTAGCAAAAACTCCTAGGAGCAACTCAAAAACTTGATCAACATATTCCTTTTTGCACAAATTAACTTTCCTATCAACATTATCCACCCCTGCTGCTAATTGTACTAAATCTTTAGTGATGTCAGAAGTGGATCTAATGATAGGATTGGCCCTTGCTTCATCACAAGATACACACATAAACTCTAAATCTTGCTCCCAAGGCCTCCATTTGTCAAAAATAAGTGTCAAAATGGCCTTGTCTCCCTTGAGCTCATTCCATATATCCAAAATTTTACCTACATTTTTGTAGAGCAATGAGGCATTCATTGTATCCGCAAAACTAGAAATTGTAGCCCTTATTCTCTCCTCATATTTCTTTGCATATAAGGCTTGAGCCTGTTTTAAGTTTTCTAATTCTTGAGGAGTAATTTGAACCATTTGAGAGCTGGAGGGTGCTGGAGATGGTGGAAACTCAATGATAGGGCTAGGAGGTGGAGGTCTTGCAGGAGAAGACAAGATCATCAGTGTTGAAGACTCACCTTGATGGTATTGTCCAGTCAACTGGCTCTGCAGCTTAGCAATGATGCTATCCTTACCTCTTACCTCCTCCTTAGCACTATTATAGGCCTTCAAAACTATTTCCAACTTGACTTGGAGGGTCTCTTTCTCTTTGGCTTCCTTTTCTGCTACTACAACACTAAATTTTGCAGTCTCTAGCATAGTGCTAGCAGCTTCCACTACCCCTGTACTCTGCACTCTTTTCACGATCATCCCACCAAGGTAACTTGACCCTGGGTATCTTTGCTCATCTTACTCTCATTTATCTTGGGAGACCACATGACGAATGCAACATTATCCTTACTAAAAGTAATTCCCTCCATGGGTTTGATCTCCTTCCACACTGCATCTAGTACCAGGGCATCTGCTATATCCCACTCGGGTAAAATAAGCACTCCAGCTTGTGACACCATATCTCTCCCTTGGTCAAGGGTGATGGTTTTGAACTCTTCCATCATCTCTTGCTTTATTTCCTCTTCTACTAGGGCTAGATCTTTATTAGGCTGCTCACTTTTTCTCTTTTCACATCTAGCATTATATTTATCTATGTTCTGTTTACATATAAACTACACAAATGCTTCTGATGTGACGAAATTGTTGTCAGCCAAGAAGGCATTACTCGCCTGCTTTATCATAGGATCCCACTCCTGGCCTTTGAGTTCAGTGGTGGTAATGTCCATTTCAGCAGCAAGGGGTTCTTCTGGCATCCCTTCCTCCACTTCATCATAAGTGTAGGCAATTTTTCCTAGACTGCCTAACTGTAGGAGTTGCTCAGCTGCTGCTTGCTCATCTCCGATATGGATAGGGGATTGGGATGGGGAATACAAAGGTGCATATGATTGTGCTTCTTTCCTTACCTTTTTCTTCTTTCGGCTCTCTTGGATGTCAATGACATCTTGTATCTTCCTCTTTCCTTTAGAGGTAGAGGGCTCCCCTGTTGTAGGCATTGGCACACTATAACTAGATTTCTTGTGCAGTGTATAATCATCAGGAGGGATTGCTTTGCTGGAAGCTGACCTACTTAGGATCACCCTCACCTTTTCAGGGTTGCTTTTGATTATAGTTTCCCTCTTCTCCTTCAGGGTCTCCATCACATCCAAAAAGAAAACAATTAAAAACTTTATTTTCTCCTCGAGAGGTAAGAAACAAGACAATGGTTCATAGCTTGCATCAAACTGATGCACAAAATCCAAGGCTTTCTTATAAGCCACCCATTTTTCTTTCCTTAGCTCCTTCTCATCTAGATCAAACTCATTTTTTGATGAGGTCTTCAGGAAACTAAAATTGATGAGGCCTACCTCTGCATGTTGCTTTCTTTCTAAACATGTCGTTGAAGAAGTCTTCTAGATCAGCACACTTGGATACTATAGTAGACAAATGATAAGGCTTGAGAAAGTCCTCAAAGCAATTCCAACCTCCTTTCATTATTACAAATTGGTGGGCTATGGTAGCTATTGGGAAAATAGTCCCTTTACCCCTGCCTGTCAGCTCTGCCTCTTGTACACCACCAATTTGTCTAAGGATCTCTGCAACTCCCACTTTTAGAGGGAGTTGGTAAGGTAGCAAGAATGGGGTGCCTCTAAAACCAAATACTCTGAAAACTGTCGAGACTAGATACAAATAGATGTCACCCCAATTGTGAACAATTTTTATGTTCTCTTCAAATTCTTTTGGTTTTATGAATTCCAAAAGAACCTTGGGGATTCTTGGGTTTTCCGAGCAGAGGAGAGTCCTGATCTTGGATACAAAGTATTTGTCAAACTTTAAAAAACTAGCATCCTCCCTATCCCATGACAACATAGTACTCCATAGTTGTACTGACATCTTTTCTCCTTTTTTCTCCTTGACAAGGTCCAATCCACTGGTAAATTAATCACCACCTTTGAAAAGAAATAGATGCATCAGGAGTGAGTACCATCTGAAAGCCCTATCCACCTTTCCATTCTTTATTCTTGTTAACCCTCCATGGATAGCATCAGTAATGAAGGAAGCATAATCAAAGGTAATTGCAAGAGAAGGATTCAAAATCTGAACAATCATCAACAGGTAGTGATTTGGCATATTTGCTTCTGCATCTTCTCCCAAAACTTAGCAAAGTGCCCAATACATTCCTTTAGCCCTAAGGGTGAACATACTCAATGAAAAGGGCTCTTCTATGTTGGGTCCTACAACTGTCAACCCATCTATCTTCACAAAAAACTCCTTGAGAGGCCCATTTCTGAGATGACTCCTCTATGCACTATAAATTTGAGCTAATGACTTGAAATTTATGGGCTCTAGAAAATTGGTGAACTCATTAAGCCCAAAAGCATTCCTGAATTCTTCAGCATTAATCTCAATAAGGGTTTTTCCATTTATATCTCAAATGCTTCTTGTGACTGGATCATAGTTAAGTGCAATTTGGGTCAACAAATTTATGTCCATAAATACTCCTGGGACTACCAATTTCCCAACATCTAATTCCCAAATGCTATTTTGTGGGGCCAGAGAATTTCTCATTCCAAATCCAGTCTTAAATAACCCCAACCCAGACAATCCAACCTATGGGTCTCTCAACCAGTTACCCTTGTCATACAGTCCTTCTCCTATCTTTAAACGAGGAGCTCTAGGCACTAATTCCTTTGCCTTCGATGCCTGATTAGTTGACAACGTCAACTGTTCCAAAAAATCATCATAGACACTTCTTTCTGAATAGTTGACTTTGCTAGAAAATTCTCTTTTAGGAGCCATTTTAAAAAAAAAATGTAAGAAATGAATACCGCTCCTAAATACTTCTGTGATGAATAAATATCTTCTCTGAAACACACCACACAGGAATTGCTTCACAAGAGTACAAGAAAACTTGTTCTTAACTTGAAGGAATTTGCTCTGCAACTGAACTGACTTTCTCTATACCTGAAGAAGATAGCTCTGCATCTGCTCCTCTGCAAAAATTCTTTAAAAGATATCTTCACCCAGTTGATGGGAAATCATATATTGTACCCAGGGTCTTAACTACAACATTGATTCCGCATGCTTCGGTCATCCCATCAAAATTGAATTCATAGGAGAATTCGTATTTTTCACTCCAACGGGTCGCAACGTTCCTGCAAGTCTTTCATTTCGCTCTTTTGCAACTTCGTGAAGCATAACTATCGAGCAGCTTGGTCCTGTGAAATAGCACCGACCATCCGATCAAAAGAAACTTGATCGTGCGTTATACTAACTAACAACTTTGGCTCCACGCTGGGTCCCGCTTCTATATTGGCTATGTGCTACCATGTGGCACTCAACCACTGGCCTTGAAATTTCTTTCACATTCGACTTAATGCTGGCCATGTGTCTTTCTCTTATACCACCAGTTCCACCTTGGTGGGTCCACAACTTTCTTCTAAGACCACTTGTCATCGGACATGTTGCCATCCATCACGACACATGGATGGTTCTCGTTCACTTTCGCTATTTCGCAAGGTATAAAGCACGAGCATCTTACCCTTACAAAATAGCGTGGGCCATCAGATCATTTTTTAGTTGATCGGCTTTTAACCATCTGAATAGGCTCTGGGAAGGGTGGACCCTCTGACTCACTTTGAACACCTGGCGTCCAGTCATCTTCAGAGCTGACATGTCACTTTTTTACTCACTGAGAGAAAGCACTAGGCTCCAATTAATTCTTGACACTTGTATCCGCCAAGTCATCTCCTAACTTGCGACCTGACTCACCTCTGGGGCCCACCTTTTAACCTTTAATCCCGACCTGCTGACTGTTGTGGCTTATGCCACATGCCACCATTTTACTTGCTCTCATCAACCAGCTAAACCGCCTAGTTGGCATGCCACGTCATTTTCGCAACTTCGCTGGTTTTAAACTACGCACAACTTCACCTAGCAAAATAGCGAAAGTCATAGATCCATCTGCGAGATGCACACTAGTTACTGGACCCGACAACTTTAGGAGGAATACACATAAGGCATAAATTTTTTGCATTTAATTAACATGACCGCCTAGGCAAACGACAAGGGGGGACACTTCCTACGATCCCATGACCCATTACTTAAGTGGATAAAGTAACGAAAGAATAGAAACCAGAGGGTTTTAAACAAACATTAGGTGATCTAAAATCAAAAAACCCTAAACCCTTAAGGCCTAAAGCAAAGCTGAAGCATTTGAAAATGTGCCTTACTCAAAATTTCAACAAACCATAGCCAATTATGGGAAAAGAAAAGCCCATTTTTTATCAGTGATAACAACGGCTCTGACTGGGGATGGTTGATCACAAGGTCAACACAAGAAAACTCAGAAACTCTGAAGAAATAGACCAAAATAGAAAAGCAGGAAAGGAACAAAATATGTACAAACAAAGGACCTACCGTGCATGGACATTAAGAGAAATAATGCTTCAGGAATTGTCCATGCACTAGAAATTCCTGCATTTCATCATTCATATTCTTCAAGAAATATGAATCCTTACCATTTAAGTCACAAACCACAAAAGGGCCAATCCACAGTGATTCAAATTTCTTGTGCTTTCCCTTATCCTGTCCTTTTGCATTCCACTGAAGAACCACGTCATCAATTTGAAATTTCCTTAATGATGTCCTTTTATCAAAAAGATATTTGGAATGCAACTGGATCTTCTGATTTCTCTTATGGGCAGAAGTTCTAAGTTCCTCTATTTCTACAATTTAGATCATTCTATTTTCCATTATAAACTGGAAGAAGATTGTTTACTGGCAATCTGGCTTGGGCACCATAGACTAGTTCAAAACGAGACATTCTGATGGATTTCTTAACTGTTATTCTATCTGCCCACAGAGCTAACTTTAGTTTGTGATCCCAAGATCTTTTATTCTCTTTTAGGATTTTCTTGATGATATTCAACGGGCTTTTATTGCTGGATTCTACTTGTCCATTCCTCTAAGGGTGATAAGGTGAAGAGTATGACATGAGTATACCATGGCTAGTACAAAAGCCTACAAACTCTTTTGATCTGAAACACATGGCATTATCCATCACCAATTTTGCAGGTGTTCCAAATCTAGTTACAATATTATCCATCAGGAAATCAATGACAATTTTACTAGTAGCTCTTCTTGTAGGGATGGCTTCTATCCATTTGGTGAAATAATCAGTGGCCACTATGATCCATCCGTGACCTCTCCCTGACCTTTCAACAATCTCTCCAATAAATTCAATGCCCCATTGGACAAAAGGAGCTTCTACCGAGACTGGATTTAGGGGTAAGGCTCCTTCATACTTCAACTTGGATGAGAATTTCTGACATGGGTCACATTTCCGAACATATGCATGAGTATCTTTAAATAAAGTGGGCCAATAGTATCCAGCCTGGATTATCTTACCAGCAGTAGTCTTAGCAGAGTAGTGACCTCCACATACTCCATCATGCATTTCGGTCAACACCTGTTTGGCTTGAAATTCATCCAAACACATTAGTAACTCTCCATCTCTTTTCCTCCAGAAAAGATCACCCTGAATGAGCACATACTTTTGGGACTTGAGTTTCAGAGTTCTTTTCTGATTATGTGTCATCTCTTCTGAAAATTTGGCACCTTTTAAAAATTGGACTATCTCTGAGTACCAAGGTTGTCTTTCAATACTAGTGACTAAAGTATCCCCAACTTCAACATTATGTATTTCTACACTCATTAGATTAGATTCAGTCATGAGCTTAGCCAAACCTAAACCTCTCACCAATTTGGTGATCTTTATCTCCAAGTTGAATTCCTGAATTCTGTTAATCCATCTGCATCTCTTCCCAGTAACCTCAGACTAAGACAAAATATCCTTAATTGCAGCATGTGGGACATAGGCAATGATATTTGCATTCACTAAGTATGGCCTAAAAGCTTTAATTGCTTTAACTAGAGCATAATCTTGTTTCTCCATAGTCTCGTATTTTAGTTCTGCCGCCTGCAAAGACTTGCTGTAGAAGGCTATGGGATGTTCATATCCTTCATTGTCCTTTTCTAGTAATACTGCAGCCACCATATGATAGGAAGCAAAAGAAAATAGAGAAAAAGGCTTACTGTAATCAGGAGATTTCAACACTGGTGCCTCTTGGATTTCCTTCTTAATCTCAGCAAAAGCTTTTGAGGCTTCTTGATCCCAATAAAATTTAGTATCCTTCTTAAGTAACTTGACGATAGGATTCACTATCTCTGCAAAGTTTGCAATGAATCTCCTAACAAAATTTACTTTGCCTAAAAAAGATTGAATACCTTTCACATTTTTAGGTTCAGACACCTTATTGATTGCTTCAATTCTTTTAGGGTCTATCCTTACCCCCTCCTTGGAAACTATGTGTCCCAGTAGCTTTCCCTCAGTGACTCCAAAATGACATTTCTTGGGATTTAGTGATACACCAAATTCCAAGGCTTTATTGAACACCTTCTCCAGATGTCCACAATGATCATCAGCCTTCTTAGAGAAAAAAGTTAGATCATCTTGATAAACCACCATGATGATGTTAATGAATTCTTTGAAAGCTACATCCATAGCTCTCTGAAATGTAGCTCTTGCATTTTTTAATCCGAATGGCATTCTCACATATACATAAGTTCCCCATGGAGTAGTGAAAGTTGTCTTAAACTGTTCAGACTCCTTTACTAACACTTGATTATATCTTGAGAAACCATCCATCATGGATAAAAGGTCACATCCTGTCACTCTCTGCAGCATGGCTTCCATATTCGGGGATGAGTAGTTATCCTTCAAAGAAGCAACATTTAAATTCCTAAAATCTACACACAATCTGATGTCTCCATTTTTATTCCTTACTGGGACCAGATTGGAGACCCATGAAGAATGCCTTATTGGTTTGATAATCCCCCCTTCTCTCAATTTGGTCAACTCTTGTTGCATTTTAGTTTCTAACAAGGGATTGATAAGCCTCTGTTTCTATCTGAAAGGCTTAGCATCTGGAAGTAAAGGAACTTCATGCTGAAAAAGATCTTGTGTATACGCCTTTAGGTCCTCATAAGACCAAGCAAAAACATGTTTATACCTTTTCAATAAATTAATAAGGTTAGTCCTGACATGAGGGGGTAACTTCTTTCCAATATATACCAACTTAGGGGATGATTCTGTCCCCAAGTTTACCTCCTCTGACTCTTCCAACTTGGTGGTAGACTGCTGATGTAAGTGACTATCATTATAACTGAACATGCTCTATAGCTCTACCAGCCCTTTAGGTATTTCATTAGTTTCCAACTGGACCACATCATTTCCAAACACTATTTCTCTATTGTCCACCACTTCCACCAATGCATTACAATCAATCTTTTGTCCATCATAATCGTCAACACATTGAATAAACCTAAGAATGTCTTCAACATCAGCAAAAACTTGCCAATTGTACACATTGTCAGGAATATCAGGCCTAGATTTTATTTCCACAGTGGAAATACCGATTACCGTTGCATCATCATTTTTGAAAGCAACATTAGCTAGGAAATCTGCCATAATATTTTTTGCTCGCTCTATCCAATTAATAGAAAATGCATCAAAATGCTCAATAACATCCCAAACAACATGCTTATACTGTTTTAATCTATCATTGTTGGATGCATATTTAGATCTCACCTAAGAGACAACCAATTCTGAATCCCCCATTACTTTCAATAGTTGGATTCCATGCCTTTTCGCAACCTCAAGTCCTAGTAACAGGGCTTCATATTCTGTAGTATTATTTGTGCACTGGAATGCCAAAAAAAATGAATACTTAAAAGTTATACCTGATGGGGACACAAAATGAACCCCTACTCCAAATCCTTCTTTGGAGCAAGCTCCATCAAAATACATCTGCCACAATCCATACCGTTGTGCTTGTAGCTCGACCACAATAGGGTTAGTATTCTTCAATTGAGGTAAAATTGGTTGAAGTCTAAAGTTATTTAGATCTACATCAATCATACAATTAAGCATACTAGGGTCTACATTTTCAATTACCCTAGGAGCTCATGGCTCTCTATATAATTTGACCTGATTACCATTAATAGGAATGGTGTCATAGGATAAGTCTAGTTGAACATTTCCCCCTACTGCTGCTACCCATTGCCTGGAAAGTAACATACCATAGTGGGGTTTAGTGTCAGTAACAATAACATCCATTTTGTAAGTGGCGTCAGGGAATGCTACTATTTTTACCTCTACATCTTTCATTGTACCTATCACAGGTACTTCTCTGTTATCCATGGCATAGCATTTCCCATACATAGTGGTTACTGATAACCCTAATTCTTTCATAACACCATAGGGCATTACATTAGCAGTAGCTCCTGAATCTATCATGCAGTTTTTAATCAACCGGTTATTAACTAACAAGGTAACATAGAAGGGATCTACTTGAGAAGGCTCCTGAGTGATAGTGGTTCCAACATAAACCTCTGGGGTTTGGAACTCTTCATCCTTTCCAACTTTAGCTGAACCGGTGGGTAATGCTGTGTCACTATCATATATACTAGAGAATAAAGACAAAGCTGCATCCTTATGTTCTTTAATCTTTAGTAATTCTACTAATGGAACAGTGACCTTCATTTGAGTAAGAGCTTAGGCCATGTCAAATGTAGAACTATTGCATGTTTCAGTATTAGCCCTAACTCTTTCTATTTTGAATTGACTTGCCTTTTTCACTGTCTCTACTCCTTGTACATCACTAATATTTTTATCATCTTTACCTTTGGGTACATCTTTAACTTGTTCCCCTTTTTCTTGACCGACCTTAGGAACAGTAATAGCACTACTTGATGCCCCCTTTTTTGTAACTTCCTTTACAAACATAGAACCTAGCCCACCCTGATCAGTGTCTCTCTTGGTGCTTCTCAAGTTATAATTGTGTTTTGCTTTGGCAATTGTAGCTTTAGTGAGATTTCTAACTTCTGCCTCACTAGGCCTCCTAAGATGAACCTCTTCATCCTCAATTGTCACCACATTCAATGTAGGATGCCAATCTAAGGTTAACTATCCTTGCACTAACCTTTCATTATCCAGCACATCACTATATACACTTTGCATGGATTCCTCATCACTTTCTATGATAGTTTCAAACATATTAATGTTAGGCTCTGCTTTTGGTCTCATAGATTCTTCAAGAGCTTGAGCCACCGCACACTGATGAGGAGAATGTGGTCCATCACAAGCAATACACCAGAGAGTATTTTCTATGTTGTGAACATTTTTTCCTTTCAAGGGATCTGGAGTGTCTTGACTTTGGGTAATTTTGGGCTTCTCAATTTGGGGTTTACCATCCTTCCAATTGGTATTATATGGCATATCATGCAATCTAGGGGGTCTATCTTGCCAATTATAATGAGGTTTATCATTTTTGCTAACCTTGGTAGTCAGATATTTCATAGCCGTAACCAATTTCTCTATCTTATCATCCTCCTTAGCAACTTTATTAGGTTGCTATTTGGTTTCTTGCCATAATCTACCATCTGTCCTTCTTCCTAACTTCCTAGATGCTTTTCTGTTACTTTCTACATTTATGGCAATTCTAAAAGCATCTCTCAAATTATGTTGGTTCTTATCCCTCAAAATATAGGCCATCTTGGAATCAAATGCATTGTAATATGTATTAAGACACATGTTATCATCTAGCCTCATCACTTGATACAATCTGTGCATGGCCTTCTGGAATCTGGCATTGAAATCAGTGACCATTTCATTTTCAGATTTTTTGATATTGTTGAATTCATTTAGCATGAAACTCACATTAGTCTTGTCACCATACTGCTCTTGAAAACAATTTTTGAAATCTTCCCATGACCCTATGCTATTAACCGGGAGACCTCTGTACCAATCTCTTGCATCATCAACCAGGGATTGAACAAACAGTTTCATAATAACATCTTCATCTACTATCTCATAATCATTTATTAGATCCCTAAAGGATTTCAGGTGCTCCTCAGCACTAATTGCATTGTTCTCAGCAAATTTATGCAGTCTATCTCGTAACTCAGTGGGAACATGATTCGGATATCCTGGAATCCCATCAAAGAACAATTGTCTATATTGTTCTAAATTGATTGGTCTTCTTTGAAAAGGGGTAATAGCATTGTTATTTCCCATGGTCATTTTATCTTTTGGGATTGGAGATTGTGGTATTTGAGTGCACTTTTTATTCACAGGTATTTGACTTACTGAGGCAATATTAGCTTGTACTGCAGGTTGAGTATTGGCCTAAGGAAAGGAAATGTGTTGGAGATTAGGCTTGCTAAGATCTTCTGATGGGAATGTAATAGGGGGAGCCTTTAAGTAATTAATTTTTCTTTTTACTTCCTGATTCGCTGCTTCTAACTCAGCCTTTTCTAATTCCATTTGGAGATCTTCCTTTTCTTTCCTCATCCTTTCCATTTCTCTCTCATGTGCTAAAAGCTTATGAGAGATCTCTTCTACAGTTTTAGATTCTATTCCATCATCTACCCATTTCTATTTTCCTTTATCCATATAAGATTTAGGAAGCTGGGAGTCATTAAATACTTCCCTAGTTGGCTGGGCTACTGACTTACAAGCTTGTCTAGTTTCGGGGATTAGAATTTCTCTAATCATAGGGCCTTCCTCATCACTTTTTTCTTTCTCTTTAGCAAGTATTTCAAGATCAGCTACCTGTCTAAGGAGCCTATCTCTTTCCATTAATTTGGCTTTAACTTCCCTCTCCTTATTTTCTTCCTTTTGGGCTCTTAGGGAGATTAAGTGATGGACTCTTCTATTTAAGTCTTCAATCTCTTGAGACACTTTATCTTCATCAGGGAAGTTTTCTTCAGAGTCTGATGCATTAACTTGATCTATGTCAATCAAACTAATGTTCCCATCAATTGTCCTAGGAATGGAGTGCCTAATTGCATTTGAGCTGGTTCTATCTCTCGCAGAAACACTAACATGAGATAAATCTTGATTTAAAATGGGTGCATTGTCAATATTTCCAAACAATCCCGAATGGAAACCTAATATATCATGTTCTGGATCTCTGGAAGATGGATTAGACTTTGCATAAACAGGTCGATCAGGCATCTTACCAGTATTATTGTTTTTCTGTACCCAAGAAGCATTTGATGGCTCATGGAACACAAATCTCTTATGGCCTCTCTGTGACTGTTCTGGCAGACCTTCTTGCAAGGTTTCACGAGGATGTTTCTTCATGAATGATCTCGTGTTTTTTGCTCCTTGCATCTCGCTTGTCTTCCTTTTAGAAATATTTGTATCTCACAAGGACTGGTTCAAAAGTAACAGAGTCACCACCCACAAAACTATGGGAATTATGAAAACAAGCAACCTAATCCACAAACACACAACAATTTTCTTTATAAGCCTCAACACAGATCTGCGTTTATATCTTTATTGTAACTCTCCCCAGCAGAGTCGCCACTTTTGTTGTCTTCAAAATTTGATTCTCCTTAACATCCTTAAAATAATATGATTGAACTCGGCGCAGAAGAGACATCAAAGATAAGGAAATTCTGAAGACAACATATGACAAGGTTTCATTGAACCTTCTACACTTCGGACTTACTCAGAACCCAGGTGGGTATACCTTTGTGAATTGAATTCACACTTTTAAATATAAACCCACAGCAAACCAGTCCAGAAAACCAGTGGATCTATTCACCTTGAAATTAACTGAAAACAAAAGAATGGAAATTATACTTAAATTCAACATTTCAATCAACAAAACATGCAATAAACAACTTCAATCAATACCAGTGCTTTATCCAAGGTCACAGAGTCATCTAAACTCAGATAATACTCCTCAAACAAAATATCTTTACGCATCTCGTTGGCTTGGTTTCTATTAATCCTTGTATATGCCTAACACCTATAAGAATTTATGCATTCCAAATTAAGCTATGATCATCAAAATTCAAAGTCTCTTCTAAAGAATTTATTGGTATGAGTGATCCCTGCATCTTTAATTTCCCTCCTAAAGAGAAAAGCTAGCGAACACTTCTACTGAAAATTGCCTTGCAATCCCATTCAAACAAAATAACCTTGGATTATTCAGAATGAAAATAGTAAACAAATTGTAACACACTTGAAGATGACACAAAGATTCACTCAAAACCGATGGTCTGTATATTGATATTAAGTTCAAGAAATATTACAAGAAGTTTTTGAATATTCTCCATTAAACTTAGAAAAGCTCAGATAAATTTCTGCAGCATTTTCTTACAATTCTTTTGCGATCCCTCTTCTACTAGTCCTGGTATCCATTTATAACAATATGGATGCACAAAGCTTTGGACTTCTCAAGGAGAGTTTGTTACAATCATTTCTTTCAAAACAAAGAGGTTACAAAATTTTCACAAAAATAGTTACAAGCTCCTTTCGGCCTCTGCAGTTTCTTCAACAGGCTATTTGGTTGCAACCTCTTCTACCTTTTCAAGGGTACTCTCCAACTATTCCGGATCATGGGTGGCATATTTTGTTGTCCACTCATCATACACATCTTCTATCGGCCATGAGAAATTAATCAGTTTATCCTTAGCCTTGGTCAACCTTTTCCAAGAGTTTCTCATTTTGTTGACTTCTGAATTGAGAAAACCATAATGTGACTTAATTTTCTCTATCTCTTATATTGTCAAAACAAAGAAAGAAGCATCATCTAGATCAATAATTCCCTTAATTCTTGCTGACAGCTTGGCTTCTATCTCCTTAAGCCACATTTGTTTGTCTTTCAGCTGATCTGGGCTAGCAAAAACTCCTAGGAGCAACTCAAAAACTTGATCAGCATATTCCTTTTTGCACAAATTAACTTTCCTATCAACATTATCCACCCCTGCTGCTAATTGTACTAAATCTTTAGTGATGTCAGAAGTGGATCTAATGATAGGATTGGCCCTTGCTTCATCACAAGATACACACATAAACTCTAAATCTTGCTCCCTAGGCCTCCATTTGTCAAAAATAGGTGTCAAAATGGCCTTGTCTCCCCTGAGCTCATTCCATATATCCAAAATTTTACCTACATTGTTGTAGAGCAATGAGCCATTCATTGTATCCGCAAAACTAGAAATTGTAGCCCTTACTCTCTCCTCATATTTCTTTGCATATAAGGCCTGAGCCTGTTTTAAGTTTTCTAATTCTTGAGGAGTAATTTCAACCATTTGAGAGTTGGAGGGTGCTGGGGATGGTGGAAACTCAACGATAGGGCTAGTAGGTGGAGGTCTTGTAGGAGAAGAGGAGATCATCAGTGTTGAAGACACACCTTGATGGTATTGTCTAGTCAACTGGCTCTGTAGCTTAGCAATGATGCTATCTTTACCTCTTACCTCCTCCTTAGCACTATTATAGGCCTTCAAAACTATTTCCAACTTGACTTGGAAGGTCTCTTTCTCTTTGGCTTCCTTTTCTGCTACTGCAACACTAAATTTTGCAGTCTCTAGCACAGTGCTAGCAGCTTCCACTACCCCTGTACTCTGCACTCTTTTCACCATCATCCCACCAAGGTAACTTGACCCTGGGGTATCTTTTCTCTTCTTACTCTCATTTCTCTTGAGAGACCACATGATGAGTGCAACATTATCCTTACTAAAAGTAATTCCCTCCATGGGTTTGGTCTCCTTCCTCACTGCGTCTAGTACCAGGGCATCTGCTATATCCCACTCACGTAAAATAAGCACTCCAGCTTGTGCCACCATATCTCTCCCTTGCTCAGGGGTGATGGTTTTGAACTCTTCCATCATCTCTTGCTTTATTTCCTCTTCTACTAGGGCTGGATCTTTATTAGGCTGCTCACTTTTTCTCTTTTCACATCTAGCATTATATTTATCTATGTTCTGTTTCCATATAAACTGCATAAATGCTTCTGATGTGACAAAATTGTTGTCAGCCAAGAAGGCATTACTCACCTGCTTTATCTCAAGATCCCACTCCTAGCCTTTGAGTTCAATGGTGGTAATGTCCATTTCAGCAGCAAGGGGTTCTTCTGGCATCCCTTCCTCCACTTCATCATAAGTGTAGGCAATTTCCCCTAGACTGCCTAACTGTAGGAGTTGCTCAGCTACTGCTTGCTCATCTTCGATATGGATAGGGGATTGGGATGGGGAATACAAAGGTGCATCTGATTGTACTTCTTTCCCTACCTTTTGCTTCTTTGGGCTCTCTGTGATGTCAATGACATCTTGTATCTTCCTCTTTCCTTTAGAGGTAGAGGGCTCCCCTGTTGTAGGCATCAACACATTATAACTAGATTTCTTGTGCAGTGTATAATCACTAGGAGGGATTGCTTTGCTGGAAGCTGACCTACTTAGGATCACCCTTTCCTTTTCAGGAATGCTTTTGATTACAGCTTCCCTCTTCTCCTTTAGGGTCTGCATCACATCCTCAAAGCAAACAATTAAAAACTTTATTTTCTCCTCGAGAGGGAAGAAATTAGACAATGGGTCATAGCTGGCATCAAACTGATGCCCAAAATCCAAGGCTTTCTTATAAGCCACCCATTTCTCTTTCCTCAGCTCCTACTCATCTAGATCAAACTCATTTTTTGATGAGGTCTTCATGAAACTAAAATTGATGAGGCCTACCTCTGCATGCTGCTTTGTTTCTAAACATGTCATTGAAGAAGTCTTCTAGATCAGCACACCTGGATACTATAGTAGACAAATGATAAAGCTTGAGAAAGTCCTCAAAGCAATTCCAACCTCCTTTCATTATTACAAATTGGTGGGCTATGGTAGCTGTAGGGAAAATATCCCCTTTTCCCCTGCTTGTCAGCTCTGCCTCTTGTACACCACCAATTTGTCTAAGGATCTCTGCAATTCGCACTTTGAGAGGGACCTTTTAAGGTAGCAATTATGGGGTGCCTCTAAAACCAAATACTCTGAAAACTGTCGAGACTGGATACAAATAGATGTCACCCCAATTGTGAACAATTGTTATGTTCTTTGTGAATTCTTTTGGTCTTATGAATTCCAAAAGAACCTTGGGGATTCTTGGGTTTTCCGAGCAAAGGAGAGTCCTGATCTTGGATGCAAAGTATTTGTCAAACTTTAAAAAACTGGCATCCTCCCTATCCCATGACAACACAGTACTCCATAGTTGTATTGGCATCTTTTCTCCTTCTTTCTCTTTGACAAGGTCCAATCCACTGGCAAAGTAATCACCACCTTTGAAAAGAAATAGATGCATCAGGAGTGAGTACCATCTGAAAGGCCTATCCACCTTTCCATTCTTTATTCTTGTTAACCCTCCATGGATAGCATCAGCAATGAAGGAAGCATAATCAAAGGTAATTGCAAGAGAAGGATTCAAAATCTGAGCAATCATCAATAGGTAGTGATTTGGCATATTTGCTTCGGCATCTTCTCCCAAAACTTGGCAAAGTGCCCAATGCATTCCTTTAGCCCTAAGGGTGAACATACTCAATGAAAAGGGCTCTTCTGTGTTGGGTCCTACAACTGTCAACCCATCTATCTTCACAAAAAACTCCTTGAGAGGCCCATTCCTGAGATGACTCCTCTATGCACTATAAATTTGTGCTAATGACTTGAAATTTATGGGCTCTAGAAAATTGGTGAACTCATTAAGCCCAAAAGCATTCCTAAATTCTTCAGCATTAATCTCAATAAGGGTTTTTCCATTTATATCCCGAATGCTTCTTGTGACTGGATCATAGTTAAGTGCGATTTTGGTCAACAAATCTATGTCCATAAATACTCCTCGGACTACCAATTTCACAACATCTAATTCCCAAATGCTGTTTTGCGGGGCCAGAGAATTTTTCATTCCAAATCCAATCTTAAATAACCCCAACCTAGACAATCCAACCTGTGGGTCTCTCAACCAGTTACCCTTGTCATACAGTCCTTCTCCTATCTTTAAATGGGGAGCTCTAGGCACTAATTCCTTTGCCTTCGATGCCTGATTAGTTGACAACGTCAACTGTTCCAGAAAATCATCACAGACACTTCTTTCTGAATAATTGACTTTGCCAAAAAATTCTCTTTTAGGAGCCATTTTTAAAAAAAAATGTAAGAAATGAATACCACTCCTAAATACTTCTGTGACAAATCAATATCTTCTCTAAAACACACCACACAGGAATTGCTACACAAGAGTATGAGAAAACCTGTTCTTATCTTGAAGGAATTTGCTCTACAACTGAACTGACTTGCTCTATACTTGAAGAAGATAGCTCTGCATCCACTCCTCTGCAAAAATTCTTTAAAATATATCTTGACCCGATTGATGGGAAATCATATATTGTACCCAAGGTCTTAACTACAACATTGATTCTGCATGCTTCGACGGTCCCTTCAAAATTGAATTCATAGGAGAATTCATATTTTTCGCTTCAATGGGTCACAACGTTCCTGCAAGTCTTTCATTTCTCTCTTTCGCAACTTCATGAAGCATAACTATCAGGTAGCTTGGTCCTAAGAAATAGCATCGACTATCCGATCAAAAGAAACTTGATCGAGCGTTATACTAACTAACAGCTTTGGCTCCGCGCTAGGTCCCACTTCTCTATTGGCTATGTGCTACCACATGGTGCTCAACCACTGGCCTTGAAATTTCTTTCACATTCGACTTAATGCTGGCCACGTGTCTTTCTCTTATACCACCGGTTCCACCTTGGCGGGCCCACAACTTTCTTCTAAGACCACATGTCGCTGGACACATTGCCATCCATGATGACACATGGACGGTTCTTGTTCACTTTCGCTATTTCGTAGGGTATAAAGCATGAGCATCTTACCCTTACAAAATAGAACGGGCCATCAGATCATTTTTTAGTTGATCGGCTTTTAACCATCTGAATAGGCTCTGGGAAGGGTGGGCCCTCTGACTCACTTTGAACACCTGGCGTCTAGTCATCTTCAGAGTTGACATGTCACTTTTTTACTCACCAAGAGAAAGCACTGGGCTCCAATTAATTCTTGACACCTGTATCCGCCAGGTCATCTCCTAACTTGTGACCTGACTCACCTCTGGGGCCCGCCTTTTAACCTTTAATCCCGACCTGCTGACAGTTGTGGCTTATGCAACATGCCACCATTTTACTTGCTCTCATCAACTAGCTAAACTGCCTAGTTGGCATGCCACGTCATTTTTGCAACTTCGCTAGTTTTAAACTACGCACAACTTTGCTTAGCAAAATAGCGAAAGCCTTAGATCCATCCGCGAGATGCACACTAGTTACTGGACCCGACAACTTTAGGAGGAATACACATAAGGCATAAATTTTTTGCGATTAATTAACATGACCGCCTAGGCAAATGACAAGGGGGGACACTTCCTATGATCCCATGACCCATTACTTAAGTGGATAAAGTAACGAAAGAATAGAAACTAGAGGGTTTTAAACAAACATTAGGCGATCTAAAATCGAAAAACCCTAAACCCTTAAGGCCTAAAACAAAGCTGAAGCATTTGAAAATGTGCCTTACTCAAAATTTCAACAAACCATAGCCAATTATGGGAAAAGAAAAGCCCATTTTTAATTAGCCATATGTCCAAATTTTCCATAAGCATAGCATTTAAAATTCATTTTGCAATCTTTTATTTTATGACCAACCTTATTGCATTTAGAACATTTACGGGGAGCAGAATCAGGGTTTTGATTTGCTTTGTTTCTACATTGCCTAGCCATGTGACAAAATCTATTGCAAACAAAACATCTACCATTGGATTTATAAGCATTGAATTGTCTTACCGGTGCCTTATGGTTTTGGTCTTCATTAGTAGTATCAGAACTTTGTCCTTGTTCAAATCCAGATCCTTTGGAATCTCCAATCTGCCTCTATCTCCTTAATAACTCATCAAGTTGTGCTGAGCTGATCTTGAATTTTTCTTTGTACTCACTTGCAACAGTTAAATATTCTCTTAGTATTATCATTTGTCTCTCAATCTCTTACTCCTTACTCTGGGATTGTACTAAATTAGTTCTCAACATATCATTTTCATGAACCAACCTACCACATTCTTCAAACTTGTTCTTCAGGGATACAACAAGATTTTCTTCCTTTTTATTTTTGTCCTCAATCTCCTTAAACATCCTCATAGTTATAACTTGCATTTCATTCTTCATAACCATGTTCTCTTGACTCAATTTCTGACATTGTTCCTTAAGTGCATCTTTCTCTTCATCATCCAGATTTTGCAAAAGTTCCTTCCTCCTAGCTTGAACAAATGATAGCCTCTCTTGTAGGACAAGAATGAATTCCTTGGCAGAATTCAATTCATCTTGTAGCTTTAAATTCTTCAACCTTTCAACATCATAATCTTGAAGTGTCATCTCAAGTTGCTTCTCCAAAGCCATATTCATGGATTTTAGCATCAAGATCTTCCTCAAGTTGTTAAACTTCCTCCAAGGCATAAGGCTCTGATACCAATTGTTGGAAACAAATAACACTAAGAGGGGGAGTTGAATCAGTGTTATACCAGAATAGTAGATTTTAGCTTTAACAAAACATGCATACACCAACCGGTACATACAAAATTGAAAGAAGTAAAGCAATCAATAAGCCAAACACATAAATGAGAATCATAACACATAGATTTATATGTGGAAAACCTTAAAGAGGAAAAAGCATGGTGGGATTTGTGACCCACAATATCAATCCACTGGCCATATGAAGAGAGATATTACAAAATATGAGGGGCTTGGACTTGCAGGAAGGCTTACAGCCTAGAGCACATTGCTCCATCACAATAGGAGCCTCACTGACTACACTAGATTCCAGACTACTATTTAGAGAAGTGAGAACTGCTAAGATAGCATCTTCTATGCCAAAATATAGTTCTGATTTAAGCTATGTCTATTTTGATTTGAAACCCTAAACCCCTTTACTAGAATAACCCTTACAATAAATTCCTCACATACATAATCTCTCTAAATAATTTTGTATCATATTACATTGGCATATCCATAATCTCCTATCTCATGTCTTTATATCAAAATGATCTTATCAACCTGACCTATATAGCATATACAACTTAATGCCTTATGTCAGCTTACAAAGATATATATAATATTAGATTACATGTCGGCTAGATAACATAAATATATAAACATTAAAACAAATTGTCGATGCCGGATCTAAGATATGTCAGCCTCCAATACCGATAACCTTTACTATATCATGTCGGCCTATGTTGCCGGTGACCAAAGAAGTCTTCTATACTATCAGTGTTGGTGTAGAATCTGTGAAGTGTCTACCAGTACACCATAGAATCAAAACATGAAGCCAGAACACAAAATAATGTTGCCATCAATGACAACATAGTGAAACCAGCCAATAGAGTGTCAATTGCCAACAATCATCATACAAGGTCTTCAACTCCTCAAACCCTAATATAGTCACTCTAATCTCTATCAGCAAATTCCTCCTTCTACTCAATGCATCAAATACTTTGTTTTACTCCCCACTCCTATGCTTCAACACGAAGCTGTAAGTCTACTAATATTCTACCCATCATATGTCTCTAATTCAACTTACTCTAACTGTTTAAATACTGTAAGGCTTGATGATTGGTACACAACACAAATTCCTTATGCAACAGGTAATGTCTCCATTTCTTCAAGGCTTGAACTATGGCATAAAATTCCTGATCATACACTAAATATTTTCTCCTAGAATCATTCAATTTCTCACTGAAATAAGCTACTACTCTCCCTTGACTTAATATTGCTCCAATTGCATTCCCACTTGCATCACAGTCCACATGAAATACTTTGTTGAAATCTGGTAAAGCTAACACAGGCTGCTCAATGACCTTCTGCTTCAATAATTAAAAACTTTTATTTGCTCTACGGGTCCACTTCAATTATTTCCTATCTCCTCTCATTGTCTTAGTCATAGGGCTACAAACTGAACTAAAATTTCTAATAAACTTCCAGTAGAAACTAGCCAATCCATGAAATGATCTTACCTCTCCAATGCTTTCCTATGTAGGCCATTCAATAATTTCTCTCACCTTCTTAGGGTCCATCTTTAATCCATCCGTATATATCACAAATCCCAAATTGACTTACTCTTCCTTCATGAAAGTACACTTCTTAAGTTTTATCAGTAACTTCTCTTCTCTCAACCACTGCAAGACTTGTCTTAAATGCAACAAATGCTCCTCTTTCCTCTTATTGAAAATCAGAATGTCATCCAAATATACAATAACAAACTTACCCAACAATTTCTTGAATACCTCATTCATCAAACTCATGAAAGTACTAGGAGCATTAGTAAACCCAAAAGGAATCACCAACCATTCATACAATCCTTCATTTGTCTTAAATGTTGTCTTCCACTCATCTCCTTCTCTGATTTTGATCTGATGATATACACTCTTCAGGTCTATCTTTGTGTAGTATTTGGCTCCACTCAAATAGTTCATTATGTCATCCATCATAGGTAAAGGAAACTATTACTTCATTGTTATCTTGTTTATTGCTCTGGAATGAGTACATGTGAGGCCCTACCCCAACTCATCCTAGCATTTCTGTTATTTTCATGTTGAGACTATTATGGATGCTTTATGTTATACGTTATGGATTTAGAACTTATATGACTCCATGATTTGGATAACATTGATGTATATTGATGCTTCATTTTTATGCATTATGGATATGAAACTTTATACGATGCTAGAATAGAATTACTTTGAGATGATGTATGTCATGATTGGATTTGCAGGACTTTATTTTGATGATAGAAATAGGATGCGTGTGTTATAAATGGATCAAAATTATCAGAATCATGATAATTGCTTATGTGGATTAATTGGGATGTATGAGATATTGTTTTATTAATGTCAATTGTATGCAGAGTGTTTGATATGTATTCAAATTCATGTGTTAAGTAATATATGTGGTTATTTGGAATTACTAATGTGTAAATTGAGATGCGCAAGAAAATTATCCATGTGACCATGGAAATATTATGGAGAACCAAACCTAGACCTATGTACGTTTGTAAAGCCAAGGGTTGTCTATTTTGAGAGACAACACCCCATTTGTATCATATTTTATTTGTGAAAGTAAATGATACATGTGTGTTAAATTGATTTTATTAATTTGTGTAAATCCAACAAGAGACAAATTCCATGTGTAATTTTTATAATGTATTTTACTGTGTCACTTGACACATGTGCTAATTAGTGTCATTGATTTTGACTAGTCTCTTGGAGCTAGTTTGTTTCTACCAAAGGCCATTCCAAACATTTGAGTGTGGTCCCAAATTTTCCTTGGGTAGGGAGTCTTGTGAGTGGTCAACTCAGGTTTGACCCGTAGGTTAACTTCAGTTGGGTTTCTAAGGGGTCAAATGGACTCCTAGGGTTAGTTTCAGGGCTTTTCCAAAGGTCCAAAGGGTATACCTATGGGTTAGGGATATTTTTAAACATGTGACTACTCCCATGTGACTATTTAGTTACCTCAAAAAGTGACTTTACCAAGGTGAGCGAAAATTCAATTTAGAAGGTTCCTCCTAGGATAGACAACCTTCCCTTTTGATGTCAAACTCTCTTCCCCATCCTCTCTTACCTTTTCTCTTTCCAATTTTAGCAACATGTAAGAGGTTGGGAAGACCAACCAATGGGAAGTCTCGCTCTATCCAAGGGGTTGGCAAGAGTGAGAGAGGCCTTCTTAGACAAGGATTAGGGACTTAGTGAGTTAATCACCCACTCTCCATCGTTGAAGATTATGCAATTTTGAAGAATAGTTGTAGGACATAATTTTGGCTAAGTGTTGGTGAAAGGATTGTGTGGATTTGGGCTGCTCATCCCCAACTAGATCTATCAAAACCTTTGGGCAGATTAAGGTTGGTTCTTACTCTCTTTTTTTTTATATTGTATATGCATGTTTGAAGAAATGCTTATATGAAAGAGTTGTTTATTTGTATTTTACTTTGTGAAAGAAAATGTGATTTCCCCTATATTTCTTGTTATGCTTTTTCTTGTATTGGGAGTATCCAAGGCCTCCTACTCTTGGGAGAGTAGGATGGTCTTGGGGTGGAAGAAGTTTGATAGCCTTGGGTGAGAGGCTCTCCTTTAAAGAGAGTGACCTCAAGGGTGTTCTTTTGTGACCCTTGATGCATAGCCTTGTTTATGCATTTGGGGGTCATAAGGAGAGATGATATGGCTTATATGCCTTTAGGGGGCATAAGGATGTGGGGATGAGTTTGTGTTGTATTTGATTGCCATGAGGTGGCTTGAAATGTTTCATGCTTGCAGTCTCCCCAATGGTATTTGGTCCACTTCCACCCATGGAAAATCATCACAAGATGTGGTGAAGTGTAGCCTTGGTTGGGAAAATTGTTTGTTGTGTGTTTATCCTTTGCTTGTTGTGGTTGTACGTGTGTAACCCGTCTAGTGCTTGGTTCTCCAAGCTCGGGGGTGGCTTCTAGTAAGCCTAGGCTGGGAGGTGAGCACTCCATGGTCAAGCCTTATGTTATATTTGTAGGTTGCTTGGAATGAGAAGGAAAAAGAAGGATAGAAGTTGCTAGTTTTTTTTTACTTGAGTTGCAGAAAAGATTAGGGAAAGAGATAATGTATTTAAGTTGTAGCTATGTAAGGGAAAGCTAAATGTTGTATTTATTTTTCAAAAAAAAAGAATGTATCCATTTTATATTCAAGTCCTCATTCAAAAAAAAAGAGAGACTGGTTGGGTTTCAAACCCATTTGTAATGTTAACTACATCCTATTCTAAATACGCTATTAAGAAGTACTTTATTCTATTAAGTTACTTTTGCAAACTGAAATGTATATTCCTTTATTAAGTCCCTATAGTTACTAAAATGATGTTTTAATGCATTCTTGTTATATTGGGATATAAAAGTTCTTTTTATTACTTCATGCAAATTGAAATTTTGGAAATAGGAAAAAGCAAGTATTTAGGCCTATTTGAGAAAGATTCAAGTTCAATAAATGGCTAAATAGGGTTAATATGCCTACCTCTAAATTGATTTTTAATGTTTCCTAGGCTAAAGTAGTTGCTCTTAGAATTTATGTCATTTTGTCATTTCATTTACTAGCAGAAAATATATCTGATTTATTACATTTTGTCATTTTAATTACTGCAAAGAAAAAAATCTAGATTTTATTCCCTATCTCTAAAGTTAGTAACTAGTTGTCAAAAGAAAGATACAATGCATTATTTTAAATCTATTTGTTTAGAAAAATTGCTGTTAGTAATCTTTTTAAATAAAAATTTACAGAATGCTTTAAACAAAAAAAGATAAGGCAAAATTTAAAGTCTAGATATTAGCATTATAGAAAATGAATATTTGCATCAATGACATGTTGTCATTATTTTATTAGTTTTTGTATAGTTTATTAAGTTGAAATAAAAAAAAAAGAACAAGAGAAATTACAGCATGCTAAAGTAAGTTATAATTACAGCCTAGGCGCCACTACGGGAGGCCCCTCCTTCCCTGCCATGACCGCCGCCTTGCGCAAAGACAGCTCCACTGCCCCCTGTGCCTTGTTAAAAGTCCGCCCTCCGCTCCCTTCACAATCCTGCACAAAAAAAATATGGGACACACACACACAAGCCCTAACCCAATTTTCGGGTTAGGGCAAAACACACATAAATAAATAAAAAAAATTGTGTGGAATGTGTAAAAGCAAGTAAAAAAAAAAGGTTAGGGTTTATTATTTTATTAAATTAAAAAAAAGGGGGGAAACCCTATTCGAATTTTGAATAGGGTATCCCCATAGACTTTGACCAAGATTATTATTTTATTATCAACTCTTTATAATCTTTTATGTGGTTATATATATATATAAAAATAGGTATATATATATTTATATATATTGTTATATCTTCTTGAAGTAATAGCACATAGTAATATTTGTAGTCACATGTATATATATATATATATATATGACTTATAAATTAAGATTTTAATTGGATTAATTAATCAAATAGTGAAATTTCTTTTGTTATTGAGTAGAGTATTTACTAAGGGCTTTATTTAAAAGTTAGTTGTAGAACCCTTCTTGGGTTTAAATTTTATGGGGAAATAAAAATAAATACTTTGGAAATAGATAGCCTTAGAAGATAAATTTTATTGGCCAACTTTAATAAAATTTTATAGCACAATTACACTATGGGATTAATCGACCCTAGAGTCAAATTTTAGGCAAATTATAATTATTGTTAAAATAAATAATAGGTTTATATCACTAAGAGTTAGGGCTAATTGATTTAGTCCCTAGGCTATTGATAGGCTATTTGTGATTAATAAAATCTCTTGCAAAATTAATTTAGAGATTGTTGTTCAATGAGTTTAATGATTTATAATTAGGGAGATAATAATAATTTGTTTGGAGAATTAATATTCCACTTTTAATTTAGATTATTTTCACCTAATTGATTTAGTTGTTAGATTAACTCCAAACTTAGTTAAGACAAGACTGGTTAATGCGTTAATTAGCAAATTTAGTTTTATCAGGTTAAGTTTTTTTTAAAAAAATTATTTCGTTTGTGCCCAAAAGTTTGGGCATGACATTTTGGTATCAGAGCAAGGTTTCCAACACTAGGAACCTTTCTCCATTATGTTTCGCTTAAATTATTTAATTAATTAAATTATATTTATTTATTTATTTATTATAGTTAATTTTAATAAATTTAAAATTTTCTCCAAAAATTATTTATTTATTTCATTTTATTTTATTTTCTCTTAAGGATGCCTCCAAGTACATGACAATCTCGCAAACGTGGTAGAGGCCCTAGGCATGAATGCATGGCACGCGAAGAGGTTGATAGGGAGGAATTGGTTCCAGAAGGGAACCCAGAGGCTCCTCTTGAATGGCCAGTTGACCCGAACCGAGACATCTTGTTAGCTCTACAAAACCTGATTGGCATAGTCTAGGATAGGCTTCCGGAAGTGGAACATCATATTGAAAACCAAAACTCAGGAAGCCTTAGAATAGTAGAATGAGAACGGAGTAGGAGCCCAACTCCTAATCCCATAAAGAGTTAGGTTGGACATGAGCCCGAGACCATTCACCTACCAGAACCACCTCCAGTAGCAACACCAGTGTATTATGAGAGGGCATGTCGAGATCCAAGGGATCTAATCAGAGAGGTTATGTGCCTTTAGCCACCATCTTTTGGGGGATCTACCGACAGGGTAGAAGCAAAGGCATGGCTTTTGAGCCTAGATAGGTGCTTTGCATTGCACTCCTACGAGAGCAATATAAAGGCACGTGTAGCAGTCCACCTATTGAGAGGAACGACCTCCACATGGTGGAGACAGGAAGAATATAAGTGTGGCTTAGTGGCAGATACTCTCACATGGGAGATTTTCACAGAGAGATTTAGGGAGAGGTACTTATCAGAGCACTATAGAAAACGTAGGGTGGATGAGTTCCATGACCTCCAGTAGCAGGGTCTTTCAGTGACCCAGTATGAGAGCAAGTTTTTCGAGCTCTTACCATACGTGGACTACTTGAAAGATGAGAAGCTTCTCGTTAACCAATTTATCAGAGGGTTGAATGCTGGCATAGCAGGACCGGTGAGGATGGCCACTCTAGGGAGCCTTCAGGTTTCCATGGAGAAGGCCTTGATGGCAGAGGAGATTCAGGTCAGGCCTCAGGACTCGAGAGATCGGTCTCAGAACTGAAACCCTATACCCCAGACTTACTGATTTCAGAAACCCCATTGGAAGGGCAACAACAGACACACATCGGGGTTCTCCAAACCCCCTCCTCCACAACAGTCATAGCAGAACAAGAGGCAGAGGCCTCCATAGAGTCAGCAAGGCGTAAAGCCCAAGCAGTGGCAGTCTCAGGGTCAGAGGCGAGATCAGTGATCTCAGGTTCCTTACACACCTTTGGCGAGGACTCAGTAGTTCTCCAGGGGTGGGTATAGTGGTTCTAGCAAAATAGGGGGATAGTCTTTCTCTAGACCATAGGGCATGAAGTTTTAGGCACGTGGCGCTTGCTTCACATGTGGAGCCATGGGACACATGGTGAGAGAGTATCCTTAGGGTCAGATGGCAGCATCAGAGCCGACAGTTGGGGATATGGGTAAGTCCCATAGGGTCTTCGCAGCGGTTGACAACTGCCAGGCAGAGCATCAGGCCATGGTTATTGAGGTTGCAGGTATGATCAGAGGTAGCAGTGTGTCTATATTATTTGATTCAGGAGCTACTGACTCTTTTATATCTCCATTGGTTGTGGAGCATTGTGAGCTAGTGGCAATTAGACAAGAGGTCAGTTGGGAAGTGGAGTTAGCTTCAGGGGCTAGAGTGTTAGTGGAAACAGAGGTTAGGGGATGTCAGCTTTAGATTGGCAATACCACCACCTTAGTAGACCTTAGAGTTACACCACTCGGATCATATGGCATCGTACTTGGTATGGATTGGCTTTATGCCCACAGAGCCAAGATGGATTGTCACCTGAAAAAGATCGAGTGTGAGGATGATCATGGTTCTCCCATAGTAATCACTGGAATTTAGAGACCCATGTCTCTTTGTATGATTTCCGCAATGTAGCTTAAGTGGAGCATGTGAAAGGGATACCAGTTATTTGCTATCACCATTAGTGATAGAGAAGAAGAAGAGGAAAAGGAACCATCTATTGATGACTATCCTATCCTTAAGGTATTTTTAGACGTATTTCCTTCAGAGCTACTCGGTATGCTACCCCGTAGAGAGATTGATTTTCATATAGACCTTGTACTAGGAGCCGAGCCAGTTTTGAGAGAACCTTATAGGATGACCACAAATGAGATTAATGAGTTGAAGATGCAGCTTGAGGAACTCCTAGAGAAGGGCCACATTCATCCTAGTGTATCCCCTTAGGGTGCACCAGTCATCTTCATGAAGAAGAAGGACGGATCTCTCTGATTATGCATGGATTACTATCAGTTGAACAAAGTAACCATCAAGAACTGATATCCTTTGCTCAGGATCAATGATTTATTCGACCAACTTCAGGGTGCCAAAGTATTTTCCAAAATTGATCTAAAGTCAGGGTACCATCAGTTGAGGATAGTGGATAGCGATATCCAAAAGACCGCATTTCGCACTAGATATGGCCACTATGAGTTCACCGTGGTTCCATTCAGTCTTATGAATGCCCCAGCTGTTTTCATGAGTCTCATGAATGGATTTTTCTGCCCATTCCTTGACCGTTTTGTGATTGTGTTTCTCGATGACATATTGGTATTTTCACAGGATGAGAAGGAGCATAAGAAGCACCTGAGATAGGTTTGCACTGTTTGAGGAATAATCAGTTGTATGGCAATTTGTCGAAGTGTGCTTTCTTTAGAATAGAGGTCAAGTACCTTGGACATGTTATATCCAGTGATGGGATCTCAATTGACCCATCAAAGGTCAGAGCCATTATGGATTGGCCAACACCAACTAGTGTGACGGAGGTCAGGAGCTTCATGGGCTTAGCAGGTTATTATCGATGTTTTGTTGAGGGATTCTCTAGAGTTGCACACCCTATTACTTCTCTTCAGCGTAAAGGGAAGAGATTTGAGTGGATAGAGAAGTGCGAGAAGGCCTTTCAGGAACTTAAGAAGGCACTTACTAGCACCTATTCTTCTAGTGCCAGATCCCTCAGTTGACTTCATGGTTTGCACAAATGCTTCCCTAGAGGGTTTAGGAGCAGTCCTTATGTAGGATGGCAGAGCTATAGCTTTTGACTCTAGAAAACTTAAGACTCATGAGCTTAATTACCCTACTCATGACCTTGAGCTTGCAGTAGTAGTGCATGCACTTGTGAGGTGGAGACACTTCCTTTTGGGTCATCATTTTGAGATACATTCAGACCATCAAAGCCTTCAATACATATTCACTCATTCAAATCTTAATGCACATCAGAGGAGCTGGATGGAATTCTTGTGCGAGTATGATTTTGACGTTCACTACATCAAAGGAAAAGAAAACGTAGTTGCAGATGCTTTGAGTAGGAGACCTCATGAGGTATACACCATATCTATGGGCATGGACTTGAGAGATCGGATAATGCAGCAGTTTCCAGAGGATGGATGGTATTTAGAGGTTTGCCAGGCCATATGATCTCAAGAAACTTTAGAAGGCAAATATGTGGTTTATTCCTTAAAGTTCGATGGATTATTATGCCATAGAGGACGAATCTATGTACCTTCTTCTGGGGGATTGCGGGAGTTCATTATCATGGAGGCTCATAGAGCTCCCTATGCAGCACATCCGGGAGTTAAGAAGATGCATGCAGACTTGAGGCAATTATATCATTGGCTAGGAATGTGGCAGCTTATTGCTGAGTTAGTAGCCCGATGCCTCGAGTGTTAGAGAGTCAAGGCAGAGCACCGCCATCCAGGTGGGTTGCTCCAATCTCATGCCATACTAGAGTGGAAGTGGGATACTATATCCATGGATTTCATCATTGGTCTTCCTATGTCATCTCGTCGCCATGATGCCATCTTGGTGACGGTTGACAAGTTGACCAAAGTGGCCCACTTTTCACCAGTTTTGACCACCTTCACAGCACCAGCAATAGCATAGGTGTTCTTGTGAGACATTCTCAGACTTCATGGCATTCCATGCAAGATTATTTCCGACAGGGATTCCCTCTTCACTTCTTCCTTTTGGAAGGCATTACAGGTAACTATGGGTACCAAGCTCAATTTCAGTATAGCCTATCATTTGGAAACAGATGGTCAGACAAAGAGGGTTAATCAGGTGTTAGAGGATATGCTTCGCATGTACTTCATGGATCACCAGACCAGATGGGAAGAGTACCTTCCCTTAGTGGAGTTTGCCTATAACAATGGGCACCACACATCCTTGGGGATGCCACCCTATCAGGCATTATATGGAAAACCTTGTAGGACACCGTTGAGTTGGGACCGCATAGAGGACATAATTGCTATTGGTCCTAAGATAGTTCAGGATATGGAGCAGTAGGTGGATTTGATTAGGCAGCGTCTTAGAGAGGCACATGATAGACAGAAGAAGTATACAGATGCGAAGAGGATAGATCATAGCTACTTGGTTGGAGACAGAGTCTTCTTGAGAGTGCGACTGCATAAGAGTCCAATCCGTTATGGAAAGCGTTCTAAGCTCGCACCTCAATTTGTAGGACCATTTGAGATCATTGAGAGGATAGGACCAGTTGCCTATTGTTTAGCATTGCCACCTAGCCTATTGCGCATCCACGATGTGTTTCATGTTTCAGTTTTGAGGAAATATATATATGATGAGTCTCATATTCTAGATTGGGATGCCTTGCAGGTGGAGTCAGATGGGCAGCTAGCTTTGGAGCCCATTCGCATTTTGGAACACTGGACGCTGGCCCTTCGAGGTCGAGAGCTAGACCAGGTTAGGGTCCAGTGGGATTGTTATGATGAGGTTACAGCTTCATGGGAGGATGCAGCACGTATCAGATTACAGTACCCCCACCTTTTTTATGAACTCCAGGAGGAAGTTCATGCCTAGAGGGGGAGGGTGTGAGGCCCTACCCCGACTCATCCTATCATTTCTATTATTTTCATGTTGAGACTATTATGGATTCTTTATTTTATGCATTATGGATTTAGAACTTATATGACTCCATGATTTGGATAACATTGATGTATATTGATGCTTCATTTTTATGCATTATGGATATGAAACTATATATGATGCTAGAATACAATTACTTTGAGATGATGTATGTCATGATTGGATTTGTAGGACTTTATTTTGATGATAGAAATAGGATGCGTGTGTTATAAATGGATCAAAATTATAAGAATCATGATAATTGCTTATGTTGATTAATTGGGATATATGAGATATTGTTTTATTAATGTTAATTGTATGCAGAGTGTTTGATGTGTATTCAAATTCATGTGTTTAGTAATATATGTGGTTATTTGGAATTACTAATGTGTAAATTGAGATGCGCAGGAAAATTGTCCATGTGACCATGGAAATATTATGGAGAACCAAACCTAGACCTATGTACGTTTGTAAAGCCAGGGGTTGTCTATTTGGAGAGACAACACCCCATTTGTATCATATTTTATTTGTGAAAGTAAATGATGCATGTGTGTTAAATTGATTTTATTAATTTGTGTAAATCCAACAAGAGACAAATTCTATGTGTAATTTTTATAATGTATTTTATTGTGTCACTTGACACATGTGCTGATTAGTGTCATTGATTTTGACTTGTCTCTTGGAGGGATTTTGTTTCTACCAAAGCCCATTCCAAACATTTGAGTGTGGTCCCAAAGTTGCCTTGGGTAGGGAGTCTTGTGAGTGGTCAACTCAGGTTTGACCCGTAGGTTAATTTCAGTTGGGTTTCTAAGGGGTCAAATGGACTCCTAGGGTTAGTTTCAGGGCTTTTCCAAAGGTCCAAAGGGTATACCTATGGGTTAGGGGTATTTTTGAACATGTGACTACTCCCATGTGACTTTTTAGTCACCTCAAAAAGTGGCTTTACCAAGGTGAACGAAAATTCAACTTAGAAGGTTCCTCCTAGGATAGACAACCTTCCCTTTTGATGTTAGACTCTCTTCCCCATCCTCTCTTACCTTTTCTCTTTCCAGTTTTAGCAACATGTAAAAGGTTGGGAAGACCAACCAATGGGAACTCTCACTCTATCCAGTGGGTTGGCAAGAGTGAGAGAGGCCTTCTTAGGAAAGGATTAGGGACTTAGTGAGTTAATCACCCACTCTCCATTGTTGGAGATTATGCAATTTTGAAGAATAGTTGTAGGACATAATTTTGGCTAAGTGTTGGTGAAAGGATTGTGTGGATTTGGGCTGCTCATCCCCAACTAGATCTATCAAAACCTTTGGGCAGATTAAGGTTGGTTCTTACTCTCTTTTTGTTTATGTTGGATATGCATGTTTGAAGAAATGCTTGTATGAAAGAGTTGTTTATTTGTATTTTACTTTGTGAAAGAAAATGTGACTTCCCCTTTATTTCTTGTTATACTTTTTCTTGTATTGGGAGTATCCAAGGCCTCCTACTCTTAGGAGAGTAGGATGGTCTTGGGGTGGAAGAAGTTTGATAGCCTTGGGTGAGAGGCTCTCCTTTAAGGAGAGTGATTTCAAGGGTGTTCTTTTGTGACCCTTGCTGCATAGCCTTGTTTATGCATTTGGGGGTCATAAGGAGAGATGATATGGCTTATATGCGTTTGGGGGGCATAAGGATGTGGGGATGTGTTTGTGTTGTATTTGATTTCCATGAGGTGGCTTCAGATGTTCCATACTTGTAGTCTCCCCAATGGTATTTGGTCCACTTCCACCCATGGAAAACATCACAAGATGTGGTGAAGTGTAGCCTTGGTTGGGAAAATTGTTTGTTGTGTGTTTATCCCTTTCTTGTTGTGGTTGTACATGTGTAACACGTCCAATGCTTGGTTCTCCAAACTCGGGGGTGGCTTCTAGTAAGCCTAGGCTGGGAGGTGAGCACTCCATGGTCAAGCCTTATGTTATATTTGCAGGTTGCTTGGAATGGGAAGGAAAAAGAAAGATAGAAGTTGCTTGTTATTTTTAACTTGAGTTGCAAAAAAGATTAGGAAAAGATATAATGTATTTAAGTTGTAGCTGTGTAGGGGAAAGCTAAATGATGTATTTATTTAAAAAAAAAAAAGGAATGTATCCATTTTATATTCAAGTCCTCATTCAAAAAAAAAGAGAGACTGGTTGGGTTTCATACCCATTTGTAATGTTAACTACATCCGATTCTAAATATGCTATTAAGAAGTACTTTATTCTATTAAGAAGTACTTTATTCTATTAAGTTACTTTTGCAAACTGAAATGTATATTCCTTTATTAAGTCCCTATAGTTACTAAAATGATGTTTTGATGCATTCTTGTTATATTGGGATATAAAAGTTCTTTTTATTACTTCATGCAAATTAAAATTTTGGAAATAGGAAAAAGCAAGTATTTAGGCCTATTTGAGAAAGATTCAAGTTCAATAAATGGCTAAATAGGGTTAATATGCCTACCTCTAAATTGATTTTTAATGTTTCCTAGGCTAAAGTAGTTGTCGTTAGAATTTACTTCATTCTGTCATTTCATTTACTAGCAGAAAATATATCTGATTTATTACATTTTGTCATTTTAATTACTGCAAAGAAAAAAATCTAGATTTTATTCCCTATCTCTAAAGTTAGTAACTAGTTGTCAAAAGAAAGATTCAATGCATTATTTTAAATCTATTTGTTTAGAAAACTTGCTGTTACTAATCTTTTTAAATAAAAATTTACAGAATGCTTTAAACAAAAAAAGATCAGGCAAAATTTAAATTCTAAATATTAGCATTATAGAAAATGAATATTTGCATCAATGACATGCTGTCATTATTTTATTAGTTTCTGCATGGTTTATTAAGTTGAAATAAAACAAAAAAAAGAACAAGAGAAATTACAGCATGCTAAAGTAAGTTATATATATATATATATATATATATATATATATATATATATATATATATATATATATATATATATATATATATATATATATATATATATATATATTCTATGAGAAAACTTATCATTTTTATAAAAAAAAAATATATGTGTCACTGCCTTGAAAACTTATTTTTATTTTACCATTGTAACCCTAGAAGAATGGATATATATATATATATATATACAAATACAATGTATTGTTTTAAATTAAAAAAAAAAGATTGCATTGAACTCTCGGTCGGAGGCCGGTCGGCTCGGGACCCCTGTGGGCTATGACCCATAGAGGCACTGAGGCGCCACTATGGGCTGAGGCACACAGAGGCGCCTATGGCGCCGCTGTGAGCCGCGACCCGCAGGGGCGGCCTTGGCCGCCACTGGGGGCCGTGTCCCGCAGAGATGCCACAGCGCCGCTGTGGACCGCGACCTACAGTGGCACCTAGGTGTCGCTGTGGGAGGCCCTGCCTTCCCTGCCATGACTGCCGCCCTATGCAGAGACAGCTCCACCACCCTCCTTGTCTTGTTAAAACTCCACCCTCCGCCCTCTGTGACATTCTTTGGCCACCGCTCCCTTCACAATCCTGCACAAAAAAAATATGGGACACACACACACAAGTCCTAACCTAATTTTCGAGTTAGGGCAAAACACACATAACTAAATTTAAAAAATTGTGTGGGATGTGTAAAAGCAAGTAAAAAAAAAAAGGTTAGGGTTTATTATTTTATTAAATTAAAAAAAAAGGTTGGAAACCCTATTCAAATTTTGAATAGGGTATCCCCATAGACTTTGACCAAGATTATTATTTTATTAGCAACTCTTTATAATATTTTATGTGGTTATATATATATATATACATATGTATATATATATATATATATATATATATTTATATATATTGTTATATCTTCTTGAAGTAATAGCACATAGTAATATTTGTAGTCACACACACACACACACACACACACACACACACACACACACACACACACACACACACACACACACACACACACACACACACACACACACACACACACACACACACACACACATATATATATATGACTTATAAATTAAGATTTTAATTGGATTAATTAATCAAATAGTGAAATTTCTTTTGTTATTGAGTAGAGTATTTACTAAGGGCTTTATTTAAAAGTTAGTTGTAGAACCCTTCTTGGGTTTAAATTTTATGGGGAAATAAAAATAAATACTTTGGAAATAGATAGCCTTAGAAGATAAATTTTATTGGCCAACTTTAATAAAATTTTATAGCACAATTACACTATGGGATTAATCGACTCTAGAGTCAAATTTTAGGCAAATTATAATTATTGTTAAAATAAATAATTGGTTTATATCACTAAGAGCTAGGGCTAATTAATTTAGTCCCTAGGCAATTGATAGGCTATTTGTGATTAATAAAATCTTGTGCAAAATTAATTTAGAGATTGTTGTTCAATGAGTTTAATGATTTATAATTGGGGAGATAATAATAATTCTTTTGGAGAATTAATATTCCACTTTTAATTTAGATTATTTTCGCCTATTTGATTTAGCTGTTAGATTAACTCCAAACTTAGTTAAGACAAGAATGGTTAATGCGTTATTTAGCAAATTTAGTTTTATTAGGTTAAGTTTTTAAAAACAAAATTATTTCATTTGTGTCCAAAAGTTTGGGCATGACAGTACACATCCTCCATTCTCCTTAGGTGCCAATACTGTTGGTACTGCACAAGTACTCCAACTTTCTCTGATCAAACCTCTCTTCAATAATTCCTTCACTTATCTGTTCAACTCTTCATTCTCTACTGATGTCATCCAGTTTGCAACTTTGTTAGGAAAACTAGCTCCAGGAATCAGGTCCATGCAATGACTCATACTTCTCATGGGTGGTAATCCATCTGGAAGGTTATCTGAAATGATGTCTTTATACTCTATCAACAATTCCTTTATCTCCTCCAATTGTTCTTCCTCATGTTCCAAATTCTCAATCTTCTTAGGAACTAAGGCAAAGCACACATTCTCATGCCTCATACCATCCAGGAATTTCCTTCCATCCACCAAACAGATTCTAGCATTCATATAAACTTCACTCTTCAAAGGCTCCTCCAAGGGTAATAAGGTTTGCTTCATCCCATTCGCTACAATAGTGTATATGTTTCTTCTCCCATCATGTATTTCCTATCTATCAAACTTCCAAGGTCTACCCAACAAAAGGTGACAAATATCCATAGGCATAATATCACACAAGACTTCCCAATTTTCAATTTTACCAAACACTTCTCACTTACTAACAACTTATGACCATCCTGAATCCATGTTATCTAATAGGGATTAGGGTGTTTCAATCTTTCCAACTGTAATTTATCCACCATATATTCAAAAACAAGATTATCTGAACTACCATTATCAATAACAACTCTACAAAACTTACCAGATACCTTACATCTGGTCTTGAATAAATTTCACCTTTGCAAGGGCTCTTCATCTTCTCTTGTATGACACAAATCTCTCCTCATCATCAAAAGTTCTGCATCTTTTAGTTTGTTAGCTGACCCGAGGGGAATTTCTTCCACCAACACAGTTCTCCCAATGTTCTTTGTCTTCTTATATTCAAAAGTATGATGTCCTTTTTCCCCATACTTATAGGAAGCCCCCCTAAAGACTCTATTATCTTGTCTTTTGTCATCTTTTCAAAAACCCTCATTCCGGTAACCATCAAGTTCTCTCCTTCGGTAGAAATTTATGTCATCCTCCTGGTATAAATTACCTTCTTTTCTTACTCCCTTGTCCTTATTCTTCTTTGTACAGGTTCCTCTTCCTCCGGTACATCCTTTTCCACCTTGAAATATTCCTTTGGAAAACCTTCCATCTCTACCTCTCTATCTCTGCTCATGTCTTTTGTTCAACTTCTCTTCTTCTTTCAGGGCATACTAGTAAGCTTCTTCAACAATCTACAACTTGACCAAACTAAGTTCATCTTGTATAAACATCTGCAACCCATTCAAATATCTCACAACTTTTTCAATTTCATCATTGACATATCCGAATCTGATATTCAACTTGTAGAATGCTTCAGTATACTCCTTCACACTAGATTCCTTCTTCTTCAGTTTCTGTAACTTGAGGAACAGATTTACTTGATAATCACTTGGCATAAACTTTGATTTTAACTTAGCAACAATTTCCTCCCAAGATTTGATCTTCTCTTTTCCTCTTCAATGTCTATCAACCTGTAAATTTTCCCACCAAAGAGATGCGTGACCTTTCAACTGGGTACAAGCATACTTTACCTTCCTTTCTTCTGTGGTGTTCTCAAAATCAAAATACTTCTCTATCCCTGAGATCTAATATTTTAATTCATCTGATTCCAAATTTTCATCATACTCTAGTGGGATAAAATGTGGTTTAGTGTTTGCCTTACTCAAAATGCACAAGAGCCTCTCTTCATCTGGATCGATCATTGGTGCTTTGATGCAGGAGCATCCCTGGTTCTTGGCAATATTACATCAACCAAAATATATTTTTTTTATGTTTGTTTTCTACTTTGCAATTTTATCATTTCATTTTGGATTTTCTTGGATTATCTCACTAGATCTTGCGGAGCTGGATTTTACTTAAGGACATGATCATCTTCCTTATTCCTAAACTGGAGAGCATTTGGATCATTTTTCAGCAAGTTATCGATTTTGGATTCCAAGACAGTTTTCTCACACGAGAACCACTTGGACCTATTTGCATTAGTCAATCCACCAGATCCTTTCCATATCTTGTGGAGCCTAGTTCATTGATTTCAATGTTATTTGGCATGTGGTCAAGCTTCCCTTTGATCCGCACTTCATCCTTTAGATTTTTTTGAGGAATCTCTTTGGTGGAGGCCAACCTATTGGTTTTACACGTTTGATCTTGTTCTTCAGCATTTGTTCCCTTTTGGGTCAATCAAGTCCCCTTGATTGTATAAATCATTGTAATTGAGCTTTAGAATTCAATCCCAAATGAGGAAGATATAACATAGAGGATAGACCTTAGATTTAGAGGTTCGAAGTGACCTGTTCTGTACTTGAGCATGTATGTAGTAGGCCAGTGAGCTAAATCTTGTAGTCTGGATGTTACTGGTTATCTATAATAAGTTTCCATGATCTAATTCATTTAGTTCTATATTGTCTCCATCATATCATCTTATTTCCACTGTGTTTACTTTTGTTGCTCGGTCCAGATTGATCTCTTTGAGGTCCCTCTTAACTGGTGACTACACCATGCTTCTTCTTCATCTTCACTCATATCTTCAATAGGTCAGCCTCTTCTCTAGGCTATCTCAATGACTTTGAATGTGTCTACAATTCCTCACAACATTTCCATCACAGTAGGGTCTACATTCCCACGTGGTCCACCATTCCTATTTCCTCTTCGTGCCATCTTCACACTGGTCCTCTATGGTTGAAGGTCGGATTCACAATCCACCACCCCACAAAAAAATTCTCAGGACAACACAATCTTCAAAGTTAAATCTCACTCTTATACCACTTGGTGAAATCACCGGTTAGGAGGGACCTCAAAGAGATCAATCTAGACTAGGCAACAAGAGTAAACACAATAGAAATAAGAGAATCTAATAGAGGCAATGCAGAACTTAATGATTTAGATCATGAAAACTAATTATAGATAACTGGTAACATCCAAATTACAAGATTTTTCTCACTGGCCTACTACATACATGCTCAATTATAGAATTGGTTGACTCCAAACCTCTAATTATTAGAATATATCTCTATGTTCTATCTTCTTGATTCCTAATGCTCGATTACAATGATTTATACGATCCAAGGGGATCAGGTCGGCCAAAAGGGATCAAATACCGAAGAACAATATCAAATGTGTAAAACCAATAGGTCAGCCTCCACCAAATATATTCCTCCAAAAAATCCAAAGGATTAAGTGCAGATCAAAGGGAAAGTTGTCCACACGCCAAGGAACATCAAAATCAATGAACTAGGCTCTACAAGCTACGAAAAGGATCTGATAGATTCACTAATGCAAATATGTCCAAGTGGTTCTAGTGCCAGAAAACTATCTATTGGCAATTGACACTCAATTGGTTAGTTTCACTATGTTGTCATTGATGGCAACGTGATATTTTGTTTTAGCTTCGTGTTTTGGCTCAGTTGTGTATCGACAGGCACTTCACAAACACTACACCAACACCAACACCGGCACTAGTGAATAGAAGGATTTATTTGGTTATTGGCAATATAGGCCAACATGGTTTAGAATATGGTTATCAATATTGGAGGCTGACATCTCTTGGATCTGACATCGACAATTATTTTTATTATTCATGTATTTATATTGTCTAGCCGACATATAATTTGACATTGTAATAATCTTTGTAAGCTGATATAACGCATGATAAGTTGTATAGGGTATATAGGTCAGTTGGATTAGATCATTTTTATATCATCATGGTAATAAAAATGTAATGGAGATGTGGATGTGATATGATGCGATATATTTCTGAGAGACCATGTATATGAGGATGTTTTTGTAAGGGTTATTCCGGTAAAGGGTTTAGGGTTTCAGACCAGAACAGACAAAGCTTAACCAAAACTATATTTTGGCACAAAAGATGCTATCTTGTGCAGTTCAACACCTCCGGATTGTAGTTGGGATTTATATGTAGTCACTGAGGCTCCTTTTTGCAATTGAGCAGCGTGCTCTAGGCTATAAGCCTTCTTGCAAGTGCAGGCCCCTTAGATTTTGTAATATCTCTTCATATGTCTAGTGGATTGATATTGTGGGTCACAAATCCCACCATGGTTTTTCCTCTTTGAGTTTTTCCATGTATAATTTTGTGTTTTATGGTGTTCATTTATGTGACTAGCTTATTGGTTTCTTTACTTCTTTCAATTCTGTATGTACTGGTATACCAGTTGGTGTATGCATGTTTTAATAAGGTTACAATTGGACTTCCTGGTATAACACTGATTCACCCCCCCTATCAGTGGTATTGGAGTCCAACAATTGGTATCAAAGCTTTGTACCAGGGAGGAAGTTTAATAGCTTGAGGGAGATCGTGAACCCGTAATCCATGGACATGGGCTTGGAGAAGAAACTTGAGATGACACTTGAAGATTATGATACTGAAAGGTTGAAGAACTTGAAGCTAAAAGATGAATTGAATCCTACTTATCCTATAGGAGAGGCTATCATATGTTCAAGCTAGGAGGAAGGAACTTTTGCAAAGTCAGGATGATGAAAAAAAAGATGCACTTAAGGAACAATGTCAAAAGATGAGTCAGGAGAACATGGTTATGAGAAATGAAATGAAAGCTATAACTATGAGGATGTCTAAGGAGATTGAAGGCCGAAAGAAAAAGGAAGAAAATCTTATTGTATCCCTAAACAAATTTGAAGAATGTGGTATGCTGGTTCATGAGAATGATATTTTGAGAACTGATTTATTACAATCCTAGAGTAATAAACAAGAGCTTGAGAGACAAATGATAATTCTGAGAGATGAGCTAACTGCTACAAGTGAGTACAAAGAGAAATTCAAGATTAGTTCAGCACAACTAGATGAGTTATTGAAGAGACAAAGGTAGATTGGAGATTCCAACAGACTTGGATTTGAGCAAGGACTGACTTTCGGTACTGCGAATGAATATCAAAGCCATAAGGCATGGGTAAGGCAGTTTAATTCTTATAAATTTAATGGTAGATGTTTTGTTTGCAATAGATTTGGTCACAAGGCTAGGAAATATATAAATAGAGCAAATCAGAACCCTAATTCTACTCCCGGTAAATGTTCTAAATGCAATAAGTATGGTCACAAGATAGAAGATTGCATAATGAATGTTAAATTCTATGCATGTTGATCATTTGGACATATGGCTAATCAGTATAGGTCAAGCAATTTCACCTATTTTATCAAAGCAATTCAAAGGAGCAATGTTACATGTTATGCATGTAATGAGGATGGACATATTGCTAAATTCTATAGAAGCAGAAATCCACCGATTGGTAATGGAGGATAAAATGAGAAAGGGAAAGAAAAGGTTAGTGAAATCTACCAAGATCATACTTAGAGATGGGTCAAGAAGACTAAAGAACAATCAACAGATGGAAATGCACCGGTTACTTATCCGACAGAGGAGTTTTCCCCTACACTGATAGGTAGCTCAACCGGTAACTAAGGTTGATGCCCTATGGGTAGGAAAAATTAATGAAGATAATGCGTATACCCTGGGAAGAGGTTCTACAAGATGTTCCAAACATTGGAAATGCTTATCCGGCATGGAGGTGTTCTGTTCAAGATCTGATATCTTTTACCCGCAGTCATTGATGTCAATAAAAGATTAGGGTTTTTGTTGGAGGGTAAAAGGTTGAATTCACTTCATTATTGATCACCTTGCATTCAAAGCGATTCAGTGTGATTAAGAGCGACTAAGAGAGATCAAAGGAATTTCAGAGCAATCAGATTTCTTCTTGAGTGATTTCACTGATAATTGGAAGAGTTTGTTAAAGGTTTTCACTAGAAGCAATTAATAGGTATTTATCTTTAATCATGGAAGTGGGATCATCATCTATTCCTATCTTTGTTGCAAATCTAACTTTTCTAGAGGTGAAGGACCATCCCAGGGAAAATTTTAAGCAGTATCCACATTTGGCTACCCTAGAAGATTTGGTTGGAGAATTTTCCCATGTTCCAGAGGGAGTTGTTTATGTTGAAGATGTTAGGGCATACATACACTATCACATTAAGGATCTGGGGACATCTGATATAAAGACCATGTACATGAGCGAGCTTATGGGAGATTTTGGAAAGGTCAAACCAACATACAGGCACATTGAAGACTTAGGGTTTACCGACATTCTAGACATTCCAGAATTCAAACATGAAATCATTAGGTATGTTTTAAGTAGAGTACATGGGGATTTTATCTAGTTAGATATACCTTACAAGATCACCAAGGAAGTCATTTGGGCAATCACTAGTTTACCATAGGTTGGGCACCATCTAGACAAGAAGGTTTTGAGTGATTATGTCAACAAAATCACCGACCCGAAATCTGACAGAAGATATATGAGAATAAGCACTATTACTGACATAGACATCTGATTCAGTAGCATGATCATCGGTTATAAGGTAACTCAGTCAAACCAATTGAATTCTATTTCCAGTTCCTACATTTTTGCAGCTTACAAAATATTGAGAGAAAATGAGAAATTGGATCTATGCGGTTGGATGTTAGATGAACTATTAACAAACCTAGGAAAGATTAAAGGTGAAAAGAAAGGGACTTTCCAGTATGGCAACTCAATTGTCTGCTTAATTTTATTTTTCATGAATCACACTCCTGGTTTTGGGAAGAGGTAATGGGCATTTGATATCTCAGTAGGGAGACAATTGAAATAGTCAATTGCTACTTTGGGCAGTTAGAGAGATGATAAAGTATGGGGTTAGTTTAAGGATTCCATAAGTTTATGAAATCTAGGGAAAGGGTTCCTAAGCATATTGTTGAAAAATGCTCAACTGACATATGCTTCATGGTGAAGAAGGATGAAACACTTATGGAAGCGGTTAAGCCCTGGAAGATTTGGATTGAGGAAATTGGCTATGAAGTTGATGCACAGATCTTTGAGGCTTATGCAAAAATGTTAATTGATGCACCTATTGATGAGGCAGAGAAGCCTTGTGGTATTGCAAAATAGAAAACACAAGAGGTTGAACCAGAGTTCAACTAGAAGAAGAGAGAGAAGCAGGAAGGAAAGGCAAGAAAGTTTGTTGAGAAGGTTTCACAGGACATCAAAGCATTAATTGATTATGTCCTAGAGAAAGGAAGGAAGAGGAAGGATCTAGAAGTACACATTGAGCCTGTTACAAAAGAGTTCGAATATGAGGATGACACACCCCTAGCATTCAAGAGGGTTGTAAGGAAGAAAATAGAGGAAACAAAGGTAGAGGCTAAAAAGAAATTGATTAGGAGACATTCAAGTTACCAACATAGAAACAAGCACCAAAAGTAACCACTTCAGCTCCATCCGGTACTGCAAAAAGGAAGAAGATGAATGACATTGACATGGCTATTCAAACTAGTAATGTAACTATCATTCCACCAAAAACTTGTGCAGAGTTAGTAGATGAAATCACTAAGGATGGCATGTTAAAGAATGTAAAGTTTTACTATGGTCGTTTAGATAATGTTGAACAAAGAGAGATAGAGGAGGCAATTTTGTTATATTTAGATATTTAAAAGAAAGCCTTGATAGAAATTGAAAACCAAATATCGGCAAAACTGTATGATATGTTAGATGGTAGGAGGCTATCAGCAATACAAGAAGACAAAAACATTAAAATTCAAGAACTGTTATCTATTTGTGTTTCTATTACTCGAGAGGAAATGGATAAGACACTTGAGGTTGCAAATAGAAGAGTCTTTAACAACAAACATAGGATAACCTGACTTATGCTAGGAAGGGTAAATGAGATAATAAAGGAGGCCCAAAAGGCATGGGCTAAGTTCTTAGGAGAGAACAAAGGTTTCTTTACTTCACCAAAATCAAAGATAGATACTACTGACACCTCGATTGAAGGAAAAGGAAAGGGTATTATGGGTACTTCACCCTCAATTTTGAAGAACGTTAAGATAGTGGAAATTAAGCCCCTAGTAGATACAAGTGTATAGTAAAATATTGAATCATTGGCTAATAGAGAGAGTGAAAAGGTTGATATTGTACAAGATAATAATGTTAAGGACAATAGTACTCCATATAAAAATGTACAAGTTGAGGTTACAGTTCCTATAGAGGAACCGACAGTTATAGAGACTGCACCAAGTGGCGAAGCCACCAGTGCAAGTGAGGAAGCTATAAAGGATAAATCATTAGAGGAGAAGAAAAATGAATCTGGTAGGGAACTGGTAGTAGGTCCATCATTGTTGTCAATTGACACCTCGCAGGTTGTAAACAAAAACATAATTGAGATGAGTCCTACTAAACTCATGATGATGGCTACACAAATTAATGAAGGAGAGATCTAAGGATAAAGGGATTAATGATCATTCTATCACTGTTTTACATAAACTAGTCCCAGATTGCAAGTTTGACAATGAAGCAAGCCCATCTGACAAGCTTAAGATAATTACTAAGCATATTTAAAAGGATTTTCAATCCTTGTAGTATATTTCAAACAGGCAAGCACTGGAGAGATTAACTCAGACTAAAAGAGACCCATTTGATCAGGTGATTGAATCTGAGAAGAATAAGATTGATGAAAAGTTGAAACTAATAGATAATTCTTTGAAGCAATGTACAAATATTTATAGGGTATGTTGTAACACAGATATACTTAGAGTTAATGTGGATAAGAAGATTAAGGAATTTCATGAGAAAATTGCAAGCACAACTAATTATTTTGATGGATTGACATCATTGACTACATCCATTGATGGTCAAATTTTGATTTTGGAAGCCCAAATTTCTGTTCTTGAGAAAGAAAAAGACAAAATCATAAGAAGAGCCATAAGTCTTAGCAGCTTGGTGAGTCCTCGATTGGATTCACTTAGTGTACATAGGAAAGAATATATGGATATGGTTGGGAAGCCCACACCGGAAAAGCTAAATGAGAAAGAGTCCTTTGCACATATACTGAATGGACTTGTATCTATTTTCGACACTTTCAAATCTGGTCGGGATACTTATCTTGAGCTATTGGAGAAGGCATATCTATAAATTTTCAAATTTGTTAAGCTCTAGTAAGATTTTAGGATATTCATTGTACAATTTTAGATCTTTGACATTATTTTAAAATTTTGATGGCATTGATGTCAAAGGGGGAGTGATATAGAAGTGAAAAATAAAAATTGTATACATTAGGGGGAGACATGTAGTATGGAGTATTTTTCAATATTCAGCTCAGGGGGAGTAGGCAGGATGAACCGACAGATGAAACCATGACCAGTTTTCACATGAGTGTTGCCATCAATGCCAAAGGGGGAGGTTGTTGGCAATTGACACTTAATTGGTTGGTTTCACTATGTTTTCATTGATGGAAACATGATACTTTGTTCCAACTTCATGTTTTGTCTCAGTTATGTACCGACAGGAACTTCACAGACACTATACTGGCACCGACGGATTGAAGCATTTCTTTGGTTACCGGCAATGCAGACCGACATGGTTTAGAATATGGTTAACGGTATTGGAGGCTGAAATATCTTGGATCCAGCATTGACAATTGTTTTTTTTATTCATGTATTTATGTTATCTAGCCAACATGTAATTTGACATTGTAATAATCTTTGTAAGATGACATAAGGCATGATAAGTTGTATAGGGTATATAGGTCAATTGGATTAGATCATTTTGATATCATCATGGTAATAAAAATGTAATGGAGATGTGGATGTGATATGATGTGAAATATATCAGAGAGACCATATATGTGAGGATATTTTTGTAAGGGTTATTTCGGTAAAGGGTTTAGGGTTTCAGATCAAAATAGACAAAGCTTAACCTAAACTGTATTCTAGCATAGAAGATGCTATCTTTTGCAGTTCAATACTTCTCCAGATTGTAGTCTGAATTTATATCTAGTCAGTGAGACTCCTTTTTGTGATTGAGCAGTGTGCTCTAGGCTGTAAGCCTTCCTGCAAGTGCAGGCCCCTTATATTTTGTAATATCTCTTCATATAGCTAGTGGATTGATATTGTGCATCACAAATCCCACCATGGTTTTTCCTCTTTGTGGTTTTCCACGTATACTTTTGTGTGTTATGGTCTTCATTTATGTGATTGGATTATTGGTTTCTTTACTTTCAATTTTGTATGTACTGGTATACTAGTTGGTGTATGCATGTTTTAATAAGGTTAAAATTGGACTTCTCTGTATAACACTGATTCACCCCGCCCCTCTTAGTGTTATTGGATTCCAACAATATATCGAGATCCAAAATCAATAACCTGCTGAAAAATGATCCAAACGCTCCATAGTTTAGGAATAAGTAAGATGATCATGTCCTCAAGAAAAATCCAACTCTACAAGATCCGATGAGCCAATGCAAGAAAATGCAGAATGCAATGTTGAAACTATAAAATAGAAAACAAACATAAAAGAAATATTTTTGGTTGATGCAAGATTGCCAAGAACTAGGGATGCTCCTGCATCACCTTGCATGATGCCTTATTTGGTTATCTTATTCAAATTCAAATTTATGGGTTTTCTTACAAACAACATACTTTGTTTAGTTATCCTTATGTCTTAAATAGGATGTACATGCTCAAAACCAAACCAGAGTCTTAGATGAGGTGTTTCATTCTCAAAACTAGATATTTTCAATTTCTTGTCTTATATAGGTTGTTGTATGCTTGAAACAAAATCCAAATCTTAGATGATATGCTTAACTCCTTAAACCAAAAAATGACATATTTAGCAAGATGAGCTTCACTAGCATAACACAAATTTCTATAACTTTCAACTCTTCCTTTTTCAACTTCTTTAAGGTAGGTCAAATAGAATAACATAGCTTGCTAGACCTTTCAACCCTCTTTGTGTTGCATTTTCAAGATGGGAGGATTAGCATAGCACAACCTACTAGATAATTCCAACTCTTTCTTCTTACATGGATCACACAATAAAATACAACTTGTTATCTCATGAGAATTCATGTTTCAATGGATCACCTAGCATAACACAACTTGCTAGCCAGTGGAATCAGTGTTCTCTCTTTATATCTCTCTCATGGATCACCTAGCATAACACAACTTGCTAACCTGTGGATTCCATGTTCTCTCCTTTATTCTCCCCATGAGCTCATAAATTTTATAATTGTTGGATCATGATTCATCACTCAATGTATTCTCTTTCTCTTTCTATGTGAGCTATATTGTTCTTGTAATAGAATTCTAAGAATGAGACTAGTGGCTAAGACATTTTGACTATTCAAGTCTCTTCAACTAGTTGACTTAGGATCTTTTTTTTTTTAGTACTAACCCTTTTGTTGTGTGCCTTTAGACTTTGATTGTCTTTGTTTGTATATTTTCTCTATGTCTTTCTTTGTGTGCTCTTGCATGTGATTGTGCGAGTTAAGATTATAAAGTTGGGGGATTTCTTCCTCAAAATTAGTGATGTCTTATCTCTTTGTGATCTCGCTTCTAGTTTCTCATATACCTCTCTCTCTTCTTGTCTTTCTACTTTACCATGAGTATTTGCATAGGCTCATACTCAAAGTAAAGTGGGTGATAAATATAGCATTGTAAATTATAACCTTGTACAATTTAAACCACCTTTTGTGCCCCTACTTTAGCATGGCCCATCCTAATTCTCCCTTAGGTTTGTTTTGGCCCCTTTTTACCTCAAATTTTATGTCACCTAATTGCACAACTGAGTGGACCCCATTTCAGGACTATGCCCTATTGATTTCCTACTTATTTTCTCTATTTTGGGAGGACAGGGACATATAGGGCACCCCTATATGGATCAGGGCACCCTAGGCTCCATTTTCCTCCTTAAATAGACCCTATTTCAAATGGGTTGGAGCACTTTCCCACCTCAATTTTTTTGGTCCACATGGCTTAATTTGATCCTTGGAGGTCAGCCTAATTGATAAATTGCCTATAAAACACTATATAAGAGCATTCTTCTTATTCTTTTTCATCTAACATCATCCACAATTCACCCCATCAATCAAGCATTCTCAAGCATTCAAGACAAAATTTCATCCTACCATATCTTTTAACCATGATGGATAAAATCTCATCAGTTTTAATGCAAGCATATATTTGTGTTTGAATTCCTATGTGTTTTCATATTATTGCATCAATACTTTTGATCACATCTAAAGGGTATGGCATCATCACCTTTTATCAATGATTGCATATCTGAGGTATATCATTCAACATTTACTTGAACATAATTTCCATTTCATATTTCAATTCATTCAAGGCTAATTCCTAAACCAAGGTTTGAACTAAGGCAAACCCCTATCAAAAAATCATATTTCCTTATTTGTCTATAGGAAATTGACTCGAGAGCCAAAAGTGAGGAATTTAGTTGTGCAGATGATGACAATTAGATCTAGATTTTGAAAGCATGAAAATAAGAGGATCGAGTTGCCCCACACCTCTTGGTCCCAAGAATTTCTAACAATATATTTATAGGATATTTTGTACGTCATTATTATTTGGAAAAGATTTAGTTTGTTTTCATTTGGCATTCAAAGGACCGAGTCACCCCACACCTCCTAGTGCCAACAATTCAACCCAATTTTTTTGTCACATGTTTTGATCTATTCCCCTTCCTTAGATTCAACTTTAAAGCTCTACATGACATCTAGAACTTATTTTTATTGTTATTTTATCCCAAATTCTCATTCTTTGTCCTAGATCTAACATTATAGTTCAAACTTAATTCAAATACAATTTCAACTCAAACAAGGAGGAGTTAATCTAATCTATATTCAATCTATTTAGGTTTGGATCAATCAAATTTAATCTCCTTAATATGAGACGGATCCATGAAATTAGTGGCATTATTAGTCTTATTTGTGAAGTCCTAATTTCACCACATCAGATTATACATTTACAATTATAAATATATATCTACATATTTACATGCACAAATAATATGATTACCAAAATGTCATATGTATGTACCAATAAATGTTATTAAACATAATAACATAGTGGAAAATACTTTCATAAAGTTGTATATCTCACTTAGAAGGTAAATGGGAAAAAGAATTAAAAAAAAATATTATTGAGCTTCTAATGGAAAAAATTGCTTCATATGATGGAAACACTTGTTTCAAGTTCTTGTCAGTATCCGAAAACAATATAGGGCATATAAAACTCATTTCACCCATAATAATATCTCAAATATGTATGATATCTTACTACAATGCAACTAATGATTGATGATTCAAAGTGTTACAATTTTTTTAGAAATTTTTAAGGGTGTGTGAATTATACCAACATAAGTGTTGAGACTAGTGACTCTAATTAGTGCAAAAGGCAATAAGGAAATTTTTCAACTAACTAAGATGTTCTGATTAATTAAGAAAAACAGGTTTTCAGGACTTGAAACCTTTAAGAAAGGAGATTAAGATAAGACAATAAAACATCCAGAGCTTATAAACCGCTTACAAAATGACTGGCAAAAAAGCCAGCAAACCAAAAAGACAGCTAATGATAAAAACAACAAAGAAACAAGGAAAGCACTACATAGCTATAGTCTTCAGCAGGTCCTCTACCTTTTTCACCAACTGGTCATAGGTGGCCCCAACAACTTTGAGATCTTCCAGGTCCTTGTTAGGTTTCTTTCTTTCTTTTTGCCTATGGTTCGAGTTCTGGGTCCTTGAGTGCCCCCTATGCCTTCAATGTCTGGGTCAATATCCAGGGTCTCCTTCTCTTCGTCCAGTTTGCTGATGAGAGTATTAGTGTTGCTAGCAGAAATATTCATGATGCTTAAACTCTGTTCAGCAATACTCTTCAGGCACTCCTCAATTTTGATGACTTTACTGGTGGTACCCGAGATAGTTTGATCATTAGTGTCAGTAAGATTTTTCCTTTCCAGTAGATCTTTCTCTATTTTCTTAAATCTGGGGTTGAAGGAGCCTCTTATGTTTTCAACTTTTGCAATGGTATTTTTTCAGGTCCTCAATGTAATCAGCCATAGTATTCCCTTCCCTAGTGTTGATGGATTCCAAAATCTGAATTTTGTTGCTGAGTTTTTTGTTGTCATCCACAACTTTCTTGTAACTAGTTATTAGCCACTCCATAGTATCCATGAAGCCTTTCATACCCTCTAAAGGAGGGTTAGGGGGAGGATCAACCTTATTAGGGATATCCTGTTCCTTTTTTGGAGTGTCCCGAATAGTAGTTGTGTCTTCAACCCTAAGAGCCTCTCCCGTGGTCACCTTCTCCAAGTTCTGTTCAGCTTTTGGGGTCCTTTCCTGCTTATAAATCTCTAGCTCCTTCACATTCTCCTCCTTCCTCTTGTGCTTATTTCTATTCTGGGTGTGAACTTTAGTTTTCTTTTTTAGTGAACCTTGAGGGTTCTCCTTCTTTGAGTCTTTAGAGACCTCCTCCTCTAAGGAAGGGCTAATCTGGAGGATTCTGCCTTTAGGTTTTTTACCCTTAGAGGAAGAAGGTCTTGTTTTAATGTATTTCCTCTTCTTACTAGTTTCATAATCCGAAACATCCAAGCTCTCCTCAGAATCACTTGATGGGTCACTATCAAACTCCTCATCCACTAAAAAGACAAAGTCAAACCCATCCTCCTCAGACTCTATAGAGGGCTGTAGGTAGGCTATTTGATTGGCCTTGAGATGATCGTAAATAAGGACCATTAAGCATTGATGCATGGCAGTGTCCCACATAGGGCTCTCTTTATAGGCCTTAATACTGGCATTCATCGAGCATAGCAGAAAATAAGGAAAATTAACCTTCTCATCATGCCTAAAATGATTCAGCAAGACGAAATGGTAGCCATAAACTTTTGTAAACCTACCATCTAATGTAATGTAGCGCATTAAAACAAAGAGGACCTCCTGCCAGGGTTTAACAAAATCCCTAGGGGTAGTAAGTTTTACTTAACTTCACCAGGCATTTTTTATCCTTCTCGGTTTCTGGATATCTATCAATGGCCTCCTTACTGAGTTTTTTGTCTCTATAGAAGTTGCATCCTTCCCTTCTGAGGCTCGTGGCTTAGGCAATAAGGTCTTCATCAATTTCAATAGTCTGGTCTCCCATTTTTAGCATACCCTTTCTCCATTTTGTATAGAAAAAACTGGTAACCATGCCATCCTGTCCGTGGAGTCTCTCCATGAATTTTGAAAAACCACCCTTCTACAGGATGCTCCAAACCTCCTCCTTCTGTTTCCATTCTTTGCAGCTGCTTGGTTCGTATCGCCGCATTATTATAATAACTCAAAGTACTCCATTTAGTCCTTTTCATTATTATTCTAATCATCAAAAATCTTTGGAGTGCTTCTATATTGGTCCTTAAAAATGATTAGTCTGACATTTTCAGGGAGTCCTTGTTCTCCCGTCTACGTAATGTTCTCATCTTTGTTAACCGTCGCGTTGGCAGCCCAGTCAGTAGAGCCATTGACCTCACAATAGATGTGGGATTTATAAATATTTTTTAAAGTGCTGATAAGGTCTCTAGTGGCTTTAATGATATTGTTGATCGACCATGAGGGCTTTGAGGTCCCCTTGAGACATTTGATGATATTGTTTGAGTCCTCTTCAATCCATAAGTAGGGGCAATTCCATTTTTTAGCGAGTAGAATACCTTGGAGAGATATCATTGCTTCTGCTTTATGGTTTATTTGGCTCCCAATTGGGACAACAACCATTTCCTTGCAAATACCTTTATCATCTCTAAGAATAGCTCCACAACCTGCAGGGCCCGGGTTACCTTTTGCAGCACCATCAAAATTGACTTTGAACCAACCATGAGGGGGGGTTTGCCACCTAGCTTCAAGTCTTTTATTTTGGTTGGGGTTATAATTGTTAACAATCTTAAAATTACATGAGCTTAAAATATTAGATTCTAGGGGGTTGTTTGAGAAACAGGGACCCTCAATGATCCTAATATTTTCCACAATCGCCCATTGAATTTTCTGAAACACAATATCCTGATTGAGGGGTAAGTCCCTGAAGATGCGATTGTTTATTTCTTTCCATAATCCCCATAGAATGTGAGGAAGAGATATCTGCCACAGAGATCTCAAAAAGGAGTTAGTCCAATGAAAATTCCAAGAGGAAAACAATTCACTGATAGTGTTAGGAAACACCCAATCAATGCTAAAAATTTTAAGAAATCTTTCCCAGACTAAGGTAGAATAGGCACAGTGCATGTCCAGGTGGTCCATAGACTCTTCCTCCTAAAGACATAGAGCACATCTATTAGGGAAGGCAAAGCCTCTACCCTTTAGGTTGTCTAGGGTCAAGATCTTATTTTGAAGGATGGTCCAGTAACTAACATGTTATCTACTCATGCTTAGCTCAATAATTTGAGTAAAGTTTCCTTATTCTAGTTGTATTTTTATTTCATAAAGGGTATGGTTTTTGTTGTTTTCATAATGTCATTGTGCACCAAGATGGTGTACAAAAGGGGGGTTCTGAAATCAGGTAAACCTGAAATTGGAGGAGAAACTTGAGAGCCATCCACTCAAGATATGAAGATACTTAAAGAACAAAGATTGTATTACTCTGAATTGAGTTTCTAAACTACTATTTTTTTTCAAAATTGGATACGATTAAGGGGTTCAAATCTTTCATGTACAAAAAAATAGACCCTCATTTTTTATGAAAAACAAAACATACTGTTTGACGTGCACATCAAAAAAGTCATAGTTAGATTTAGTATTTTAACAAATCCTTTTGCAGAAAGATAGTTAAGAGTGATCACTAGAAGTTGTGTATTTTTTTGTAATTTTTGAGTTTTTTTTTTTTATGATTTTTCTAATCGAGCACATCCCAAAAATCAAGTACCTGTTCGTGCGCGAAGCATAACTAACACCAAAACAATCAAAAATACAATTTTTTTTAAAATTGTAACGAATCAAGTGAACTACAATAATATATAAAGATTTTAAAATTTTGATAAGTACATTAAAGTTATTAAAAAAATGGTAGACGTATGTCTCTAAGAACTATGGAGACACTAGTGAAAAAAATTCAATAATAATATGTTATTGTTGTTCAAATTTAAAACAAATTATATGGTTAGAAAGCTTAGAATATGGGTGAAAATATGGTGGCAATTTTTGAAATACCCACTTGATGAAGTGTAAACCTGATGATGACAAAGTTGAGAAATATAATATTTCATGTATATATGTATATATAATGTGTGCATATATATAATATATAGTATATATAATATATATTATATATGTATATAATATATATATATATTATATTATATATTATATAATAGTATATAATCTATTATGTATATATACACACACATATGTGTTCAAGTATTTGTATTGCCTTTTGATATTTTATGTGCATTATATGTATGTGTATGTACGTATATTGATATATATTGTCTTTTGATATCTTGTTGTACTTTATTGTATTCCTCTCTCTCTCTCTCGGGACCCCACATAACACCTAATGACCTCATTGGACCATGTATGATATCTCAAGGGGTCATATGGTGTTGTAACATGTGTGGCTCAATTAGGACCCCACATGACCCCTAATGACATCATGTGACATGTCTTCCTTGTTAGATACTTGGTTAATCCCAAAGACACTGAGAGGGGGGTGGGAATCAATGTCTGACCAATAGATGAAAGATTTAAACTTATTTGCAATATTGTAATTGAAATTAATACTCTGGTAAGAAAATAATAATGTAGTAAAGAGAAACAAAATAATCAGCATCAATGCACACCAAAACACAAATATTTTGGCGAGGAAACCCGGTAAGGGAAAAACCTCGGTAGGATTTGTGACCAACAATATTTACTCACTGCCCAATATGAATAAATATTACTTAGTACAATAGGGGCCTACACATGCAGGAAGGCCAACTTCCTAGAGCTCACTGCTCAACAACAAAAATGGAGTCCCACTGACTACACAGCTGGATGGTTAAATCCAATAATAATGTACTACTTCATAATAGCATCTGCAATGCTGGATTCATTACCGGTTTAAGCTTTGTCTGATACATCCAAAAAGAAACCTTGCTAGTAAATGATAATGCTTTTACACAGAATAGTCTTCACTCTGCTCTGCTTCTTACTCACTCTCAAGATAAACACATCAAAGTAAATATACAATTATCATGTATCATATCCCTATCTTATCACATATACTGCTTACATACACACATTTCATTACCTACCATTACTAACCAAATGACCTACAAGATCTCATACATATATGAGTCCTTAAAATACATCATGTCGGCCATACAATTACAATTTACATTACATAAACAATATTATTGCCAAGTTGGCTTTGGATGCTGGTATGATCTGTTGCCGGTGTAAACTGGATGCCAATGTGAATAAGACTTGTAGTATCTGTCGGTGTCGGTAGGTGAATTCTTTTGCCGGTTGAACCTTGTTGCCATCAGTGACAACATCTACCATTCTCATATGAGTGTATAATGCCAACAATCTCCCCCTTTGGTATTATACACTCATATGAGAATAATGTCATTATGCACTGAGATGGTTTGCAAAAAGGGGGTTCTAAAATTAGGTAAACCTAAAATTGAAGGAGAAATTTGAGAGCCATCCACTCAAGATATGAAGATACTCAAAGAATAAAGATTCTATTACTCTGAATCAAGTTTCTAAACTACTATTTTTTTTTTCAAAATTGGATACGATTAAGGGGTTCAAATCTTTCACGTACAAAAAATAGAACCTCATTTTTTATGAAAAACAGAACATAGTGTCTGACGTGTGCATAAAAAAAGTCATAGTTAGATTTAGTATTTTAACAAATAATTTTGCAGAAAGATAGTTAAGAGTGATCACTAGAAGTTGTGTATTGTTTTGTAATTTTTGAGTTTTTTTTTATGATTTTTCCAATCGAGAACATCCCAAAAATCAAGTACCTGTTCATGCGCGAAGCATAACTTGCACCAAAACAATCAAAAATACAATTTTTTTTTTTAAATTGTAAAGAATCAAGTGCACTACAATAATATATAAAGTTTTTAAAATTTGGATAAGTACATTAAAAGTTATTAAAAAAATGGTAGATGTATGTCTCTAAGATCTATGGAGACATTGGTAAAAAAAAATCAATAGTAATATGTTATTGTTGTTCAAATTTAAAACAAATTATATGGTTAGAAAGGTTAGAATATGGGTGAAAATATGGTGGAAATTTTTGAAATACCCACTTGATGAAGTGTAAACCTAATGATGACAAAGCTGAGAAACCAAGTTGATAAAACAAAACACATCAAAAAGGAGGAAAATGGAGGGAAATGGAGGGAAATAAAACTTCCAACCCGCAACTTTGTCATCGAGGCCTATTCACAAGCCTAAACAATCAACAATGCATATGGGCTCCCTATACTATAAGCAACGTATATAGGGTATTTTTAAAACAAAATTGCATACGGGCTTTCTTTACAATAAGAAGTGTGTAGGTGGTGTTAAAGCTAGAAACAACATGTACATGCTTCTGCGTGTGTTTACATTGTGGGTGTGTGCATACATATATATATATACATGTATAAAATGTAAAATATGATATTTCATGTATACATGTATATATAATGTGTGTATATATATAATATATAATATATAATAGTATATAATCTATTATGTATATATACACACACATATGTGTTCATGTATCTGTATTGCCTTTTGATATTTTATGTGCATTATATGTATGTGTATGTACTTATATTGATATATATTGTCTTTTGATATCTTATTGTACTGTATTGTATTCCTCTCTCTCTCTCTTTCTCTCTCTCTCTCTCTCTCTCTAGACCCCACATAACACCTAATGACCTCATCGGACCATGTATGATATCTCAAGGGGTCATATGGTGTTGTAACATGTGTGGCTCAATTAGGACCCCACATGACCCCTAATGACATCATGTGACATGTCTTCCTTGTTAGATACTTGGTTAATCCCAAAGACACTGAGAGGGGGGGCGAATCAATGTCTGACCAATAGATGAAAGATTTAAACTTATTTGCAATATTGTAATTGAAATTAATATGCTGGTAAGAAAATAATAATGTAGTAAAGAGAAACAAAAGAATTAGCATCAATGCACACCATAACACAAATATTTTAGCGAGGAAACCCAGTAAGGGAAAAACCTTGGTAGGATTTGTGACCAACAATATTTACTCACTACCCAATATGAATAAATATTACTTAGTACAATAGGGGCCTACACATGCAGGAAGGCCAACTTCTTAGAGCTCACTGCTCAACAACAAAAATGGAGTCCCACTGACTAAACAACTGGATGGTTAAATCCAATAATAATGTACTACTTCATAATAGCATCTGCAATGCTAGATTCAGTACCAGTTTAAGCTTTGTCTGATATCTCCAAAAAGAAACCTTGCTAGTAAATGATTATGCTTACACAGAATAGTCTTCACTCTACTCTGCTTCTTATTTGCTCTCAAGATAAACACATCAAAGTACATATATAATTTTCATGTATCATATCCCTATCTTATCACATATACTGCTTACATACACACATTTCATTACCTACCATTACTAACCAAATGACCTACAAAATCTCATACATATATGAGTCCTTAGAATACATCATGTCGGCCATACAATTACAATTTACATTACATAAACAATATTATTGCCAAGTCGGCTTTGGATGCTGGTATGATTTGTTGCTGATGTAAACTGGATGCCGATATGAATAAGACTTGTAGTATCTATCGGTGTTGGTAGGTGAATTCTTTTGCCGGTTGAACCTTGTTTCCATCAATGACAACATCTACCATTCTCATATGAGTGTATAATGCCAACAATCTCCCCCTTTGGCATTGATGAAAACACTCATGAGAAAATTCAAAAACTGAAAGTTCTCCCCCTGAGCAAATGATATCCTTCTATTCACTTGTCACCATGCCTTACTCTGTACATTTTTCTCACTATACCACTCCCCCTTTGACATCAATGACAAAGGATGTCAAAAGTATCAAAAGTTCAAAAATTACCTAGACACCTGTAGTCTGTTATGTACAATCTGAAAAAATATCTGCCAAAACTAGGTTAAGACCCTATAGGAATTTTGTACTGTCATAAATTATTGTCTCTGTCTGTTTGATCATCTTGGTAAGATAATGCATTTGTTGTTTCCGTGATCTGTCTCCTTGAATTGTTGCCTTGTATAGTGCATTCTAGTGTGTTAATAGATTATTCAATCTTGGACCAATTTTATTCTTTAACTCCCAGGTTTTCATCTTCAACCCTGCTTTCTCTTTTTCTAGATTTTCAATCTTTTCTACATATTTAGCCATTTCCTGATCTAAGACTGATGTTAGTTCCAAAGAACCAATCATGTTATCTGCAATGTCATCAATCTCTTTTTGAGATTTCCTTATTTGATCATCAATATCTTCTGTTAAATAATGAGGTTTGCAAGGTTCCCTGTACAATTCCTTATATTCCAAAATAGTGGAATTCAATGTCAGTAGCAATGAATCAATCTATTGATTACAATCATTTATTGTTTTATCAAAGAATTCTTCCTTTTCTTTATTTACTCTTTCTTGAATAGTTTCCTCATTTATTTTATCTAAAGAATGAATGTTAGAAGAAATGAGTTTGGACAATATGTCCTATTTACCTATTGAGCCAACAATGTGATCTACCTTGCACACCAGTGCAATCATTTGCAAAATCGGTAGAGAGTCATCTATAGCCTTGAATGCTAAGGCATTATAGTCAATTATCTTCTTTATTGAATCCAATAATACATCAGTGACAGTTGTCGGTCTGAAATCCACAGTAGAAGTACTGGGAGAAGTGCTAGGTTTTGCATTAAGTTTCTTCTCTTCTCCATATACCTATTTAGCCACCTTAACCACTTCCTTATTCTCATCCTTACTCTCATTCTTATTCTCTGCCGGTTCAGATTTTGTTTGTTCTTGTTCTTTTTCTGCCAGTATCTCAACATTCTATTGAGTGTCAACTATGATAGATTCTAATCTTTTTTTGTTTAGCAATTTCCTTATCCATTACAATATTGATGTCTTGAGTGTCAACATTAATTGTGAATAGAATGTTTGACTTGGGATCAATATCATCTACTTTCACTTCCTCTAACTTCTCTTTAGGATAAATTTACATTTCTGCTAGTGCCTTTGCTACTATCGGTGGGGTGTCCTGTGGCAGTGGGGGCAAGTTATCTTTTATTGTGAAGTCAGGTACACTGTCGACCTTATTCTTTCCTTTATCTCCTTTTTGGTAGACCTTAGTAAAAAATTTGTCAACCTTTTGTCTTTCTTTTTTTTCTCTTTTCTCTTTCTCCACAAAGAAAATATCCCATTTATCTGTTGTTTCATCTACTATCTCTTTTATTCTATCACCCATGAGGCTTACTTGCTGGCAAAAATAGTTCTATTAGCTTCAGCTATTAATTCATCAATTTCTTGTTTATATTTAACTAGATGAACAACCAATAGTGCTTCAACTTTCAATTTCTTATCCAATTCCAAAGTATACATTATCTTAGCTTCAAGTCTAAGATATAAGTCATTAGGGAGAACATTAATGACTTCAATAAGAACTTTCTTATATATAACTAAGTACAAAATGATACTCTCCTCAATGGTATCCTTATCAGAATTTTTGAAAGAATGATAAAACTTACTAATATTTCCAAGATTTTCATTTTGAGTTATTTCATTTACAAGATCTTCTAGTGAAAGAGTATCAGATACCTTTTGTTCTAGTTTCTTCTATGTGACCTTCTTCTTGGGACTACTGGGCTCTCTCACAACATATTGTTTCTTTCTTAGAATCCTTGTTTCTTAGGTGATGGAGCAGGTGCCAGTGAGGATTTTCTCTTCTTCCTATCCACCCTTTTTAATTCTACAGCCTTGTCATTATCAGAGTTAGATGAGGTAGCCACAGGAAATATATGTGGTAGCGATTGTTGTTCTGATTTTCTTTCTTGTGCAGAAACACCACTCATTGGATCAAGTTTCAACAATCCCTTTGTAACAACTCAACAAACTTCAAAGCATATTTCAATATTTTGTCTCTTTTCTTCCTCTGCTTATGAATTTCAACATCTTTTTCAAAAGTTTCAGCATTGCCAAAGATCTTCTCTTTCGGTTCCGGTGGAGCATCTAGGAGTATCTTGGCATAAGATTCCAAAATGTTTGAATCCACTTCATAACCCATCTCAGTTACTTAGACAGTTCTAGGTCTAACTGCCTCCATGCATACTTCATCTCTCTTAATAACAAAGCATATATGTTTGTCATATTTGTCAATAATATTTTGAGGGATTCTTTCCCTTTGCTTCATTTTATCTTGAATGTCCTTGAAGTATTCTTTTACCTACTTGTCACCATTTAAGCCCATCCAAGTAATTGCCTCCTTAATCTGTTTTCCAACAAAAATATCATGGACAAAGTCTTTGTGGCCTATACCGGGAATCTCCTTTGAGAAATATAGCATTAGACATACAATCAAATTCCCAAACTTGAAAGTTCCCTTCTTATCACCTTTGATCTTGTCCAAATTTTCTAACAATTCATCTTTCAACCACTCACAAATATCAATTTGAGCATTGTTCTTTATCATCTAATAAGCACTATGAATGCATAGACTGGAAATAGAATTCGGCCTATTAGTATGAGCAACCTTATATCCAAAAACCATACTTGCATATTTGACATTGTTATCAGTTATATCGCTGACCTTGAGTGATCTATTATCTTATGTAGCACCGGTTAAGTTCATAACCTCTTTGTTTGGAATTTTCTTTTTCTTCTCAGGCCTAGTGCCGGTAGAAGGTAATCTAGTAACATCCCTAATTGCTTCCTTAGTGATTTTAAAAACTGAGTCTAGCCATAAAAATTCACCGTCAATTCTGCTAAGAACATAATGGACAATCTCATCTGAAAATTTAGGCATGTGAAGGATGTCTACAAACCCTAAATCTCACAATCTTGTGTTCCAGTTTGACTACACCTTGTTTGTCTGTGATAACATTCATGAACATGTTCTTTAAATCCTCGGACCCTAAATCTTCAATGTTACAATGAATGTATGCCCTAGGGTCTTCAACAATTACAACTCCCTTCAGGATTTTTGAAAATGCACCAATGGAGTCATCCAACTTAGCTATTTTAGGGATTATCTTAAATACTAGTCTAGGACGCTTGATATTTTCTACAACAGTAGGGTTTGCAATAAATTCAGGAAAGGAAGATGAAGAAGCCATGTCATAAAATAAATACCTTTTAAGTGAAAACCTTGGATGCCCTGAAAAATATTTGTTGCTTCGCTTCTTGAATGTCAGTGCTCAACTTTTGTACTCTTTGAATATTTGAATGCTTGGTAACTCGTAATGAGATATTTTAGTGCTTTATAACCAAAAAGTTAACTTACAACCACAATAAATGCTTCGCTGGTTAAGTGAATACTCAACATATGTGTCGGTAAAGAAGAATTATGACTTCTTACCACCATCTGAGGGTAAAATGCATGATTTTCAATTAGTTTCCTTACCCCTAAGGATTATTCCTTAGTTAGATGAAGAATCTCCTGTTGGTGCAGGATTGCTTTGTTTTGCTGGTGTAGAGCCAGATTCATCATTTCTTTGAACTCTCTTCTTGATCCATTGTTTAGAGAATTATTGCTTGATTTAATTCACTTTTTCCTTGCCTTTGTCATTAGATCTTCTGTTGTTTGTTAGTACATTCTTGCTTCTGCAAAATCTTGCAATATACCCAATTTTGTTACATGCATAACAAGTTACATTGTTTCTTTGAATAGATTTTTCATAACCTTTCCTGATTTCAGTTCTGCATTGATTAGATAGATGTCCAAATCTACCGCAAGAATAGCATTTCACATTCATTTTGCAATTGTTTGATTTATGACCATGTATATTGCATTTGAAACATTGACCGATGGATAAGTTTGTATTCTCATTATTCCTATATCTACACTGATTTGGTCTATGACCAAATTTGTTGTAATTAAAACATTTCCCGTTAAATTTATAAGAATTGGGTTGCCTTACCGATTTTTTGTGATCATGATTGTTTGCAGTTCCAGAACTTTCTCCATGTTCAAATTCAAGTCCAACTATTTCTCCATCAGGTTTTTGACTTTTCAGCATATCATCAAGCTTGTCTGAGCTCTTTTTGAATTTGTCCTTGTATTCATTTGCAGCGACCAACTCACCTTCTAGAGTGCTAATTTGTCTCATAAATTCCTCTTTGTCATGTTGCACCTGAATCAACTCTGTTTTAAGCATATCATTTTCAAAATTAAGCCTTGTAGATTCATCTGATCTTTCATTAAGTTGTCTGGCCAAATCTTCCTCATTCTTCTTTCTATCTTCAATATCCTTACATAGTCTCATGGTTAAATCTTGCATCTCATTCTTCATGTTATTGTTCTCTTGTCTCAGTTTCTCTACAATATCTCTGAGAGTTTCTTCATCATCTTGTTTTTGCAGTTGGATATGTAATTCTTTTCTCTTATTATGTGCTATAACTAGGTTTTCTTGAAGTGCTTTGATGAATTCTTGAGAAGATTTGATTTCTTCTTTCAGTTTGATATTCTTCAATTTTTTTGCATCAAAATATTCAAGAGTTGCTTCCAACTATTGTCTCAAACTTTCCACTGGTACCATTTTTAGAACCTTCCTCAAGTTGTGAGGCTTCTGCAAATAGAGGATCAAGCCTTGATACCAATTGTTAGATACTTGGTTAATCCCAAAGACACTAAGAGCGGGGGGGGGAATCAATGTCTGACTAGTAGATGAAAGATTTAAACTTATTTGTAATATTGGAATTGAAATTAATATACCGGTAAGAAAATAATAATGCAGTAAAGAGAAACAAAAGAATCGAGATCAATGCACACCATAACACATATATTTTAGCGAGGAAACTTGATGAGGGAAAAACCTCAGTGGGATTTGTGACCTGTAATATTTACTCATTCGCCAATATGAATAAATATTACTTAGTACAATAGGGGCCTGCACATGCAGGAAGGCCAACTACCTAGAGCTCACTGCTCAACAATAAAAGTGGAGTCCCACTAACTACACAATTGGATGGTTAAATCCAATAATAATGTACTTCTTCACAATAGCATTTGCAATGTTGGATTTAGTACCAGTTTAAGCTCTGTCTGATACCTCCAAAAAGAAACCTTGCTGGTAAATGATTTTTCTTACACAAAATAGTCTTCGCTCTACTATTCTTCTTATTCACTCTCAAGATAAACACATCAAAGTGAATATACAATTATCCAGTATCATATCCCTATCTTATCACATATATCGCTTACATACACACATTTCATTACCTACTATTACTAACCAAATGACCTACAAGATCTCATACATATATGAGTCTTTATAATACATCATGTTGGACATACAATTACAATTTACATTACATAAACAATATTATTGCCAAGTCGGCTTTGAATGCTGTTATGATCTGTTGCCGGTGTAAACTGGATACTGATGTGAATAAGACTTGTAGTATCTGCTAGTACTGATAGGTGAATTATGTTTCTAGTTGAACCTATGAAACCTTTTGAACCTTGTTGCCACTTTGTTGCTATCAATGATAACATCTATCATTCTCATCTAAGTGTATAATGCCAACATTCCTCTCCCCTCATCTCCCTCCCTCCATTTTCTTTCCCTTAGTTTGCCTCTCTCTCTCTCTCTCTCTCTCTCTCTCTCTCTCTCTCTCCCCCTTTGGACCCCACATAACACAACATGACCCTTTAGGAGCATATGATGTCCTAAGGGGTCATATAGTGTTCCGAGGTGGCAAGATGAACCATTATTACAATATAAAAAGTAGTACCAATATTGCTTACACAATTCAACACCTAAGGGGTCATACAATATCCTAAGGGGTCATAGGACACCATATGAACCCTTAGAGCACCATATGACCCATAATAACACCATATGGTGTCTTAAGGGGTCATATGGTGTCTTAAAGGGTGGTGGGACACAATATTACCCCTAAGGACACATTACATGACCCATAATGACACCTAAGGGGTCATAGGACACTGTATGACCCCACATAACACTAGATGACCCTTTAGGAGCATATGAAGTCCTAAGGGGTCATACAAAATCCTAAGGTGGCAAGATGAACCATTATTACAATATAAAAAGTAGTACCAATACTTCTTAAAAGAATAACAAACCAACATGCTCCCCCTCCCTCCCTTCCTCCATACCCCATCCCTCTCTCTCTACTCCCCCTTCCCACTCTTTCTCTATCCATACCCCCTTTATCTCCCTTAATTTATATTTTTGTCTCTCTGTCTCTGTCTCTGTCTCTATCTCTCTCTCTCTCTCTCTCTCTCTCTCTCTCTCTCTCTCTCGCTCTCTCTCCCTTACTTTATATTGTTGTCTCTCTGTATCTCTCTCTCTCTCTCTCTCTCTCTCTCTCTTCCACCCTCTCTCTCCCTTTTCTATTCTCTCTCTCCCTCTCTCTCCCTCTCTCTCCTTATCTCCCCCTCTCCCTCCCTTTCTCTCCCTCTCCCCCTCTCCCTCCCCACTCTTTCCCTTCCCCTACCCCCTTTAATCTCCCTTTATATTTTTGTATTGTAATTAAAATTTAATCTCTCTCTCTCTCTCTCTCTCTCTCTCTCTCTCTCTCTCTCTCCCCCCCTCCCTCCCTCCCTCACCCTCTCTCTATCTCTCCCCCTACCCCCTACCCCCTTTATCTCTCTTACTTTATATTATTGTATTGTAATTAAACTTTAATCTCTCTCTCTCTCTCTCTCTCTCTCTCTCTCTCTCTCTCTCTCTCTCTCTCTCTCTTCTCTCTCTCTCTCTCTCTCTCTCTCTCTCTCTCCTTTTCTATTCTCTCTTTCCCTCCCTCTCCCTCTCTCCCCCTCTCCCTCTCTCCCTCTCTCTCCCTCTATCCCCCTCTACCTCACTTTCCCTCTCTCCCTTTCTCCTCCTCTCGCTCCCTCCCTTTTCCACCCTCTCTCTCTCTCTCTCTCCCTTTCTTTTCCATTCACTCTCACTCCCTCTCCCTCTCTCTCCCTCTCTCCCCCTCACCCTCCCTCTCTTTCTTTCTCCCTCTCCCCCTCTCCCCTGCTCTCCCTCCCCCTATCCCTCTCCCTATCCCCCTCCCTCCCTCCCTTTTCCTTCACATTTTCTTTACTACAAAGACTATTAGCTCACTGGTTTGCTAAACATTTTTAAGGCCTAACAATGCGTATGATGTTTTAAAAAGACTACATATGCGGTAGTGGGACATATAATTTTGGTTGCCCAACTATCTCAATGGCCTCCAAAGACGTTTTTGAGGTCGTTGAAGGCCCCACTGCAACTGTATCTGGGCGTCTATGTTTGTTTTATACATAGAGTAAGTGAATTTTTTGTTTTTGCATGATTTCAAATGATTGAATTGTTGTTCTTATTAGTTTTGTCAATGTTATTGTGATTTTTTAATAGTTTTGATTCAAAAAAACAATGATGGGATGCATATTTATGGTTATTTGATTGTTTATGAACTTTTTTTAACATATATATGTAATATGATTCTATTTAAGACAACCGATATCAACCATGAGAAAGAACAAGTGAGGAACGATGGAACAACGAGAGGCTAAAAAGGAAAGACAAAGGCAGCGTATGAAAAAAATATGTGACATGAGAACAATGGGACAAGAAGGTATGTCATCGTCAACATCTCAATTCAATTTACCAAACAAACATAATGCACCTGATGCAATTGAAGAAGAGACATTTGATTTACCATATGAACCTAATGCAATTGAAGAAGTGACCACATTGAATAATCAATTAAATGATGAACATACACCTACTCTATTGGATGAATTGAATGTACACAATGTATGCAATACACCGATGTTAACACCTCCTAGAATCATTCATAGGAAACCAAAGTATCTAATTGACATTGATGAGAATATATATTGAAGCCAATGCCTGATATAATGAATGAACAAACTTGTAGGAGAATGGTTAAAAGAATATGGCAAAACTATTTTGAAAACTAAAATCAAAGCGTAAGATGTGAATTAATTGTTCAAATGATTAAAAATTTGAATTTTAGAGAGAATGAAAATTCTAGGTTCAAATGATTAAAAATTTGAATTTTAGAGAGAATGAAAATTCTAGGCCTAAGATCATCTGAAAGTAATAGTGAAAGAACTATTGTGAGAAGTATATTTGATTCATATCAAGCTATTGGTTCAAAATCACGTACTAAAGATTCTAATGTTACTTGACTTGTCATTGCATCAACCATAATGAGCAAGAAAATAAAAAATGATCATTTGATAAGAAAAACAAGTAAGTCATTAAATGTTAGTAGAAAAAGATTAAGTAAAACATTAGAGAGGTGGGAAAAAATAGAGGAACCTAACAATAATTCTCTTTGAGAATTCTTGGGTAGACTACCACGCAAAGACAAGGTTGTTGTTGATGCACTAAGAATATTAATTGAATTTTTTTGGCATGACAACACACGAGTTTCACCCAACCAAAGAGATATTGTTAGAAGGCAAATCGTGTCTACAAATCATGAGCCACATGCCAAACACTATTTGGATATGACTCAAACAAAATTTAATGAAAGATTCCTTGAAATGTTTCCTCAAATAAGATTTTCTCAAAGATTTTTTGAAATGGAAAAACTTTTTTATATTAAGATTAATCATGTATGCACCACATGTTGTTGTAGGATGCATATTGAATTTTCCATGCACTATGATATTTTTCATCATATTTGTTCTACTTTGCACACTAACAATGTTTTGCAGGAATGTAATATACAAGCACCTCCTAAGTCGGCAAGAGAATTTATTTCAACTGTGCAATACAATAGACATGATGGTTGCATTTATTATAAGATACCATTTTTTGAAGGTTCTTGTTCTATATGTGGTGGTTTGCAACATTTACCAAGATGTGTACATTTAGAGAGCACACATGAAATTAATACGAAACTAGTTTCTTTTGGAAAATACAAGACAGTCACATATGGAGTTAAAGATGGAAAAGATTTGAAGAGATTTGAGTTAGTAAAAAATGATTTATGTGTAGCTGAATTTATGAAAATGTTTCAATAGAAACTAGTTTATGAGTACATAATGCATACACATAAAAGATCGATGGCTAGATGAGCAATTCAAGTTATGTAAGGACACATTTCCTCTTGGCACCATTGTCTCTATTGTTGATTTTATTGAAAATTATATACTACAACCTCAAAATGAAGTGCAATCTATGTATTATCATTCTACACAAGTTTCTACTTTTGTACACATAACATTCATGCATGTAGATGATAGCACAGAGGAGGATATAAATTTTGTAAGAGAGTACCACTTATACATAAGTGATGATCGTACTCATTCATTGAAGTTTGTACAAGGATGCTTTAAATTTTTCTATGATAATTTAAAGGAAAGAAACATACAATACAACCTGTTAGTCCCAACACTTTAACAATTCTATCAGATTTAGCCTTAATCAAGTTTTCTATTCAAACTTAATACTTAATATAATAAGAAGTATTAATAAACTACATCCACACACATGACCATTCACACAAGAACACCAAGATTTATCTCGTGGAAACCTAAATGGGAGAAAACCATGGTGTGAGTAGAAACTCACAAAATCGGCACTCTTCTGGAGTACGCTCAGTGAGGAGCCATCCCTATTAGGATATTACAAAGACACTATTAGGTGCCACTTGGTTAAGGTATTTTATTTAAGGTTTGTTAGTGCCTTTACCCTGTTAGAGGTAGCCTTGTTAAAGGATAGGATCATCAATTATGATGTCACCCAGTTAAGGGATTTTATAAAGGGACCTGTTAAAGTTGACCCAGTTAAGAGAATTTTGAGTTGCAATGGTTAGAAAGAAATAGGAAGTTGATCTACTAGAATAGCTATTGATTACTTGATTAGTTCACAATGAATCTCATACTTTGTCTATATCGGTTGTGTCTACTCTGCACTACATCGGTTGTCTTCTCATACCTCGACTATGCACTTTGTCGGTCCTCTACTCATACCCTCAACTCTGTACTTTGTCGGTCTAATTCACAAACACTCTACTCTGCTAAATCACTTAGCACTTCCTCACTCTTCACTTTGTACTTTGGATTACCTCTCACAGGATTTTAACTTTGTAAATTTTTTGATCAAAATGTTTTTCATGAACTCAAAACACTTTAAACTCCCTTTGTCGTCACCTTCAGGTGTTTCCTTAATTAATGCAATCATGAATCTCAGTAGATTTCAAATTCAAATCTTCCCACTCTTTCTCTATGCACCCTACAATAATTTCACCAACTACTCATCCAAATCTGTCAATGCATCCCCCCAAAATAGTGAATTGTGGGTCGCTCAGTTTTTTACATGCGAACCAGAAAATCCGCAAGAAATCATGGCTTAACTACATGATGACTGAAGTTGACTTCACTAACCTTTAGTTGGGTGTTATCACAAACTAACAAACTCACCTTTTTCCATTACAACTTTGTTACCAATCACCACTCCTATATTTACGATGACCATCTATCTTCCTTCTACTTCATTGGCCTACCGATATACCACTGTGCTCTTCATTACCAGCTCATCCTTTGCTACCAGTTTGCAATACTTCCATCAAGCCTCTTTTCTTATTTTTCCAATGAGGTTCCAATTTGCATAGGACCTCAAACTTTCTTGTCTAAGTCACCTTCTATGACTAGATCATCATCAGAATAGCCAACTTGAAGATTTGACCTTAACATCAATCTTCTTGAATGAAAAACCAGTTGGCTTATTTTATCTTCCCTTGAACGAATTGAACCTTGATCATCTATCTCTACTACTGCTTCTATGTTATTTGCAAGTCATTACCTTTGCTACTGAGATACACCACTCCACTGGTCAGTGTTAGTCATCAATGACAAATCTTAGCTAATATACCGGTTCACTAGATTAACCAGTTTTGTCAACATCTATAATGCCAACAATCTCCCCCTTTGGCATTGATGGCAACACTTTAGAATTTGTCTTATCAGTTTCTCTTGCATATACTTTCTTCATTTCTTTCTTTATTTCTATACTGGTCATTACTTCTTCTTTGAGTAATGAGTATCTCCCCCTAACACTGGCAATACTCTTCCAATAGACCACTCTAACCACTTCTAGCAACCCTCTTCTCAACACTATTTCACTTTCAACAACATACTTCTCAACGCTAATCAAACACTATAATAATATCCCCCTTTGACAACAATACCAAAGGTGTATTTCAATATACTAACAAGGTTGCTCCCCCAACCAGAGTAGTCTAGACTTATCAATCTAGTCTTAGAGATTCTTCATAAAGAAATCATACCAGATTGATGTAGAGCCCTTCTTTGCTTAATTTAATGCAGGTAGGGGTATCACCCCCAACTTACCTTTGAGATATTGAAAGGTGTCCTTCGGTAGTCGCTTGGTGAAGATATCAACCACCTATTCTTTTGTTGGTATATACTCCAATCTTACTTCCTTGTCTTGAACCTGTTCTCTGAGGAAGGGGTATTTGATAGCTATATGCTTTGTCTTGGAATGCATCATTGAAATCTTACATATGTTGATAGCACTGGTGTTGTCACAGTGAATCACCACCAATTCAGTTACCTTTTCTTGGATATCTTCCAATATCTGCTTGATCCATACTACCTATGTACAGTTGATTGTAGTAGTCACATACTCTGCCTCAGTTGTGGATTGAGAAATGCAATTTTGTTTCTTGCTTGTCCATGACATAATCCTGTCTCCAAGAAAGAATTTACCTCCACTAGTGCTCCTTTTGTCATCAATGTTCACTGCCCAATCTACATCGGTGAAGACACTTAAGTTGAAATCTCCCTTATGTGGATACCAGAGACTATACTCATCAGTCCCCTTAAGGTATCTAAATATTCTCTTAACCACCACCATATGAGTCTCTTTTGGATTTGCAGTAAATCTAGCAACCAAGCCAATGGCTTATGCTACATCTGGTCTACTATGTACTGCATACTACAAATTACTGATCATGGATTGATAAAGTGTCTCATTTACCTCATTAGCCTCATCATTTTTGGAGATCTTGCAACATATAACCATTGGAGTTCCAATAGGTTTGGAATCTTCCCTTCCAAAAGTCCTCAATATTTACCTTATGTACTTAGTCTGGCTAATGAATAAACCATTATTTAGCTGAGATACTTGCAGGCTGATGAAGAATTTTATTTCACCAATCATGGACATTTCAAATTCTTGCTTCATTTCATCTACAAAACCTTTGCTCATCTCATCATCTCCCCAAAGATGATGTCATCTACAAAAATCTTAGCAATAAGATGTTTTTCTTTTTCTTTGGTTTTCAAATACAAGTTGTTGTTGCCACTAGTTCTCAAGAACCCTATACTCATCAGATATGAGTGAAACCTCTCATACCAAGCTCTTGGTGCTTGTTGTAGCCCATACAGAGCCTTCTTCAGCTCGCATACCATGTCTTTTCCATCTTCTAATACAAATCCTTCTGGTTGCTCAATGTACACTTCTTGCTCTAAAATACCAATCAAGAATGCTAATTTGACATCCATTTGGTAAACTTTGAACTTCTTGTAAGCAACATAAGCAAACAATATTCTGACCCCTTCCAACATGGCCATGAGTGCAAAGGTTTCTCCATAATCCAAACCTTCTTCCTAAGTATGCCCTTTGCAGACTGACCTTGCTTTGTTTCTTACTACTTGACTGGTTTCATCCATTTTGTTTCTAAACACCCATTTGGTGCCTATCACATTTTTGTTCTCCGGTCTATGCACAAGAGTCCAAGTTTTATTTTTCTCAATCTACTCCAGTTCCTCCTCTATGGCTTTGATCTAGTCTTCATCTTTTAGAGCCTCCTTTGTTGTTTTGGGCTCAGTTTTGAAGAGCAAATAGATATTCTCTCTTGCTCTTCTTCTAGTCAATACTCCTACATCTTTGTCACCAATGATATTGTCAGCAAAGTGATTTTTTCTGACATACATTTCTCGTACCAGTTCATTTCTTGGAGCTTCTTCTACCGGTTGTGCAGGTTCTACTTCACATGCTTCCTCATTTTCCGCTACAACATGATTCTCTTCAGCAGGTTTGACCGATACAGTATACTCAAATCTTTCATAATCCTCTAGTTTACTCTTTCTATCTTATTCAATTTTTGCAGAGAACTCAACTACACTGACATTGGGACTCTCCACAATCTTACCAATCCTTTTGTTCAAACAATGATATGTTTTACTCTTTGTGGATTAACCTAAGAAGGTTCCTTCATCACTCTTGGGATCAAACTTTCTAGAGTACTTATCCCTCTTGATATAGCACCTACTTCCAAATACTTTAAAATAGATCACATTGGGTGAGTATCCACACCATAAATCATAGGGAGTTTCATTTGTCCCTTTCTTCACCTATATCCAGTTCAAGGTATAGACAATAATGCTTACTGCTTCTCTCTAGAAGATATGTGGAATATCCTTTTGTATCATCAGAGTCCTCACACAACCAATCAGGGTTATGTTTCTTCTTTCAGAAACCACATTCTGTTGAGTTGTTCTGGGTGCAGACATCTATCTCATAATACCCTGTTCTTCACAGTAATCTATGAACTCTTGAGATGTGAACTATCCTCCTCTATCCGATCTCAGACATTTCAGACTCTTACCAGTTCCTCTCTCCACTCGAGCCTTGAAGACTTTGAACATGTGAAAGGGTTCAGACTTCTCTTCAAGAATACAACCCACATCATTCTTGAGAAGTCATCTACAAACAACATAAAATACTGGTCCCCATAGTGTGAGGCCCTACCCCAACTCAGTCTAGCAGTTCAGTGATTTTTTATGTTGAGACTATTATGGATGCTTTATTTTTATGTATTATGGATTTAGAACTTATATTATTCCATGTTTTGGATAACATTGCTATATGTTGATGCTTCATTTATATTCTTTATGTTATAGAACTCTATATGATTCTAGAATAAGATAAATTTGAGATGATGTATGTCATTTATGGATTTTCAGGACTTTCCTATGATGATAGAAATAGGATGCATGTTTTATATGGATTGAAATTATGAGAAATATGATATTTGCTTATGTTGAGTTATTTGGTTGCAAGATGTATTGATTTAATGTATATTGTATGCAAAGTGTTTGATGTGCATTCTTAATCATGTGTTTTAAATTATATGAGGGTATTTTAAATTACTAATGTGTAATTGAGATGCACAGGAAAAATTATCCATGTGACCATGGAAATATTATGGAGAACCAACCCTAGACCTATGTGCATTCGTAAAACCAGGGTTTCTCTATTTGGAGAGACAACACCCCATTTGTATCATATTTTATTCATGAAAGTGATTGTTGCATGAATGTTAAATTGAATTTTGTTTATTTCTATAAATCCAACAAGAGACAAGATTTCATGTATAATTTTATAAAAGTATTTTCTTTGTGTCACTTGACACATGTTTTGATTTATGTTTGAGTTTTTAAATTTGTCTCTTGGAGGGAGTTGTTTAACTATAGCTTTTTCAATTAATTTAATATGATTCCATAAATGCCTTGGCTAAAGAATCTTTGGAAGGGTCAACTTAAGTTTGACCCGAAAATTAACTTCAGATGGGTTTAAAAAGGGTTAAATGGACACCTAGGGGTAGCTTAATAGGGTTTCCTAAAGCCCATAAGGTATACGTAAGGGTTAGGAGTAATTTTAGGCATGTACCAACTCTCATGTGACCTTTTTGACACCTTAAAAAGTGACTTTTCTAAGTTGTGCAAAAATTGAAATTAGAAGGATCATCTAAGTTGTAAACTTTCCTTTTGGATGTGAGATCCATTTCCCATTTTTCTCCTACCTTTCCTTTTCAGTCTTAGAAACTTGTGAGAACTCTCACTAGGGTCTTCTTAAGCAAGAATGAGAGATTTTGTGGGTAATCACCCACTCTCCATTTTTTGAGACAAGGAATTTTGAAAGGAAAAAGATAGATTTTGAATTAAGAATTTGGCTAAGTGTAGAAAGGAAAGACTTGTGGAATTGGGCTGCACTTCGTCAACAAAACTAGCACACCCTTGGGCAGTTGAAGGTTGGTTTCATCTTACTTGTAATGTATTTTCATATTGAATGTTATATTGAAATAATGTCTTGTGTAAAACGTCTAGTTCTCTTGCATGTTTTCCCTTGGAAAATTATTGTGTTTTATGTTTTACATTTGTATGGAATTTTATGTGCTTTGGGAGTAATCAAGGCCTCCTACTCTTTGGAGAGAGGATGGTCTTGTGGGTGGTAGAAGTGACAACCCTCGAGTGAGAGGCTCTCGTTATGAGAGCGATCACAAGGGATTTTATGTGACCCTTGCTGCATGGCTTGTTTATGTATTGGGGGTCATAAGGAGGGGAATAAGGCATGAATGCCTTTGGAGGCATGAGGAATGTGGGGTTGTTATACTTATGATGTTTTTGGTTTTCCATGAGGTGGCTATTCGTTTTACCATACTTGCAGTCTCTTGAGGGCACTTGGTCCACTACCACCCTTGAAAAGACATCACAATGTGTGGTGTAGTGTATCCCTGGGATTGGGAATGTGTTGTGTTTGTTTTCCCCTTGTTTATTGTGTTTGCATGTGTGTAATCCTGTCTAGGGCTTGGTTCTCCAAGCTCGAGGGTGGCTACTAGTTAGCCTAGGCTGGGAGGTGAGCACTCCATGGTCATAGCCTATGTGTTTATTTGTAGGTGGTTGGAAGAAAGGAAATAGGACAAGTAGAGGTTGCTGAATTTATTTGTTATAGAAAAGATTTGGGAATGGAAAATTTATGTTTTTAAGTTGCAGCAATGTAATAGGAAATTATGTTGTATCTATTTTTTGAAAAGAAATGTATCAAATGTTTTCAAGATCCTCATTTAATAGAAATGAGAGATCCATTCATATTGAAGGTTACTTCGTATTTTAAATGTACTTTAAAGAGATGAAATATTATTTTATGCTATACTGCAGACAAGAAATGAATGTTTCTAAATTTAGTTCCTAAAGTTTTGAAATTAATTCTTTGTTGAGTATTTAATATTTGAAAAGCAAGAAATTTATTTTATTCTTTTATCCTTATGAAATTAAATAGGGAAATAATGCAATGGTTTAGCATGCAAGTGGAAGGCTGGAAACAAACAATTAGATCTGTTTATGGAAGTGCAATCTTAGTTTATTTAAATCTATGATTTTATTTTAATTGCAGAAAATAAAGTCTAAAGTTAAAATAACCATCTCTATAGTTTTATTTAATAGCTTCTAGATTAAAAAAGTTGTTGTTTAGGATTATTAAATTCTATCATTTGCTTATTTGCAGAAAAATAAAATCTAGAGTTAAATAGACTAATTGATTTAAATATTTTCATAGTCCTATAGTTGTCATTTTAAGTTTATTTAATTCTGTTAATTACTTCTGTTGCAGAAAGTAAATCAAAAGTTAAAGGGCCTATCTATTTTAAATAATAACCTATTTATATATTTTCTGGATAAGTTATCTAAATCTGTCATTTAAATAATTGGAGAAAATAAATTTGTTGGATAAGTTATTTAAATCTATCATTTAAATAATTGTAGAAAATAATTAGTCTATCTCTGATTTGATAAATAAAATACAAAAAAAAAAAAAGAAAAGACATTGTTTAAATTCAGATTATAACAGTATATTTTGGCATATTAGAGAATAAAATTACTGTATCAAGATTTTTGCAAATTGATTATAATTATAATATATATATATATATAATAAAAAATATATAATTAAAATAAAAATAAAAAACAAAAGAAAAAGAGGGTTTGAGAGTGGGCCGAACCCCATTGTGTATTCACACAGTGGAGCGGCGCCCGCGGCACTGCCACTGTGTGCCTAGATAGTGGGTGGCGCCCGCGACACCACCACTGTGTGGACACACAGTGAACAGTGCCCGCGACACCGCCACTGTGTGGACACATGGTGGGCGGCGCCCGGCCAGGAAGAATTTTGCCGCCGCCTCTCCCAAAACCCCTCCCTGAAATCCATTCGGCCCTGCAAGCTTTGAAAAAAAAATAAAAAATAAAAGCCCTAGCCCAAGCACATTTTGGGGTTTAGGGCAAATAAGATGTTTTCAAAAAAGAAAGAAAGAGCAGTTTTATAATAATAAAAGAATGTTAGGGTTTTCATGGTGATTAGGTTAAATGTTAAAACATATTTATGAAATATGTATATTTATATATATATATATATACATATATACATACATATATATATATATATATATATATATAAATATATATAATAGATATACATAAGTATATAATAAATATGCTTTTATACATAGAGTTTAAAATGTAAAAGAATAAGACAAATTTTTAGATTGAATAATCTATTAAGTGTTATAAATTATATATGTCTTAATAAACATATGGGTTGGTTAATTGTTTTTGGTAAACCATAAGGGTATTATAAAGATGTTGAAAAACTTAATAATATTTTCGAAGTCTAAACATTTAGAACTTTTATAGGAAATTGGGTAAAATTTATTTTGGTTATGGGGAGTTATCTAAACTTATCGGTAAATTATTCATTTTGAAATTTATTGGCCCTTTTGTCAATTTAATTTTAAGCACATTTTGATTATTGATATAAATTAAACTTTTAGACATTATAAACAAAGTACTAGGACTAATTTAATCAGTTCCTTAAAGCACTAAACGACTTTTGGAGACTAATCTTATCTTCTTAAATTTTATTTTAGGGAGATGATTTAAAATAAGTTATGGATTAAAATTGAGAAATGGTATAATAATTCTTTTAGTTTTCCGCATATGATTTAAATTATTTTTGTTTACTTGAGATAGAGGTTTAAGTTAACTCTAAACATAGTTAAGACGAAACATGTTAGAGCATCTCTTTGCTAATTTAATGTTTTAAGTTGTTGTTTTAAAAAAACAATTATCTTGTTCTTGCCCTAAATTTTGGGCATGACATTTTGGTATCAGAGCAAGGTTTCCAACACTAGGAACCTTTCTCCATTACGTTTCGCTTTAATTATTTAATTAATTTTATTATATTGATTTTCTAGGATATTTAAATTTAATTAATTAAATATTTTTCCAAAGAAACAAGTTATTTAATTTATTTTATTTTATTTTTCTCTTAGGATGCCTCCAACTACACGAAAAGCTCGCAAGCGTGGAAGGGGTCCTAGGCATGTACGCATAGCATGCGAAGAGGTAGATAGGGAGGAATCAGTTCCGGAAGTGAACCCAGAGGCTCCTCCCGAACAACTAGTTGACCCAAACCGAAACCTCTTAGAAGAAATCCACAACCTAATTGGAATAGTCCAGGATAGGATTCCAGCCGGGGATCATCATGTTGAAAATTAGAACTCAGGGAGTCATAGATTAGCTGATAGGGAATGGAGCAGGAGTCCACCTTATATTCCTGTAGAGAGTAAGGGTGGGAATGAGCCAGAGTCTGTGCACCTACCAGGACCACCTCCAAGGGCAGAGCCAGTGTATTATGAGAGAGCTCATTGGTAGCTAGGGGATCTTATCAGGGAGGTTATGCACCTCCAGCCACCATCTTTTGGGGGATCTACTGACAAGGTAGAAGCTGAGGCTTAGCTGTTGAGCCTTGATAGGTGCTTTGCATTGCACTCTTATGAGAGAAATCTAAAAGCATGTGTAGCAGTCCATTTGTTCAGAGGGACGACCTCCACATGGTGGAGACAGGAGGAATACAAGTGTGGTTTGGTTGTTGATACTCTCACATGGGAGATTTTCACAGAGAGGTTCAGGGAGAGGTACTTGTCAGAGAATTACGAATAGTGTAGGATAGATGAGTTCCATGACCTCCAGCAGAAGGGTCTCTCAGTGACCCAGTACGAGAGAAAATTCTTTGAGCTCTTGCCATACTTGGACTATCTAAAGGACGAGAACCTTCTTGTTAACCATTTCATCAGAGGGCTGAATGCCGTCATAGAAGGACCAGTGAGGATGTCCACTCTAGGGAGCCTTTGAGTTACCATGGAGAAGGCACTGATAGCAGAGGAGATTCAGGTCAGACCACAGGATAATAGGGATCGGTTCTAGAACTGAAACCCTACACCCTAGACATATGGATTTCAGAAACCCCATTAGAAGGGAAATAACAGAAACTCACAGGGGTTCTCCAAACCCCCTCCTCTGCAACAGTCACAACAGAACCAGAGGTAGAAGCCTCCACATTATCAGTAGGGCACAAAGCCCAAGCAGTGGCAGTCTCAGGGTCAGAGGCAAGATTAGAGAGCTTGGGTGCCTTACACACCTCCAGTGAGGACTCAACAGTCCTCCAGGGGTGGGTATAGTGGATTTAGTAGGACAAGAGGACAGGCTTTCTCTAGGCCTCAGGGTGCCCAGTTTTAGGCACAAGGTGCTTGCTTTACATGTGGAGCCATGGAGCATATGGTGAGGGATTGCCCTCAGGGTCAGATGGCAGGAAATTAGAGGATGGCTGCTTCAGAGCCTACAGTTGGTGATATGGGCAGGTCCCATAGAGTATTCGCAGTGGTTGACAACCGCCAGGCTGAGCACCAGGCCATGGTCATCGAGGCTGCAGGTATGATCAAAGGTAATAGTGTATCTATATTATTTGATTCAGGAGCTACTGACTCCTTTATATCTCCATTGGTTGTGGAGAGTTGCGGGCTAGTGGCAACTAGATAGGGTGTCAGTTGGGAAGTGGAGTTAGCTTCAGGGGCTAGAGTGTCAGTGGAATCAGAGGTTAGGGCATGTCAGCTACAAATAGGAAAGACCACCACTTTAGTAGACCTTAGAGTGACACCACTTAGATCTTATGGTATCATACTTGGCATGGATTGGCTTTATACCCACAAAGCCAAGATGTATTGCCACCTGGAAAAGATCGAGCGTGAGGATGATCATGGTTTGCCCATAGTTATCACAGGGATTCAGAGACTTGTGTCTCTCCATATGATCTCCGCAATGCAGCTTAAGCAAAGCATGTGGAAGGGATGTCAGCTTTTTTCCATCACCATCAGTGATAGAGAGGAAGAGGATGAAAAATAAACATCGATTAATGATCATCCTATCCTTAAGGGATTTTTAGATGTGTTTCCTTCAGAGTTACCTGGTATGCTGCCTCGTAGGGAGATTGAATTTCATATAGACCTTGTACCAGGAGCTGAGCCAACTTTTAGTGATGAATACTAAGAGGGGGGGGGTGAATTAGTATGCCAAAAATTACTGCACTAAAACACTTACACAGTCTAAAGGTAAACCAGTAAAGTAGTCTAACAGTTAGACTGGTTACCACACATGCAAACCTAAATGTGAATAAAGCATTCACCCACAAAAGCAATACAACCATAACACAAGATATTTGACGTAGAAACCCAACTCAGAAAAACCACAGTGATATGGAACTCAAAAGTCACTATCTACAGAATAGAAACTAGACCAGTTAAGGTTAGACCAGTTAAGGTCTTACAATGTTCTTCACCAGAACAAATCCTGTTAGGAATCTCAATCTTTGTTAGGAGATAAGTCTGATTAAAGACTACCTTGTTAGAGGATTTTAGATTCACATGTGTGAACCACCTTGTTAGAGGATTTTACAAAGGCTTTGAGGTCTACCCGGTTAAGGGCTACAGACTTGTCAAAGATGTGAGTAATCAATAAGTGTTTGATCTATCTAATAGCACAAACTACTTGGTTAGATCCAGTATTGCTTACAGCTAATGCATTCCAGCACTACTTTAGTCTTCTCTCTCTCTCTCATAGTTACAACTTGATCTTCTCAGATAAGATCATTCTCAACTTCCACCTTAAGCCCTAGCATGGCATTAACCCTTTCAGCAACAACATAAAACCCTAGACATGATGTCCTTTTAAAGGAATCTGATTTCATGTCGGTCCAATAGGATTACATTACAATTTCCTAGGTTCAATGAATCTAGACATACTCAGTAACATGACACAAAAAGCACCGTCAATGTGTCGGCACCGCCAAACAATCGGTGGATTGGTAACTCATCACAAAATGTCAGTTGGTAACTCATCATAGAGTGTTACTGGTTCATACAAAATACCGGTTGTTGGTTTGACAAAAATGAAGACTGGTAAGAATGTGTTGTGCTGCTTTGCTCCCTCATACCGCTTGTGATCTACGAACCGCTTGGGGTCGACATGCCGCTTCAGACCGGGAAACACATTCTGCAAAATCACCACTAGTCTAAAGACTAGTATACAACATACCGGTTGGAACAAATACTGGTTGAGCACAAGCTCATACATATAAAGGGGATCTCAATACAAGTGTGTGTCCATCAATGACAATCACAACATAAACAACAAAAATGCCAACAATCTCCCCCTTTGGCATTGATGGCAACACTTAGGAAAATAAAATTTTGACATCTAAGTGTTTTACAACAAAAACTTTCCATTAACAAAATTGCTCCCCCTAAGCATATACACTATCCCTTAATCAACATAGTGTATAGCAATTTTGCATACAGAGCATAATCATCAGAGCATATAGCATATATCATAGCATATATCAAAATTTCAAAACAGATACTTCTCCCCCTGTGTCAAAAGATCAAAATTTTAAAACCAAAAACCAGATATACTTCTCCCCCTTTGCCAACAATGACAAAGTACCACTGAAAAACAACTGTTTCCATATATATATAAAAGAGTTTATGACAATAATGAATAATACTTGTCAAAAACTGATTTATAGTCCTGCAAAAATTGTTTCATGGAGAGGGACCAGGACTCCAGTAAGGAGGTTGCCACTTCCTTCTCTGTCTGCATCTAGGATACCTGTTCCTCCATGGCATCTACTATGCTTAGTTCCTGTGTGACTATCAGGGCATCCAGGTTCAGATAACACTTCTGAAGAATTTGTAGTCGTGGAAGTAATACCAGTTGAAGTTCCTACAAATCCCTAGACCATGTATTGATCTCTTGTTCCATCTTGGCTGACTGGACCTGGAACTAGTGAATGGTTTGCCCATATGTTGCAAAGGAATCATAAGGAGTCTTGAATGTGCCCAAGTAGGACTGTAATTTCATTTGAAGCTATTGCTTCTTGGCTAGCACATCATCACAGAACAGTTGAGGTTGATAGATTTTGCTGAGTAGCAAGTTACCCTCATCCAAGGCATTCCTTATGTCCTTTTGATCTTTCAGCAGTTCAGTCCTAAGCTCATTCAACTTCTTCACTAGAGCAACATTAAGAGCCTTTTGGTGCTCTTTCTTTACATTGGCCTCCGCTGCTTCTTCCAGACTCTGCACCTGATCATCCACTACAGTACACAGAAGTTTGAGTTGTGCTAGTGATGATTCAATGTCAGGAAGATTAGTACCAGGGATTAAATTGGTAAGTGTGTCTACAGCCTTCAAGGTGCTCTTTGGCAACCTTGATGCTCTGCATAAGCTCAGACTCACTTGCAGATTGGAGGTCAATAGGACTCGAGATAGCAGCAAGTTTGGCTTGGCTACTGGTTTCCTTAGGAGTCTCTGTCTATGTGCTCTTCATCACTTCGATTGTCTTGTCTGCTTCTTCCTTCTTTTTCCTCTCCTTTTCTTCTTTCTCTTTCTCTTCTCTCTTTTTCTTCTCTTCCTCTTCCATCTTCTTCTTATCTTCTTCTTCTTTCTGCTTCTACTCTGCTTCTGCCTTCTTCTTTGCTTCCTCCTCCTTCCTCTTCTGTGCTTCTTCTTCCTTCTTTTTTTCTTCCTCTTCCTTCTTCTTCTTCTCTTCAGCTTCCTTCTTCTTCTATTCTTCCTCTTCCTTCTTTTTCTTCTCTTCTTCTTCTTCTCTTCTTCTTCCTTCTTTCTCTTTTCTTCCTTATCCTCTTCTTCTTTCTTTTTCCTATCATCTTTTTGCTTCTTCTTTTCTTCATCTTTTCATTTCTCCTCTTCCTCCTTTCTCTTCTCTTCCTCTTTCTTTTGTTTCTCATCTTCATCCCTCTTCTTTTTCTCTTCCTATTCCTTTGCCACTTGCTGTGTGTTCTTATCTTGTTCATTACCTTGATCGGCTTGTTGCCCCTGTTCAGTTCCCTCAGAAGGTATGCCCTGAGTGACATCTTCTATATCTAGGGCATCGACATTAATAGTGTTGATTGGTTCTTCCACCAAGTTACCTTCCTCATCAAAAACCTCATCCGATTTGGAAATAACTGGTTTCTTTTCCGCTTGGAGGTTGGCCATTCGTGCTTTGTGAGAGCTGATAGCATGAGCCATATGCTGATGTGTATCTTTTTCAACATCATCAACTCTCCCCTCCAACAACCAGAGTCTTCTTCTCCTTGTGAAGAAGAGACCTTTATTTTGATCTAAGGCATCAAATAATTCTAAATTTGAGAGTTCGGGGAAGTACTGTGCAAAGAATTTCTCCCTAATCTCCTATTCCTTTTCAATGGAAATGTGCCATTTATTATCTAATGCTTTAAATAATGAGTCTGGTGTCTGAGATTTAATCTCTAATGGTGACCGGTGATTTTTACATAAATAAAGAATGATTTCCTGTAGTACTTCATCTTTTTCCTCACTATTAAATTCATCATAATAATCTATTAAATCATGAAGTAACTTTCTCCTAATATTTTTTACTGTTCTTTGACAATGTGTCAAAGGTTTGTATGAGGAGATGTCTATATTTACCAGTGCAGATGCTACCGGTTCATTCTTCTTCATCTTCTTTGTCTGTCTTGCCTTCTTTGGTTGTTCATTAGACTCGGTTTCTTCGGAGTCCGGTTCATTTGCCCTAGTCTTCCTCTTTGTTTCGAAGACTTTTGCTGGTGTTACCTCCGGTTTCTTCTTTTTCGGTGACCACTTGGTCACTCTTGGAGTTGTAGTGGTAGCCAGTGCCGATGCTGCAGACACTGCCTTAGCTTTCTTAGCTACCGGTTCTTTTTCCTTCTTCACCAATGGTTCTTCAACTAGTGCAATCCTCTCCACGTAGGTTCCAGTCCTCTTAGCCTTTGGATCAAGAGGCGAGGCAATAAGGGTTGAGGCATACCCTTCCAGCATGTCAAACATAACTTCATAGCCCATAGGCTCCACTTCCTCCATTCTAGGCTCAACAGCCTCCATTAAACATTTGTCCACCTAAATAGTGAAACAGATGTCATCTTCGTATTTCTTCACTATGTCACCTGAGATTCTTACCCTCTGACTCATCTTTCTTTTGAACTCATCAAAATATTTGTTCAGTACCTCAAGGTAGCCGGTTCCAATGGCTTGTACACTTTCCTTTATCTTCTTGGTTACCGGTTGGTTAAGGGACCACTGGACATCTCCTACACCTGGAAAGTAGCCTTGGAAATAAAAGAGAAACCCTACCAGTAGTTGTCCAAACTTAAACCTTAGTGATTTGTCCTATTTGATTGCCTTAAGATTTAATAGGAGTTGCCTCTGCATATTGGTGCATAAGTCGAAAGATGCATCCACTTTTATCATTCAGTAAGTGGTATTTACCGCTGCAGCAGATACAAAATTAATCCTGCTAGCTGAAAACATTCTGTATCCTATCACCATGTAGGCGTATTTCACTAGATCATCCTTGATAGGATTGACTGTCATACCCTGTGAATCACTTGTTGAACCAGTGAGCTTGGTCATTTCCGTTTTGCTCACTTTTCTCAAGGCTGGCACTTCCCCTGTGTTGCAGAAACTGGTGACTGCATGAATTGCCTAAGGCATGATATCATGCGTCCTCTCCAGGTACATCTTGTCACCATGGACTCTGCTCAAAATAATTTTGATATGATCCTCCGTGAAATCTTCCAGAAAATATACTACATTGTGGAATTTCTTCTTCTCTATGACACTAAATTCTGGTTTGATCTTTTTGTCCTTGCCGCAAAATAGACCTAACTGAGTGTGAATGGCTAAAGACCCTAGGTCTTCTATTTTGCAATCAATATAATTAGAAATTCCTTCTTCGACTATGACTCCAGCCAGAACTTGTGACAAAGCATTATATTTAGACTTCCTCTGAATAAAACTTTATGACTCAATTGATGTACTCGAACTGGTATGTGATGCAGAAGCCATTGAAGAGTATTTCAAGAACACAAAAAATACCTTTTAGATGCAAATTTAGGGCTTCCTGATTCTGCTTCACTTCACTCTCCATCGGATGACAAATCACCGCTTTGTGTTCTCCACTACTGCTTGCAAATTGGATTTGAATCTTTTGCAAGGTTATCCAATTTCTTGAAATCTAAGATCAAATCACTTTTTCTTCGCTCTGCACTTGAAAACTTTTCTTTGCTCAAAAATAGATAGTGAGAAATGATTTGAAAAATACATTTATACATGTCTCTCACCTACCATCATTATTGCAACTCTATTAGGGCATAAACCTTAATTTTCCTTTTTACCATTTATGGTCTTTTGCCAAGCAACAGGTATCGCATACCAATTAAGGTCTTTTACCGGTGTCAATCGGGGGTTCGAAAATATTTCGCTGTTTGCTCCCCCTAAGCCTTTAAGGCTTAGTTTGCCTATTCCGATATTTCCACACTAGGTGCAGAAACTGGTTTCTCTTCCAACATTATTGGTTTCTTCTTCCATGTTTTCTTCATGTCCCCTTGAACTTTTTCAACATCTATTTCTCCTTCCTGAGTGACCGATATATCATCAGATATACTTTTTCTGCTTTTGCAGAATCTTGCAATGTGACCCGGTTTGTTGTAGTGATAGCAAACAAGTCCAGGTGCTCTCCAAGGTCCATTGTACATGGTTCCATTCTTCCTTCTACATGTTGTAGCAATGTGACCATGACCATGACAGATCATACAACTTTCTCTCCATCTGGTTGCTGCTTGATGACCACCGCTTCTCGACTGATGATTAAAGACATTAAACCGGTTGTGGTTCTAGTTCATAAAAGGTTCAGGACCAGTTCCTTGGGTCCTCTGAGGATATCTTCTAGTGTTATCCATTACAGACCTGCATTCAAATGCTCTATGCCCAAACTTGTTGCATGCATAACAATGACCATTGAACTTATTGGATCTAGGTACATTGTTGATAAAATAAGGAAAATTATTGTAGGCTTTGCTCCTACATACATTGGTAGTGTGTCCTTCTTTAAGACAGTTAAAGAAAATAGGTTTGAATTTTTGCTTACCTTTTCCTTTGAGTGTCGGTTGCTTCTTTGATGCTTCAGCATTTGTTCCTGAGGATTATCCTTCCTCATGTCTAGAAAAACCAAGACCATTGGTATTCTTTTCCGGTGTAGATGACTCAAGCTTTTGCTCTAGCTTGACAATACTTTTGCCAAACTTAGCAAGTATTTCCTTTGACTCAAAGAGTTCTTTGGAAATAGCAGTGTTTATCTCCATTAGACTTGCATTTTTAGAGATGGAAATGTTCAGTTCTCCTTGCATGTCTTCCTTTTCCATTCTGCTCTCATGAAGTTGAGCAGTCAGTGCACTAATCTCTTGTCTCAACTTAGAGATCTCATGATCTCTATCCTTTATCCGATCTTCAGCTTTTATCTGGTTCTCAAGCTCTTGACTAAACTGAATAGTCAGTCCTTCCAACTCCTTTCTTAGATTGGAGTTTGAATCATTCAACTTATTTACTTCAGTAATTATGGCTTCCATGTTAGCTTCATCTTTAGAACTGCTTTCAAATAGCTCCATCAGCTTCTTTGCATGTTCTCTCCTTTTTGCTTGAGATGCCTTGTATTTGACCATAAAATCATCAAAGGCTTGCTCAGAATTAGTGAGCCATTGAGTAAGTTCCCCCATGGTGTATTCCCCCATATCTCTTTCCAAGTGGTTAAACTTATAGAAAGGTAGGCTCTGATACCAATTGATGAATACTAAGAGGGGGGGGGTGAATTAGTATGCCAAAAATTACTGCACTAAAACACTTACACAGTCTAAAGGTAAACTGGTAAAGCAGTCTAACAGTCAGACCAGTTACCACACATGCAAACCAAAATGTGAATAAAGCATTCACCCACAAAAGAAATACAACCATAACACAAGATATTTGATGTAGAAACCCAACTGGGAAAAACCACTGTGATATGGAACTCAAAAGTCACTATCTGTAGAATAGAAACTAGACCAGTTAAGGTTAGACCGGTTAAGGTCTTACAATGTTCTTCACCAAAACAGATCTTGTTAGGAATCTCAATCTTTGTTAGGAGATAAGTCCGATTAAAGACTACCTTGTTAGAGGATTTTAGATTCACATGTGTGAACCACCTTGTTAGAGGATTTTACAAAGACTTTGAGGTCTACCCGGTTAAGGGCTACAGACTTGTCAAAGATGTGAGTAATCAACAAGTGTTTGATCTATCTAATAGCACAAACTACTTGGTTAGATCAAGTATTGCTTATAGCTAATGCATTACAGCATTACTTCAGTCTTCTCTCTCTCTCTCATAGTTACAACTTGATCTTCTCAGATAAGATCGTTCTCAACTTCCACCTTAAACCCTAGCATGGCATTAACCCTTTCAGCAACAACATAAAACCCTAGACATGATGTCCTTTTAAAGGAATCTGATTTCATGTTTGTCCAATAGGATTACATTACAATTTCCTAGGTTCAATGAATCTAGACATACTCAGTAACACGATACAAAAAGCACCGTCAATTTGTTGGCACTGTTAAACAATCGATGGATTGGTAACTCATCACAAAATGTCAGTTGGTAACTCATCACAGAATGTTACCAGTTCATACAAAATACCGGTTGCCGGTTTGACAAAAATGAAGACTGGTAAGAATGTGTTGTACCTCTTTTCTCCCTCATACCACTTGTGATCTACGAACCGCTTGGGGTCGACATGCCGCTTCAGACCGGGAAACACATTCTGCAAAATCACCACTAGTCTAAAGACTAGTAGACAACATACCGGTTGGAACAAATACCAGTTGAGCACAAGCTCATACATATAAAGGGGATCTCAATACAAGTGTGTGTCCATCAATGACCATCATGAGTTGAGAATAGTGGAGAGCGATATCAACAAGACCACGTTTCGCACTAGATATGGCCACTATGAGTTCACTGTGGTACCATTCGGTCTTATGAATGCTCCTGTTGTTTTCATGAGCCTCATGAATGGGGTATTCTGTACATTCCTTGACCATTTTGTGATCGTGTTCCTTGATGATATTTTGATATATTCTCAGAATGAGAAGGAGCATGAGGAGCACCCAAGGCAGGTTTTGCAGTGTTTGAGGGACAATCAGTTGTTTGGCAGTTTGTCAAAGTGTTCTTTCTTTCGATCAAAGGTCAAGTACCTTGGGCACGTTGTTTCCGATGATGGGATCTCAATAGACCCATCAAAGATTGGAGCCATTATGGATTGGCCAGTGCCAACCAGTGTGATAGAGGTCAGGAGCTTCATGGGCTTAGCAGGTTATTACCGATGCTTTATCAAGGGATTCTCTAGAGTTGCTCATCCTATTACTTCTCTTTAGTGTAAAGGGAAGAAATTTGAGTGAACAGAGAAGTATGAGAGAGCCTTTTAGGAACTCAAGAAGGCACTTACTAGCGCACCTATCCTTGTAGTGCCAGATCCCTCAACAGACTTCATGGTTTGTACAGATGCTTCACTAGAGGGTTTAGGAGCAGCTCTTATGCAAGATGGTAGGGCTATAGCTTTTGAGTCTAGGAAACTTAAGACTCATGAGCTTAACTACCCTACCCATGACCTTGAGCTTGCAGCAGTAGAGCATGCACTTGTGAGGTGGAGACACTTCCTTCTAGGTCACCATAATGCACGATAGAGGAGATGGATGGAGTTCTTATGCGAATATGATTTTGATGTTCACTACATCAAAGGAAAGGAAAATGTAGTTGCAGATGCTTTGAGTAGGAGACGTCACGAGGTATACACCATATCTATGGGCACAGATTTGAGAGACCATATACTACAGCATTTGCCAGAGGATGGATGGTATTTAGAGGTTTGTTAGGTGATACGGTCTCAGGATACTCTAGAGGGGAAATATGTGGATTATTCTTTTGAGTCCAATGGAATATTACACCATAGAGGGTGCATCTATGTACCTTCTTCTGGGGGATTGCGAGAGTTCATTGTCACGAAGGCTCATTGAGCTCTTTATGCAGCACATCCTGGAGTTAAGAAGATGCATGCTGACTTGAGATAGCTATATCATTGGTCAAGAATGCGGTAGCTCATTGCTGAGTTAGTAGCCTGATGCCTTGAGTGTCAAAGAGTAAAGGCGGAGCACTGCCATCCAGGTGGGTTGCTCTAGTCTCATGCTATACCAGAGTGGAAGTGGGATACTTTATCCATGGATTTCATCATTGGTCTTCCTATATCATCTCGTCACCATGATGCCATCCTGGTGACAGTTGACAAGTTGACCAAAGTGGCCCACTTTTCACTAGTTCGGACTACCTTCACAACACCAGCAGTGGCACAGGTGTTCTTGTGAGACATTGTCAGACTTCATGGCATTCCATGCAAGATTATTTCTAATAGGGATTCCCTCTTCACTTTTTCCTTTTGGAAGGCTTTACAAGCAGCCATGGGTACTAAGCTCAACTTCAGTACAACCTATCATCTAGAAACGGATGGTCAGACAGAGAAGGTTAACCAGGTGTTAGAGGATATGCTTCACATGTACGTCATGGATCATCAGACAAGATGGGAAGAGTACCTTCCATTAATGGAGTTTGCCTATAACAATGGGCATCACACTTCTTTGGGGATGCCACCCTATCAATCATTATACGACAGGCCTTGTAGGACACCATTGAGTTGGGACTGCATAGAGAACAGAGTTGCTATTGCTCAAGAGATAGTTTGGGATATGGAAAAATAGGTGGATTTGATTAGATAGGGTTTTAGAGAGGCTCAGGATAGATAGAAGAAATATGTAGATGCAAAGAGGATAGATCATAGCTACTTGGTTGGAGATAGAGTCTTTTTGAGAGTGCGACCACATAAGAGTCCAATCCATTATGGAAAGGGTTCTAAGCTCGCACCTCATTTTGTAGGACCATTTGAGATCCTTGAGAGGATAGGACCAGTTGCCTACCGTTTAGCATTGTGACCTAGCCTGTCACGCATCCACGATGTGTTTCATGTATTAGTTTTGAGGAAGTTTATCTATGATGAGTCTCATATATTAGATTGGGACGCCTTACAGGTGGAGTCGGACAGGCAGCTAGCTTTGGAGCCCAATCACATTTTGGCATGTCGGACACTGACCCTTCAAGGTTGAGAGCTAGACCAGCGTAAGGTCCAGTAGGATTGCTATGATGAGGTTACAGCTTCATGGGAGGATGCAACATGGATGAGATCAGAGTACCCCCATCTTTTTGATGAACTCTAGGAGGAAGTTCATACATAGAGGGGGAGGGTGTGAGGCCCTACCCCGACTCGGTCTAGTAGTTCAGTGATTTTTTATGTTGAGACTATTATGGATGTTTTATTTTTATGCATGATGGATTTAGAACTTATATTATTCCATGTTTTGGATAACATTGCTATATGTTGATGCTTCATTTATATGCTTTATGTTATAGAAATCTATATGATTCTAGAATAAGATAAATTTGAGATGATGTATGTCATTTATGGATTTGCAGGACTTTCCTATGATGATAGAAATAGGATGCATGTTTTATAAGGATCAAAATTATGAGAAATATGATAATTGCTTATGTTGAGTTATTTGGATGCAAGATGTATTGATTTAATGTATATTGTATGCAGAGTGTTTGATGTGTATTATTAATCATGTGTTTTACATTATATGAGGGTATTTGAAATTACTAATGTGTAATTGAGATGCACAGGAAAAATTATCCATGTGATGATGGAAATATTATGGAGAACCAACCCTAGACCTATGTGCATTCGTAAAACCAGGGTTTGTCTATTTGGAGAGACAACACCCTGTTTGTATCGTATTTTATTCATGAAAGTGATTGTTGCATGAATGTTAAATTGAATTTTGTTTATTTGTGTAAATCCAACAAGAGACAAGATTTCATGTATAATTTTGTAAAAGTACTTTCTTTATGTCACTTGACACATGTTTTGATTTATGTTTGAGTTTTTAAATTTGTCTCTTGGAGGGAGTCATTTAACTATAGCTTTTTCAATTAATTTAATATGATTCCATAAATGCCTTGGGTAAAGAATCTTTGGAATGGTCAACTTAAGTCTGACCCGAAAATTAACTTTAGATGGGTTTAAAAAGGGTTAAATGGACACCTAGGGGTAGTTTAATAGGGTTTCCTAAAGCCCATAAGGTATACCTAAGGGTTAGGAGTAATTTTAGGCATGCACCAACTCTCATGTGACCTTTTTGACACCTTAAGAAGTGACTTTTCTAAGTTGTGCGAACATTGAAATTAGAAGGATCATCTAAGTTGTAAACTTTCCTTTTGGATGTGAGATCCATTTTCCATTTTTCTCCTACCTTTCCTTTTCAGTTCTAGAAACTTGTGAGAACTCTCACTAGGGTCTTCTTAAGCAAGAATGAGAGATTTTGTGGGTAATCACCCACTCTCCATTTTTGGAGACAAGGAATTTGAAAGGAAAAAGATAGATTTTGAATTAAGAATTTGGCCAAGTGTAGAAAGGAAAGACTTGTGGAATTGGGCTCCTCTTCCTCAACAAAACTAGCATACCATTGGGCAGTTGAAGGCTGGTTTCATCTTACTTGTAATGTGTTTTCATATTGAATGTTATATTGAAAGAATCTTGTGTAAAACGTATACTTCTCTTGCATGTTTTCCCTTGGAAAATTATTGTGTTTTATGTTTTACTTTTTTATGGCATTTTATGTGCTTTGGGAGTAATCAAGGCCTCCTACTCTTGGGAGAGAGGATGGTCTTGTGGGTGGTAGAAGTGACAACCCTCGAGTGAGAGGCTCTTGTTATGAGAGTAATCACAAGGGATTTTATGTGACCCTTGCTGCATGGTTTGTTTATGCATTGGGGGTCATAAGGAGGGGAATAAGGTATGAATGCCTTGGTGGCCATAAGGAATGTGGGGTTGTTATACTTATGATGTTTTTGGTTTGTCATGAGGTGCTATTTGTTTTACCATTCTTGCAGTCTCCTCAGGGTACTTGGTCCACTACCACCCTTGAAAAGACATCACAATGTGTGGTACAATGTAGCCCTTGGATTGGAAATGTGTTGTGTTTGTTTTCCCCTTGTTTACTGTGTTTGCATGTGTGTAATCCTGTCTAGGGCTTGGTTCTCCAAGCTCGGGGGTGGCTACTAGTTAGCCTAAGCTGGGAGGTGAGCACTCTATAGTCATAGCCTATGTTTTATTTGAAGGTGGTTGGAAGAAAGGAAGGATGACAAGTAGAGGTTGCTGGTTTTATTTGTTACAGAAAAGATTTGGGAATGGAAAATTTATGTTTTTAAATTGCAACAATGTAATAGGAAATTATGTCGTATATATTTTTCGAAAAGAAATGTATCAAATGTTTTTAAGATCCTCATTTAATAGAAATGAGAGATCCATTCATATTGAAAGTTACTTCATATTTTAAATGTACTTTAAAGAGATGAAATATTGTTTTATGCTATAGTGTAGACAAGAAATGAATGTTTCTAAATTTAGTTCCTAAAGTTTTGAAATTAATTCTTTGTTGAGTATTTAATATTTGAAAAGCAAGAAATTTATTTTATTCTTTTATTCTTATGAAATTAAATAGGGAAATAATGCAATGGTTTAGCATGCAAGTGGAAGGCTGGAAACAAACAATTAGATCTAGTTATGGAAGTGCAATCTTAGTTTATTTAAATATGTGATTTTATTTTAATTGCAGAAAATAAAGTCTAAAGTTAAAATAACCATCTCTATAGTTTTATTTAATAACTTCTAGATAAATAAAATTGCTGTTTAGGATTATTAAATTCTGTCATTTGCTCATTTGTGGAAAAATAAAATCTAGAGTTAAATAGACTAATTGATTTAAATATTTTCATAGTCCTATAGTTGTCATTTTAAGTTTATTTAATTATGTTAATTACTTCCATTGCAGAATGTAAATCAAAAGTTAAAGGGCCTATCTATTTTAAATAATAACCTATTTATATATTTGCTGGATAAGTTATCTAAATCTGTCATTTAAATAATTGGAGAAAATAAATTTGCTGGATAAGTTATTTAAATATGTCATTTAAATAATTGTAGAAAATAAATAGTCTATCTCTGATTTGATAAATAAAATACAAAAAAAAAAAAACACTTTGTTTAAATACAGATTATAATAGTATATTTTTGCATAGTAGAGAATAAAATTACTTTATCAAGATTTTTTCAAAATGATTATAATTATAATATATATATATATATATATATATTAATTATATATTTAATAAAAAAAATATAAAAAAACAAAACAAAACAAAATAAAAGAAAAAGAGGGTTCGGGAGTGGGCCGAACCCCACTGTGTGTTCAGACAGTGGAGCGGCGCCAAGGCACCACCACTGTGTGCCTACACAGTGGGCAGCGCCCGACCAGGAAGAATTTCACTGCCACCTCTCCCAAAACCCCTCCCTGCAGCGCCGCCCACTATGTGGACACACAGTGGTGGCGCCCGACAGGGAAGAATTTCGTCGTCGTCTCTCCCAAAACCCCTCCCTGAAATCCGTTCGGCCCTGCAAGCTTTGAAAAAATAATAATAATAAAAGCCCTAGCCCAAGCACATTTTGGGGTTTAGGGGAAATAAGATGTTTTAAAAAAAAAAAAAAAGAGCAGTTTTATAATAATAAAAGAATGTTAGGGTTTTCATGGTGATTAGGTTAAATGTTAAAACATATTTATGAAATATGTATATATATATACACATATATATGTATATAAATATATAATAGATATACATAAGTATATAATAAATATACTTTTATACATAGAGTTTAAAATGTAAAAGAATAAGACAAATTTTTAGATTAAATAATCTATTAAGTGTTATAAATTATATATATCTTAATAAACATATGGGTTAGTTAATTGTTTTTGATAAACCATAAGGGTATTATAAAGATGTTGAAAAACTTAATAATATTTTCGAAGTCTAAACATTTAGAACTTTTATAGGAAATTGGGTAAAATTTATTTTGGTTGTGGGGAGTTATCTAAACTTATAGGTAAATTATTCATTTTGAAATTTATTGGCGCTTTTGTCAATTTAATTTTAAGCACATTTTGATTATTGATTTAAATTAAACTTTTAGACATTATAAACAAAGTACTAGGACTAATTTAATTAGTTCCTTAAAGCACTAAATGACTTTTGGAGACTAATCTTATCTTCTTAAATTTTATTTTAGGGAGATGATTTAAAATAAGTTATGGATTAAAATTGAGAAAATGGTATAATAATTCTTTTTGTTTTCCGCATATGATTTAAATTATTTTTGTTTACTTGAGATAGAGGTTTAAGTTAACTCTAAACATAGTTAAGACAAAACATGTTAGAGAATCTCTTTGCTAATTTAATGTTTTAAGTTGTGTTTTAAAAAAAAAAATCATCCCGTTCTTGTCCTAAATTTTGGGCATGACACATAGAAACACTTGGTCCTCATAGGACAACACAAGTCTATATGAACTAAGTCTAGCATATTCTCAGATGAATAAGATTTGCTGCTGAAACTAGATCCAATCAACTTTCCTTGTTAGCATTCTTTACACATAACATTTTTAAGGTTTCATAATATCAGACATACCTCTGACAGACTTCATTTTCCTGACTTTTTCTATGCTATCAAAATTAACATGACATAGTCTTTTCTACCATAGCCAACTATCTTCTACCTTTTCCATCAGACAACTACCTACAGTTGTGTCTAGGTAGAACAAGTTACCTCTAGTTTATTTACTGGTAGCAATCAAACTTCCTGATTTATCATTTATATTGCATATTCCTTCATTGAATTCTAACCGGTAACTCTTATTGTCAAGTTATCCAACACTTAATAGACTATATTTTAGCCCTTCTACCCAATAAACATCACCATAATTGATTTGATCATTCAGGGCTATAGATCCCTTACCTTTTACTGCACAAGGAGCATTGTTGCCATATCTTACCAATCCTCCATCACAGTCTTCCATGCCGAGTAATTTATTTCTATCACCCATCATGTGGTGAGTGTAACCACTGTCAATTACCCAGTCTCCACACCAGTCTAAACTAGAGATCAGTGTCATATTACTTTCCTCAGTGTTATCTTCCTTTACCACTATAAGTGTAATTCCATCTCCATCAGATCCTTCTGATTCTTCATCTGTAACTCCTTCTTCTGCAAAATAGCACCCCTTCTTTCTCTTATCTTTGTAGCTTCTAAAATTATCCTTCCTATCATTGTTAGGACATCTAGATGCAATATGACCTATTCTATTGCAAGAGAAAAACTTCAAGGGAAGTTTACCTTTATACTTTCCTTTTCCTCTTGACAAACTTCTTGCTAATAGAGCTTCAATCTCATCTTGTTCCTATTCTTTAGACAATAGGTTGTCATGTTCATGAGAATGACCGGTTCTTGTAGTAGAATTATTTTTGGTTTCTTTTCTTCTCCTTGTTGGTGCAGGTATCATGGAAGCTTTGAAGGAAACATCAATCTTTGGCATACTATTATCATAGTTGTTATTTAAAAGGCATTTAACTTGTCGATCAGTGAGTCAAGTGAAACACTCATTGTTCCCAAAGATTTGAGTTCCTGAATTGCAAAAACCCTTATGGAATATTGTGGTAGCAAAGTTCTCAAGATTTTTCTGACCACATCATCTTCTTCAAGCTTTCCTCGAGCACTTCTGATGGAATTTATCACATCCTTTATTCTTTTGTTATATTGTTCTATATTTTCTCCTTCTTGCATCTTCATCTCATCAAATTTGCCTCTTAAGCTATCCACCTTAGCCTTTTGTACATGAGGATCTCCTCCATAAATAGTCTTTAGCTTATTCCACATCTCATAGGATATTTTTAGATCTTGAACCTCAACATACTAATTATCAGATAGAGTTATAGCAACCACATCCATAGTTGCAATGTTGTCTTACCTTTCTTTGATCTGATTTGTAGTGAGAACCCCTATAGGTTCATTGTACTCTATGCTTACATGATTCTGGTATTGATCTCCTAGGGTTTTTAGGTAGATATTCATTCTACCACACTATAATGTATAATTCTCCTTACAGAACTTGGGGCCTTCCTTTTGCATCATCTTGGATCTTTCCTTAAGTTGTTAGCTCTTCTAAGTCTAAGGACCAGAGCTCTGATACCAATTGTTATTCCCAATCGATGCTGAGAGGGGAGGAGTGAATCAACATTTTACCGATTATATCAGATTTAACCTTAATCAAGTTTTCTATTCAAACTTAATACTTAACAGAATAAGTAGCATTAATAAACTACATGCACACATGTGACCATTCACACAAGAACACCAAGATTTATCTCGTGTAAACCTAAATGGGAGAAAACCATGGTATGAGTGGAAACTCACAAAATCTACACTCTTCTGGAGTATGTCTGGTGAGGAGCCATCATTTTTAGGAGATTACAAAGACACTATTAGGTGCCACTCGGTTAAGGGATTTTCTTTAAGGTTTGTTAGTGCCTTTACCCCATTAAAGGTAGCCTTGTTAAAGGACTTAGGATCATCAATAAAGATGTTACCTAATTAAGGGATTTTACAAAGGGACCTATTAAAGTCCACCTGGTTAAGGGATTTTTAGTTGCAATGGTTAGAAAGAAATATGAAATTGATCTACTGGAATAGCTACTGATAGATTGATCAGATCACAATGAATCTCATACTCTGTCTGGATTGGTTGTGTTTGCTCTATTACAAGCTAGGGTTGTCGTTGCACCAAAACATCAACCTGTTAATGTTCGATACAACCACTAGACTTATAGAATCCATAGGATTCTATTAAACCATGTCACAAATCCCCATGAGGTACACTAGCCCACAACCAACAATCCCCCTCCCAGCGTCACTCACTGCAGCCTATGTGATTCAAACCTGTGACCAAGCTCTGATACCATTTGCTACAAGCTAGGGTTGACGTTGCACCAAAATATCAACCTGTCAATACTCGATACAACCACTAGACTTATAGAATCCATAGGAGGTTGTTAAACCATGTCACAAATCCCCATGAGGTACGATGACCCACTACCAACATCCTCTGCACTACACCGGTTCTATGCTCATACCCTTAACTTTGCACTTTTTCGGTCCTCTGCTCAAACCCTCAGCTCTACATTCTGTCGATCTACTTCACACACTCTTCTCTGCTAAATAACTTATAACTTCCTCACTCCTCACTCTACACTTTGGATTGCCTCTCACAGGATTTGCACTTTGCAAATTTTTTGATCAAAATGTTTTGCATGAACTCAAAACACTTTATACTCCCTCTGTCGTCACCTTCAGGTGTTTCCTTAGTCAATGCAATCATGAACCTCGGTAGATTTAAAATTCAAATCATCTCGCTCTTTCTCTATGTGCCCTACAACAATTTCACCAACTACTCATCCAAATCTGTCATTGCATCCCCCAAAAATAGCAAATTCCAGGTCAAGTTTAGTCTTTTAAATGTGAACTAGAAAATCCACAAGAAATCATGGCTTAACTACATGATGACTAAAGTTGATTTTACTAACCTTTAGTTTGACATTATCACAAACTAACCAACTCACCTTTTTCCATTGCAACTTTTTTACCGATCACCACTTCTAGATTTACAGTGACCACCTATCTTCCTTCTGCTTCCTGGCCTACCGGTATACCACTGCGCTCTTCACTACTGGTTCATCTTTTGCTACCGATTTGCAGTACTTATATCAAGCCTCTTATCCCATTTTCCAATGAGGTTCTGGTTTGCATAGGACCTCAAACTTTCTTGCCTAATTCACCTTCTATGACTACATCATCATCAGAATAGCCAACTTGAAGATCTAACCTTAACACCGATCTTCTTGAATGACAAACCATTTGGCTTATTATGTCTTCCCTTGAACCGATTAAACCTTGATCATCTATCTCTGATGCTACTTCCACATTGTTTGCAAGCCAACACCCTTGCTACTGAGATACACCACTCCACTGCTCAGTGTTACTCATCAATGACAAATCTCAACTAATATACCAGTTCACTGAATTAACCAGTTTTGTCAATATCAATAATGCCAACAGAACCGACACTTAATATGGTTTGATAATTGCACCACATAATTCAAGAGTGCAAGGATGTTTAATTGGTTGACAAGGATACATATGACAATTACTATACAACATTTTTGGAATTTCATTAAGGTCAGACATGGTAAGGGAGAGCATGATAGTGTAGGAGCATGTGTAAAAAGAGCCCTACCTAGAGAAGAATGGAAGTACGAAGGTGGTGCTGAGTTGATAGATGCAAAAACTATTATGTGATGGTGTAACTCTACGATGGGTCCAGGTAAATCTAGGTATGCCAATGGTTCGTAGATATGTTTGGTTGATCACTGAATCTAACATTGAAAACTATCTAGATTGTTGTACAGTTGCAGGATCGAGTGACATGCACTCCTTTATGAGTTCAAATGCAAGTTCACTAGTAATTTATACGACACAGATGGTATTTTTTTCTCTTCATGCATGTATTTTTTTGGGAAGAATGTGAATAACAAGAGTGGGTTGAAAAATGGTCTTGTAGACCATTGGTTCCCATTGATACATATCAAATTCCCAAAGCACTACAATTGAGCCAAATGAAAACATCGATGGATTTTGACCATGTATCCAACCTAGTGGATTCAGGTGATTTTTTGAGTTGATTTTTTTGCAATTATTATTTTGGTTCATTTTGTTGTACATCACACTTTATTTTTGGTATTAATTATCAATTTATAAAATGCAAGTCATGTTCATGCAGTTGTTGCAGAAGAGAACAATGAAGAAAGAACAAATTAATTTTTGTGTCGCTGTGTTGAGCCTAAAAGAAAATTGAAAACCACAATCATTGATAGAGAGGGTATTGAGTACCCAATAGGGTCTGTTGTCATGATAGGAACATGTCTTAGGAGATGTGAGGCCTCACCTCGACTCAGTTTGACATTCAGTGGATTTTATATTTAGACTATTATGGATACTTTATTTTGATGCTTTTTGAGACTTAGAATTTATATGATTTCAGGATTTGGGATAACATTGCTATGATCTGATGATTTTACTTATATGCTTTTGTGATAGAACACTACATGATTGTTAGATAAGATGATATTGCAATGATAGATGTCGTTATTGAATTTGTAGGACTTTACTCTGAATATAGAACTATGATGTATGTTTAGTTTATGTGAATTGGGATGAAATTGCTTATGTGAATTTGCTTGATTAAAGATGTATTCAATCTGTGCAGATGAAAATTGTATGCAAGTAATGATGTGCATTGTTATATTATTGAATTGTATTATATATGGATATTTGGAAGTACTAATGTGTAAATTGAGATGCGCAGGAAATTTACCATGTGACCATGGAAATTACGGAGAATCAAACCTAGACTTATGTATGCTCGTAAGCCAGGGTTTGTCTATTTGGAGAGACAACACCCCGTTTGTGTTGTATTTTATTCATAACAGTATATGCTGCATGAGTGTTAAGTGTTATTTAAAATTATTGTGTAAAAACCACAAGAGACAATTTCATGTTTTATTTTTGTAAAAGTGTTTTATTTGTGTCACTTGACACATGTGTGGATTTAAATTTAAATGTTTTATTTTGTCTCTTGGTGGGAAAGTGTTTAATTATAGTTCTTCTTAAATAAAATAATGTGTTGTCATAAATACTTTGGGAATATAATATTTGGGGTGGTCAACTTATGTTTGACCCGAAAATAAACTTCAGAGGGGTTTAAAATGGGTTAAATGAACACCTAGGGGTAGTTTAATAGGGTTTCCTAAAGCCCATAAAGTATACCTAGGGGTTAGGGGTAATTTTAGGCAAGTTTCTACTTTATAATGATCGTTTTAACATTTTAAAAATTGGCTTTTTTGAGTTGAGCGAAAATTGAAAATTAGAAGTTAAATCTAATCAAGATTTTTCCTTTTGGAATGAGAGTCTTTTTGCATTTTTGCTTTCTTTCCTTTTTGGTTTTTACAACTTGTGAGAACTCAGAGAGTGAGCTTCTTAAGCAAGATTTTGAGATTTTGAGGGTAATCACCCACTCTCCATTTTTGGAGACAGAAGAAAATTTGAAAAGAAAATAATGTTATGGAATAGAAAAATTGGTTAAGGGTAGAAGGAAAAAGATTTGTGGATTGGGCAACTCTTCATCAAATATCATAATACCTTTGGGCAGATTAAGGTTGGTTTTAGTTATTATTTTAATGTCTTCTTCTTGTTTATGTCTGGCAGTTTCTTGGTGTAAGAAATCTGTGTTCTTGAAAATTTATGTTAGAAAATCTTTTGGTATTTTTGCATTATGATTTGTTTGTGTTTTGGGAGTTTTCTCAAGACCTCTTACTCTTGGGAGAGAAGAGGATCTTGAGGGTGGTAGCAGTGACAAACCCTCGAGTGAGAGACTCTCTTTGAGAGTGATCACAAGGGATCTTTGTGTGACCCTTGCTGCATGGCCTGTTTGTGCAATGGGGGTCATAAGGAGGGATATAAGGCTAGAATGCCTTTGTGGGGCATAAGGGATAAGGGGTTGAGATTCTTGATATTATTATTGTGCCATGAGGTGGCTTCTTGTTTATTTCATACTTGCAGTTCTCCTCAGGGTATTGGTCCACTACCACCCTTTGAAAATGTTCATCACCAAAGTGTGGTGCTGTGAAAGCCAAGTTGGGAATGTGTCTGGAAAATCTGTATGCAATTGCTTTCTATGTGTTTGCCTGTTTGTTACCCGTCTAGGAATTGGTTCTCTGAGCTCGGGGGTGGCTACCAGTTAGCCTAGGCTGGGAGGTGAGCACTCCGTGGTCATATTTGTGTTTTCTATTATGCAGGAAAGTCAGGAGAAAAGAGAATAGGAATCATGAAAAAGACACAGAAGATTATTATTGAAGATACTTAAATTCAGTTGCAGATATTTGTTTAAATTTGTATAGAAGAATGCCTCATTCATAGAAAAGAGAAGCAAGTTGTAATTCTTGAAAATAGACTTGAAGTTTTATTGTTGTGGCTATACAAAGAAACATCCTGTAAATTGGTAGAATATCTTAGAGTTGTTAAAAAAAAAAGAAAAGCTTGTTTTATTTCTACTTCTGGTTTTTAGTAAAAGAAAAGTTATTTTGAGTTGCATGCAAAAGCCTCTTTGTATTATGGAAAAAAAAAAGAATAGATTTCATTTAAATTTTATCTATATTTTACTTGTGGCAAAATAGGAGTTTATTTATGCTGAAAGATCTTGAGTATTTTAAAGAAAAAAGATGTTTTATGTAATATTTTATTAGAGGAAAAATCAATGAATCTTTTTATTCTAGAGAAGTATATTGTATTTCGTAAAATGTATTTCTAAATTGCACTTTTAGTTAGTGTTGATTAAAAAAACACTTATCATATATATATATATATATATATGTTTCTGAATTAACTTAATGCTTTTCCTTTGTTACATTTATTTAAAATTGTTGCATGTAAATCATTTTTTTTTTTAAATATATATATATATATTGAAATATTTTCACCCTTTTAACTATGATTATAAATTTATATAAATATAAATATATATATATATAAATATATATATATATATATAAATATATATATATATTTATATATAATATATTTTTAAAAAAAAAATAAATTAAAAAAAAAAAGGGGGGAATTGTTTTTGGGTCTACGCAGACCCCACTGTGTGTATGCACAGTGAGGGCCGCACAGCACCCACTATGTGCACACACAGTGGACGGCCGCGGCCGCCACTGTGTGGCCACACAGTGGGGAAGCCGCTAGCGGCGCCCACTGTGTGGACACACAGTGGTGCCGCAGCACCCACTGTGCGCCCACACAGTGGTGCCACGGCTCTCCCCGCCTCCACTTCCATAACCTGGACAAAATCATGGCTGCCTTGGGGTTTTGGCCTAGCAAAAAAAAAAATTCTCTATAAAAAAATATGGATTAAACCCTAGCCAGGGTTGGGCTAGGGCAAAGGAATTTAAAAATAATATGATTATTAGAATTGTAAGTATATATATAAGAAAATAGAACCCTAAATAGGGTTGGAGAAATATTGATTAATATTTAGAAAGTTATTGTGCTTTTAAAAAAAAAGAATTAAAATATATAAAATATATGTAAATATATATATGTATCTATATATATATATATGGATATATATATATATATAGCTCTGGTCATAATTTGGAGTAAGTATTTAATTATAAATGTATATATATATGTATATATAAATATATATATATATATATATATATATATATATATATATATATATATATATATATATATATAATTCTGGTTATAATTTGAAGTAAGTAACAAAGAGAAATTTAAAAATGATTGTTTAGACTGTATAGTCATATTGGAGATTAAATTAATTTTTCCTCTCCTATTTCTTTAGCGTGATTAATTTAATAAACCTAATGACTAGGTATCTCGTGGAGATAAAATTAAACCAGTTAGTTTTCCGCAAATAATATTTAACAAATTATCGATGTTTAGTTCGTTTCAGAATTAGCTCGAACATAATTATAAAAATTTCAATAACGCTTATCGTGTGAGTGAACTTGTTAACTAAATTAGTATTTTTAAAAAAAAATTTGTTCCGTTTTTGCCCTAAATTTTGGGCATGACATTTTGGTATCAGAGCAAGGTTTCCACACTAGGAACCTTACTCACTTACGTTTCGCCTTAGAATATTTAACATTATTTTGTTAAATTGATTTTTGAATTTAATTGAATTTAATTCTAAAAGAAATAAATTAATTGTTTTGCCTTATTTCCTCTTAGGATGCCACCGATGACGCGACAAGCTCGCAAGCGCGGACGGGGTCCTAGAGGTCTGCGCATAGCACGCGATGAGGTAGAGAGGGAGGCATCGGTTCCAGAGGAGAACCCTGAAGCACCTCCTGAACAGCTAAATGAACCTAATCGAGACCTCTTAGCAGCCATTCAGAATCTTATTGGCATTGTTCAGGAGAGGATCCCAGCAGAGAACCCTCAGGTTAGGAGTCATGACTCTGGGAGTCATAGATCTGTTGATAGAGAGTGAAGCAGGAGCCCAGCTCCGATTCCTGTAGAGAGTCAGGGTGGAAATGAGCCAGAGTCAGTGCATATGCCAAGACCACCTCCAGTGGTGGAACCAGTTTATTTTGAGAGAGGTCGTCGAGATCCAGGGGATCTCATCAGGGAGTTCATGCGCCTCCAACCACCATCCTTCGGAGGTTCTACAGATGGAGTAGAGGCCGAGGCATGGCTTCTGAGTCTTGAGAGGTGCTTTGCGTTGCATTCTTATGAGAGCAACTTGAAAGCACGTGTTGCAGTTCATCTTCTAAGAGGGACAACCTTCACTTGGTGGAGACATGAAGAGTACAAATGCGGATAAGTTCCTGATACACTCACTTGGGAGATATTCATAGAGAGGTTCTGTGAGAGGTACCTATCAGAACACTTCAGGCAGCGTCGTATAGACGAATTTCATGATCTCCAACAAAAAGGCTTGTCAGTAACCCAGTATGAGAGTAAATTCTTTGAGTTGTTGCCTTATGTAGATTATCTTAAGGATGAGAAACTTCTTGTAAACCGCTTCATCAGGGGATTAAATGCCGGTATAGAAGGGCCTATTAGGATGTCCACCCCAGAGAGCCTTCGGGTTGCTGTAGAGAAAGCACTGATTGCTGAGGAAATTTAGGTTAGACCACAGGACAATAGGGATCGGTTTCAGAACCGAAATTCTGCACCTCAGACTTATGGATTCCAGAAACCACATTGGAAAGGGAACAACCAAAATTCTCAGGGGTTCTCCAAACCCCCTCCTCCACAACAGACACCACAGAACCAGAGGCAGAAGCCTCCACAATATCAGCAGGGCTCCAAGCCCAAGCAGTGGCAGACTCAGGGACAGAAACGTGATCAGAGAGCACAGGGGTAGTACACACAGCCGGCGGGGACTCAACAGTCCTCCAGGGGTGGGTACAACAGATCCAGTAGGACAGGAGGTCAGGCATTCTCTAGGCCTCAGGGTGCCCAGTTCCAGGCATGGGGTGCTTGCTTTACTTGTGGAGCCATGGGGCATATGGCAAGGGATTTCCCTCAGGGACAGGTAGTAGGGAGTCAGCAGATGTCCGCTTCAGAGCTAACAATTGGTGATATGGGCAAGTCCCATAGAGTTTTTGCAGCGGTTGACAACCGCCAGGCTGAGCATCAGGCCACGGTTATCGAATCTACAGGTATAATCAAAGGTAACAATGTATCTATTTTGTTTGATTCAGGAGCTACTGACTTCTTTATATCTCCATCGGTTGTGGAGCATTGCGGGCTACTGGCAACTAGGCAGGGTGTCAGTTGGGAAGTGGAATTAGCATCAGGGGCTAGAGTGTCAGTGGAATCAGAGGTTAGGGCATGTCAGCTGCAGATTGGCAAGACCACCACTTTAGTAGACCTTAGAGTGAGTCCACTTGGATCTTATGGAATCATACTCGGCATGGATTGGCTTTATGCCCATAGAGCCAAGATGGATTGCCACCTGAAAAGGATCAAGTGTGAGGATGATCATGGTTCGTCCATAGTTATCACCGGGATTCAGAGGCCCGTGTCTCTTCGTATGATCTCCGCAATGCAGCTTAAGCGGAGCATGCGGAAGGGATGTCAGCTTTTTGCTATCACTATCAGTGACAGAGGGGAAGAGGAGGAAAAAGAAACATCGCTCGATGACCATCCTATCCTTAAGGGATATTCAGATGTATTTCCTTCAGAGTTATCAGAAATGCCTCCCCGCAGAGAGATTGATTTTCATATAGACCTAGTACCAGGAGCCGAGCCAGTTTCTAGAGCACCTTATAGAATGACCACAAATGAGCTTAATGAACTTAAAATTCAGCTTGAGGAACTTCTTGAGAAGGGTCATATCCGTCCTAGCGTATCCCTGTAGGGTGCACCAGTCATCTTCGTAAAGAAGGATGGATCTCTCTGATTGTGTATGGATTATCGGCAGCTAAATAAAGTAACCATCAAGAACCGATATCCTTTGCCCAGAATTGATGATTTATTTGACCAGCTTCAGGGTGCCAAAGTCTTTTCCAAAATAGATCTGAAGTCAGGATACCATCAGTTGAGAATAGTGGAAAGTGATATCCACAAAACCGCATTTCGCACTAGATATGGTCACTATGAGTTTACCGTAGTCCCCTTTGGACTTACGAATGCCCCAGCAGTTTTTATGAGGCTCATGAATGGGGTGTTCCGTACCTTTCTGGACCATTTTGTTATTGTGTTCCTCAATGATATATTGATATATTCTCAGAATGAGAAGGAGCATGAGGAGCACCTGAAACAGGTATTGCAGTGTTTGCGGGATAATCAGTTGTTTGGCAGTTTGTCAAAGTGTGCTTTCTTTCGGTCTGTGGTCAAGTACCTTGGGCACGTTATTTCCGGTGATGGGATCTTAGTTGACCCATCAAAGATTAGGGCTATTATGGATTGGCCAGTGCCTACCAATGTGACAGAGGTCAGGAGTTTCATGGGTTTAGTAGGGTATTACCGATGTTTTGTCGAGGGTTTCTCTAGAGTCGCACACCCTATTACTTCTCTTCAGTGTAAAGGGAAGAAATTTGAGTGGACAGAGAAGTGCAAGAAGGCCTTTCAGGAACTCAAGAAGGCACTTATTAGCGCTCCTATCCTTGTTGTACCAGATCCTTCAGCTGACTTCATGGTTTGTACAGATGCTTCCCTAGAGGGTTTAGGGGCAGTTCTTATGCAGGATGGTAGGGCCATAGCTTTCGAGTCTAGGAAACTTAAGACTCATGAACTTAATTATCCCACTCACGACCTTGAGCTCGCAGCAGTAGTGCATGCACTTGTGAGGTGGAGACACTTCCTTTTAGGACATCACTTCGAGTTGCATTCAGACCATCAGAGTCTTCAGTACATCTTCACTCAGCCAAACCTTAATGCATGTCAGAGGAGATGGATGGAATTCTTGTGCGAATATGATTTTGACGTTCACTACATCAAAGGAAAGGAAAATGTAGTTGCAGATGCCTTGAGTAGAAGACGTCACGAGGTTTGTACCATATCCATGGGCATAGACTTGAGAGACCGTATACTTCGGCACTTGTCAAAGGATGGACGGTATGCAGAGGTTTGTCAGGTATTATGTTCTCAGGTTACTCTAGAAGGGAAATATGTGGATTATTCTTTGGACTCCGATGGACTATTACACCATAGAGGGCGCATTTATGTACCTTCCTCCGGAGGGTTGCGAGAGTTCATTGTCATGGAAGCTCATAGAGCTCCTTATGCAGCACATCCCGGGGTTAAGAAGTTGCATGCTGACTTGAGGCAGTTGTATCATTGGCCGGGAATGCAGCAACTCATTGCTGAGATAGTAGCTCAATGTCTCGAGTGTCAGAGGGTAAAGGCGGAGCACCGCCATCCAGGTGGGTTGCTTCAGTCTCATGCTATACCAGAGTGGAAGTGGGATACTATATCCATGGATTTCATCATTGGTCTCCCTATGTCTTCTCGTCGCCATGATGCTATCTTGGTGACAGTTGACAAGTTGACCAAAGTAGTTCATTTTTCACCAGTTCGTACTACATTCACAGCTCCAGCAGTAGCACAGGTGTTCTTGTGAGACATTGTTAGGCTTCATGGTGTACCCCGCAAGATTATATCTAACAGGGATTCTCTTTTCACTTCTTCCTTTTGGAAGTCATTACAGGTAGCTATGGGCACTAAGCTCAATTTCAGTACAGCCTATCACCCGGAGACAGATGGTCAGACAGAGAGGGTCAATCAGGTGCTAGAGGATATGCTTCGTATGTACGTCATGGATCATCAGACCCAGTGGGAGGAGTATCTTCCCTTAGTGGAGTTTGCCTATAACAATGGGCATCACACTTCTTTGGGGATGCCACCCTATTAGGCATTATACGGCAAGCCTTGCAGGATGCCCTTGAGTTGGGATCGCATAGAGGATAGAGTTGCTATTGGTCCTGAGTTAGTTCGGGATATAGAACAGTAGGTGGATTTGATTAGGCAGCGTCTCAGAGAGGCTCAGGATAGACAGAAGAGATATGTCGATGCAAAGAGGATAGATCATAGCTACATGGTTGGAAACAGAGTTTTCTTGAGAGTGCAACCGCATAAGAGTCCAATCCATTACAGAAAGGGTTCTGAGCTCGCACCTCTCTTTGTAGGACCTTTTGAGATTCTGGAGAGGATAGGCCCAGTTGCCTACCATTTAGCTTTGCCACCTAGCCTGTCATGCATCCACGATGTGTTTCATGTTTCAGTTTTGAGAAAATATATCTATGATGAGTCTCACCTTTTAGATTGGGATGCCTTGCAGGTGGAGTCGGACGGGTAGCTAGCTTTGGAGCCCATTCACATTTTGGCATGCCAGACATTGGCCCTTCGAGGTCGAGAGCTAGACCAGGTTAGGGTCCAGTGGGATTGTTATGATGAGGTTATGGCTTCATGGGAGGACGCAACACGTATGAGATCAAAGTACCCCCACCTCTTTGATGAACTCCAGGAGGAAATTCATGCCTAGAGGGGAAGGATGTGAGGCCTCACCTCGACTCAGTCTGACATTCAGTGGATTTTATATTTAGACTATTATGGATACTTTATTTTGATGCTTTTTGAGACTTAGAACTTATATGATTTCAGGATTTGGGATAACATTGCTATGATTTGATGATTTTACTTATATTCTTTTGTGATAGAACACTACATGATTGTTAGATAAGATGATATTGCAATGATAGATGTCGTTATTGAATTTGCAGGACTTTACTCTGAATATAGAACTATGATGTATATTTAGTTTATGTGAATTGGGATGAAATTGCTTATGTGAATTTGCTTGATTAAAGATGTATTCAATCTGTGCAGATGAAAATTGTATGCAAGTAATGATGTGCATTGTTATATTATTGAATTGTATTATATATGGATATTTGGAAGTACTAACGTGTAAATTGAGATGCGCAGGAAATTTACCATGTGACAATGGAAATTACGGAGAATCAAACCTAGACTTATGTATGCTCGTAAGCCAGGGTTTGTCTATTTGGAGAGACAACACCCCATTTGTGTTGTATTTTATTCGTAACAGTATATGTTGCATGAGTGTTAAGTGTTATTTAAAATTATTGTGTAAAAACCACAAGAGACAATTTCATGTTTTATTTTCGTAAAAGTGTTTTATTTGTGTCACTTGACACATGTGTGGATTTAAATTTAAATGTTTTATTTTGTCTCTTGGTGGGAAAGTGTTTAATTATAGTTCTTCTTAAATAAAATAATGTGTTGTCATAAATACTTTGGGAATATAATATTTGGGGTGGTCAACTTAAGTTTGACCCGAAAATAAACTTCAGAGGGGTTTAAAATGGGTTAAATGAACACCTAGGGGTAGTTTAATAGGGTTTCCTAAATCCCATAAGGTATACCTAGGGGTTAGGGGTGATTTTTCCTTTTGGAATGAGAGTCTTTTTGCATTTTTGCTTTCTTTCCTTTTTGGTTTTTAGAACTTGTGAGAACTCAGAGAGTGAGCTTCTTAAGCAAGATTTTGAGATTTTGAGGGTAATCACCCACTCTCCATTTTTGGAGACAGAAGAAAATTTGAAAAGAAAATAATGTTATGGAATAGAAAAATTGGTTAAGGGTAGAAGGAAAAAGATTTGTGGATTGGGTAGCTCTTCATCAAATATCATAATACCTTTGGGCAGATTAAGGTTGGTTTCAGTTATTCTTTTAATGTCTTCTTCTTGTTTATGTCTGGAAGTTTCTTGGTGTAAGAAATTTGTGTTCTTGAAAATTTATGTTAGAAAATCTTTTGGTATTTTTGCATTATGATTTGTTTGTGTTTTGGGAGTTTTCTCAAGACCTCTTACTCTTGGGAGAGAAGAGGATCTTGAGGGTGGTAGCAGTGACAAACCCTCGAGTGAGAGACTCTCTTTGAGAGCGATCACAAGGGATCTTTGTGTGACCCTTGCTGCATGGCCTGTTTATGCAATGGGGGTCATAAGGAGGGATATAAGGCTAGAATGCCTTTGTGGGGCATAAGGGATAAGGGGTTGAGATTCTTGATATTATTATTGTGCCATGAGGTGGCTTCTTGTTTATTTCATACTTGCAGTTCTCCTTAGGGTATTGGTCCACTACCACCCTTTGAAAATGTTCATCACCAAAGTGTGGTGCTGTGAAAGCCAAGTTGGGAATGTGTCTGGAAAATGTGTATGCAATTGCTTTCTATGTGTTTGCCTGTTTGTTACCCATCTAGGAATTGGTTCTCCGAGCTCGAGGGTGGCTACCAGTTAGCCTAGGCTGGGAGGTGAGCACTCCGTGGTCATATTTGTGTTTTCTATTATGCAGGAAAGTCTGGAGAAAAGAGAATAGGAATCATGAAAAAGACACAGAAGATTATTATTGAAGATACTTAAATTCAGTTGCAGATATTTGTTTAAATTTGTATAGAAGAATGCCTCATTCATAGAAAAGAGAAGCAAGTTGTAATTCTTGAAAATAGACTTGAAGTTTTATTGTTGTGGCTATACAAAGAAACATCCTGTAAATTGGTAGAATATCTTAGAGTTGTTAAAAAAAAAGAAAAGCTTGTTTTATTTCTACTTCTGGTTTTTAGTAAAAGAAAAGTTATTTTGAGTTGCATGCAAAAGCCTCTTTGTATTATGGAAAAAAAAAAGAATAGATTTCATTTAAATTTTATCTATATTTTACTTGTGGCAAAATAGGAGTTTATTTATGCTGAAAGATCTTGAGTATTTTAAAGAAAAAAGATGTTTTATGTAATATTTTATTAGAGGAAAAATCAATGAATCTTTTTATTCTAGAGAAGTATATTGTATTTCGTAAAATGTATTTCTAAATTGCATTTTTAGTTAGTGTTGATAAAAAAAACACTTATCATATATATATATATATATATATATATATATATATATATATATATATATATATATATATATATATATATATATATATATATATATATATATATGTTTCTGAATTAACTTAATGCTTTTCCTTTGTTACATTAATTTAAAATTGTTGCATGTAAATCTTTTTTTTTTAAAAATATATATATATATATATATATATATATATTGGAATATTTTCACCCTTTTAACTATGATTATAAATTTATATAAATATAAATATATATATATAAATATATATATATATATATTTATATATAATATATTTTAAAAAAAAAATAAATTAAAAAAAAAAGGGGGGAATTGTTTTTGGGTCCACGCGGACCCCACTGTGTGTATGCATAGTGAGGGCCGCATGGCGCCCACTATGTGCACACACAGTGGAGCCGCTTCGGCTCCCACTGTGTGGACACATAGTGGACGGCCGCAACCGCCACTGCGTGGCCACACAGTGGGGAAGCTGCTAGCGGCGCCCACTGTGTGGACATATAGTGGTGCCGTGGCGCCCACTGTGAGCCCACACAGTGGCGCCACGGCTCTCCCTGCCTCCACTTCCGTAACCTGCACAAAATCATGGCCGCCTTGGGGTTTTGGCCCAGCAAAAAAAAATTCTCTGTAAAAAAATATGGATTAAACCCTAGCCCGGGTGGGGCTAGGGCAAAGGAATTTAAAAATAATATGATTATTAGAATTGTAAGTATATATATAAGAAAATAGAACCCTAAATAAGGGTGGAGAAATATTGATTAATATTTAGAAAGTTATTGTGCTTTTAAAAAAAAGGAATTAAAATATATAAAATATATGTAAATATATATATGTATCTATATATATATATATATATATATATATGGATATATATATATATATATTTATATATATATATATATATATTTATATATATATATATATAGCTCTGGTCATAATTTGGAGTAAGTATTTAATTATAAATGTATATATATATGTATATATAAATATATATATATATATATTTATATAATTATGGTTATAATTTGAAGTAAGTAATAAAGAGAAATTTAAAAATGATTGTTTAGACCATATAGTCATATTGGAGATTAAATTAATTTTTCCTCTCCTATTTCTTTAGCGTGATTGATTTAATAAACCTAATGACTAGGTATCTCGTGGAGATAAAATTAAACCAGTTAGTTTTCTGCAAATAATATTTAACAAATTATCGATGCTTAGTTCGTTTCAGAATTAGCTGGAACATAATTATGAAAATTTCAATAACGCTTATCGTGTGAGTGAACTTGTTAATTAAATTAGTATTTTTTAAAAAAAATTGTTCCGTTTTTGCCCTAAATTTTGGGCATGACAGGAGATATCCTATCAATAATTATGATGTTTGGTTGTTCAAGAACTTTGAAACACAAAAACATATTCTTTATTTCTCTAACCTTGTTGTTGCAACAAATATTCATTTGATGAAGTATCTATAATGGAACCAAAATGTAATGGTGGGTGAAAAATGTGTGAATGAGAGATCAAGAGGAAAACTACCATTTTCCTCCAAGGAGAGATGAGAGTTTGACTATGGATTTCCCTTCAAACACTTTTCACACAATTACATTGAAAGAGGGGGGGAAATTCACTAGATTCAACCTCCAAACAAGAAGATAGAATTCTGAATGCAATGGGAATGATAAGTTAATCCCCTCTTCCTATTTGATATGGAAATGAATTGATTGAATTATGTATAGAGACTAAGTGCAAAAGTGACAAAGAACTGATTATAACTTGAGATCGGAGTATGGGATGAAGTTGTACAAATAAATCTGGTAGTAATATGTCAAGATGAAGTCGCCCTCTGAATTTGAGGAGAAGTTGCCTAGACCATGCCGGGAACGTACATGGTCCTCGAAAAAATCCATGAAACAAAAAAGGGTTTTTTTCCCCCTGCAAATGAAGTCTAAATCCGAAAGAATAGTTGTGCACCTGAAACCTACACACAAAAAAGAGAGGTAAAGGGGTTGGGATTAGGGGTTTGAATTCAAGTCAAACCCCAATTTTGGAATTAACCAAGTAATGAAAGAAAGTACATGCAAGTAAATGTAAATGAAAGACTAAAATGTAAATCACCTCAAGGGAGGTTGTGATAGAAATGTTGATAGAAATTCTTGTGTGGAATTGAATGTTGGAATCAATCTCCTCTTCAATGGTTGAATCCTTAACTTGAATGCAACACTTAGCCTTGAAGGGAGACTTGATAATGCTCAATGCTAGAAAGGAATGCTTGAATGCTTGAATTCTCTTGAATGCTTCGTCTCATGTAAATTTCCCACTCATCCAAATTTTCCAACTTAGGAAAATGAGAGGAAAAATGCAACTTAACTACATGTCAATTAGGTTTAATGAAACTAATTTTCATCACAGGCCGACATCGATGAAGTTTTCCTGCTCACTACACAACCTACAATGCAAGCTCAGGAAAGGATCCTACCCCAAAATAGGGTAGGGATAGGGGTGCCACTCCCCTATCCTAGGGGTAAGACAGGCCACACCCCTATCCTGTGCCTTTCTCCAGGGCAGAGGCCAAGGGAGAAGAATATTTTGAGGGTTGAGCAGTCTGCGGTCTCCTGATCAAGCTAGGTGATTTGATTTTGCATGCGTGAGGACCCTAATGGGATCAAAAATTTCTAGGGTCATAGTTTTATGATACTACATTTAGCCCTCACTTTAGCGATAGTATGAGTGTATGCCAATATTGTCGGTAAAGTACAAGAAAACAAGATTTAAATACTTCTACCATATCAAGGAGGCAAGATGCACCAAGCCCCAAGTGGACTTAGGATCTTAGGACTTTGATTGACAAAGTAAAAGGGAGAACCAAGATTGCAACTAGCAAAGTTCCCTTCACTATGAGTCATGAAAGCAAGGATACCAAAGATTACAAAGCAACATAAAGTTCACTAAGTAATTCTAAGTATCAAGAATGAAAATATGAGCGGAGTATATGCCCCCACGTTAAAGAGATTGTGCACGCCTTATCGGGAGCAATTGCTTTAAGGTAGGATACACCCAAGAGAGAGAGAAGAGAGGAAGCATGTTATCGCAAGGATTTATCCCCCAATCAAGGAATAAACCCAAGGAAAATGAACACAAAACACAAGGTATGTGGTAGTTTCACTTTCCTCAAGGTCAGTATGTTGTATGATAACTCATGTATGTCATGTTTGTATATGTGCATATAATAATTTCCATTCCCCAAAGAAGGACACTACCTTAGAAGAAAGGGAAGAGAGGATGTCTTTTGAGTCAACATGAAAGAGACCAAAAAAATATCTCAATGCTTTGCATCCTCCCCAAGTAGACATTAAGGGAACAATAGAAGAATAGGGACACACATAGAAGAATGGTCACAAAAGAGAAAGAAAGGAGAGAGAGAAGATCTATAGTGCTAATATTGCCAATCTAGGATGACATTCGCCTCTCGATCTTTCTGATCACTATTTTGGGAAGGCAAGCAACACACCAGAGAAGCGACATCGAGAACAACAGATGGAGCTATCACAATATTTAAACAAGGAGTAAGCTCATGTTGTAAGTCACTTTGTTTGATTCTAGGAGCTAGGATTAGGGTTTGTGAAAATTTAGTTGATAAATGCTTGTCCACATCAACATATTCATACTCACTATCAGAAGCATTAGGAGTTGTATCACCATCATGAATAACATTTTCACCCATTTCTTCATCAAAATTTAGAGAAGGATGAGCAAGAACATGAATAGGAATAAAACCATCACATGTTTTGTGCAACTTATGATTTGGAGATGTAGGTTGAGCATCTTGCTTAGGAGAAAAGAGAATCATGTCAATTGTTGGAGTCTTAGGAGATTGAGTATTTTGAGGGACAACTTCATAATCTCAAACACAGTGTCTTCATTGGTGATCTCTCACACAATGATTTCGTCAAGTCTTAGTGGAAGGATAAGAGTAGGAGGAACACTTGAAAAAGTAGGAATGTTTCTCTCCTTGATAGTTGAAGGTTTAGGTTGAGGTCTTTTAGGTTGATCAAGAGGAGAAGCGGGCCTCTTCTCTCAATAAGAGGAAGGAGGTGGAACTACGCTATACAAAGAAGGAATATTAGGTGTAGGAAGGAGACCAGGTCCATCATGAGGAGGAGGTACAGATCTAACCTTAGGAAGAATATTGTTGTTATTCTTAGGAGAAGGTATAGTCACATCCATAGGAATAGGTTCACGATCTTCCTTAGGTGGGAGATTAGTTCTGTTGGCAATTGACACTCTATTGGTTGGTTTCAATATGTTGTCATTCATGGCAACATGGTTTTGGGTTCCGGCTTCATATGGTATACCAACAAGAACTTCACAAATTCTACACCAGCACCGACAGGTCAGGAAGATTTCTTTGGTCACTAGCAATGCAGGCTGGCATAGTATAGTAATGGTTCTCAGTATTGCAGCCGACTTATCTTGGATCCAGCATCGACAACCTATTTTAATGTTTATTCATTTATGTTATATTGCTAGTATGTAATCTAATATTATATATACCTTTGTTAGCCGACATAAGGCATAAATTTGTATAGGGTATAGGGGAGATTGATTAGATCATTTTGAATATGAAGGATAGGAATATGGTGATGGATATTAGAATGTAATTATTCAAAGAGATTATGTATGTGAGGAATTTATTGTAAGGGTTATATTCTAGTAAAGGGGTTTACGGTTTCAACTAGAACTCTATTCTGGCATAGAAGATGCTATCTTAGTAGTTAACACTTCTCCAGATTGTTGTGTGGAATTTAATGTACTTAGTGAGGCTCCTATTGTGATTGAGTAGTGTGCTTTAGGTTGTAAGCCTTCCTGCAAGTACAAGCCACTCATATATTGTAATATCTCTTCATATGTGTAGTGGATTGATACTGTGGGTCACAAATCCCACCGTGGGTTTTCCTGATTGAGGTTTTCCACATATAAATATGTGTGTTATGGTTCTCATTTATGTGTTTGTCTTATTGGTTGCATTACTTCTTTCAATTTTGTTTATATCGATATATCAGTTGGTGCATGAATGTTTTGTTAAGGCTAAAATCTACTATTCTGGTATAACACTGATTCACCCCCCCTCTCAATGTTATTGGTTTCCAATAATTTGTATCAGAGCCTTGTGCCTTAGAGGAAGTTTAACAGCTTGAGGAAGATCCTGAAACCAGAATCATTGAAAATGGCTTTGGAGAAGTAGCTTGAGATGGCACTTGAAGATTAAAATGCTGAAAGATTGAAGAACTTAAAGCTACAAGATGAGTTGAATTATGTCAAGGCATTCATTCTTGTCCTATAAGAGAGGCTATCATCTGTTCAAGATAGGAGGAGATAATTTTTGCAAAATCAAGATGATGAAGAGAAAAATGCACTTAATGAACAATGTCAGAAATTGAGTCAAGAGAACATGGTTATGAAGAATGAAATGTAAGCTATAACTATGAGGACGTCTAAGGAGATTGAGGATAGAAAGGAAAAGGAAGAAGATCTTGTTGTATCCCTGAAGAACAAGTTTGAAGAATGTGGTAGGTTAGTTCATGAAAATGATATGTTGAGAACAAATTTGGTGCAATCCCAAAGCAATGAGCAAGAGCTTGAGAGATAAATGACAATACTAAGAGTTGATTTAACCACTGCAAGTGAGTACAAAGAAAAATTCAAGATCAGCTTAGCACAGCTTGATGAGTAACTGAAGAGGAAGAGGCAAATTGGAGATATTAGTGGACTTGGATTTGAGAAAGGATAGAGTTCCAGTACTCCTAATGAAGATCAAAACCATAAGGCACCAATAAGACAATTCAATGGTAGATATTTTATTTGCAATAGATTTGGTCACATGGCTAGGCAATGTAGAAACAAAGCAAATTAGAACCCTGATTATGCTCCTGGTAAATGTTCTAAATGCAATAAAATTGGTCATAAGACAAAACATTGCAGAATGAATATAAAATGCTATGCTTGTGGAAAATTTGGACATATGGCTAATTAGTGTAGGTCAAGCAATTTCACTAGTTTTAGCAAAGCAATTCAGAAGAAGAATCTTACATGTTATGCATGCAATGAAATTGGACATATTGCTAAGTTTTGTAGAAGCAAAAATCCACTAGTTAGTAATGAAGGATCAAATGAAAAAGGAAAAGAGAAGGTTAGTGAAATCCAGCAAGATCATACTCAAAGATGGATTAGGAAGACTGAAGAGAAATCATCAGATGGGAATGTCCTAGTTACCTATCCAACAGAAGAGGTTGCTCCTGCACCAATAGTGCGCTCATTTAGGAACTAAGGAAGATGCCTTGGGGGTAGGCAAAATTCATGAAGATGTTGCATATGCCATGGGAAGAGGTTCTGGAAGATGTTCCAGATATTGGACAAGATTATCCGACATGGATATGTCCTGAGCAAGATCCGGTATCTTTCATCGGTAGTCATTTATGTCAATGGAAGATTACGATTTTTCTTTCGAAGGATAAAAGGTCGAATACACTTCATTGTTAATCACCCTACATTCAAAGTGATTTCAAAGCGATTCAAAGCGACTAAGTGTGATCAAAGGCTATTCAGAGATAATCAAATTTTTTCTTGAGAGATCACACAGGCAGCTGGAAGAATTTGTTGGAGGTTTCTACTAAGAGCGAGAAAAAGGTATTTTTCTTGAAACATGGAAGTAGGATCATCTTATGTTCCTATTTTTGTTACAAATCTAGCTGTAGTGGAGGTTAAGGACCGGCCCAAGCCAGTTTTCAAGTGGTATCCACAAGGAAGATTCGATTGGAGTGTTTTCTCACCTTCGAGAGGGAGTGGTATATGTAGAAGATGTTAGGGCATACATTCACTGTTATATAGAGGACTTAGGAACTTCAAGGATCAAGGGAATATGTATGACTGGAATAATGGGAGAATATAAAAAGATTAAAGTGACATATCAACACATTGAAGATCTAGGGTTTACAAATATTCTCGATATTCTAGAGTTTGAAGATGAAATAATTAGATATGTACTGAGAAGAGTACATGGGGAATTCATATAGCTGGATAGACCTTATAAGATCACTAAGGAATTCATTCGGGCAATTACTAGTTTACCATCAATAGGGAAACATCCAAATAAGAAAGTGAAATGACTTCATGAGGTAGATCACTGACACCACATCTGACAAGAGATTGATGAAAGTGAGCACTATCACTGATAGTGACATCAAGTTTGGTAGCATGGTCATAGGATATAAGGTAACTCAGTCAAACCGACTGAATTCTATTTCCAGTTCATGTATTTTGGCTGCATATAAGATGATGAGAGAAAGTATAAAGTTAGATCTTTGGGGTTGGATGCTTAAAGAGTTATTGATCAACTTAGGAAATATTAAAGGTGAGAAGAAGGGCACCTTATGATATGGAAATTGATTAGTCTCCTTAATGTTATACTTTCTGAATGATAGACCCGGTTCTAGTAGGAATCAATTGGATTTTGACATCTCGGGAGGAAGACAGTTAAAAAAATCAATTCCTGCATTAGGAAGTCAAAGGGATGATAAGATATGGGGTTATGTCAATCTATAGTAGAGAATAAGAATAAATCTATGAGGTCTAGGATAAGAATACCTGAGCATATAGTAGAGAAACACTCTATCAACATTTGTTTCATGGTTAAGAAGGATATGACTCTCATGGAGGGAATCAAGCCCTGGAAGCTTTGGATAGAGGAAATGGGATATGAGGTAGATGCATACATTCTTGATGCCTATGTGAAAATACTAATTGATGCAAAAATAGATGAGGCAGAGAAACCCTATGGAATTGCACAATAGAACACTCTAGAGGTTGAAACAAAGTTCAACTGGAAGAGAAGGGAAAAACAAGAAGGAAAAGCAAGTAAATTTGTACAGGAGGTCTCAAAGGACATAAAGGCACTTATTGATGTTTTCCCAGAGAAAGGGAGAAAGAGGAAGGATCTAGTAGTTCATATTGAACCTATAACTGTAGATTTTGAATCAGAGGATGACAAACCTTTAGCCTTCAAAAGGGTTGTTAGGAAGAAACTAGAAGAACCTAAGGTAGAAGCAAACAAGCAACTGATTAGAAAGGTCACAATCAAGTTACCAACTCAAAATAAAGCACCTAAGCCTACACCTATAGCTACATCCGGTATTGTCAAGAGGAAGAAGAAGGATGACACTATTTCTGGTAAGGTTACACCCAAAACTTGTGCAAGAATTATTGATGAAATAACTAAAGATGGCATGCTGAATATTGTTAAGTTTAATTATGACAAATTAGAGGTTGATGAGCAGAGAGAGGTAGAGGGAGCAGTCCTGTTATACTTAGATATTTATAAGAAAGCCTTAATAGAGAGAGAAAATCAAATACCAGTTGAGTTATTAACATGTTAGATGCTAGAAGATTATCTTCTATGGAAGAGGATAAGAACATTAAAATGCAAGAACTTTTAGCTATATGCATTAGCATAACTCCAGATGAAATGGATAAGACAATTGAGGTTGCAGATAGAAAGGTTTTTCATAGAAAACACAGGATAACAAGTCTAATGCTAGGGAGAGTGAATGAAGTAATAAAGGAAACATAGAAGGCATGGATTAAATTTTTGGGAGAATACAAAGGGTTCTTTACTTCACCAAAGACCAAGACCAACATTGTAGATACCCAGGTTGAAGGGAAAGGAAAAGATATCATGGGTACTCCACCCTCAATTTTGAAAAATATCAAGATAGTGGAAATTGAGACACCGGTAAACACAAATGTGTACACAAATACTGAAACACCGGTTAATATTGAGAACATTGTACAAGATACTAATATTGAGGACAATTTTCCTCTGGATACTAATGTATAGGTTGAGGATAGTGTTCTTAGAGAGGAACCAACAGTACACATACTGCACCAAATGGTGAAGCCACCAATGCAAGTGAGGATGTACTAAAGGATAAATCATCAGAGAAAATAGGGGAATCCGATAGGGAACCAGTTGCTGGAACATCATTATTGACAATTGACACTTCTCTAGTGGAAAAGAAAACCATCACAGAGATGAGTCCCACAAAACTGATGATGATGGCTACTCAAAAACTGATGAAGGAGGGAACCATAGACAAGGGGATTTTAGATCAATCCATAACTGTTTTTCCCATATTGGTCCTGGAGTGTAAGATTGAAAATTAAGCGAGCCCTTTTGGCAAGTTTAAGGTAATCACTGAGCACATATCAAAATACTTTCAATCCTTACAACAAATCTCTAACCGACAAGCACTTGAAAGGTTCACTCAGGCTAAAAGAGCCGCTTTTGATCAGATCATTGAGATAGAGAAGAAAAAGATTGAGGAGAAGCTAATTTTGATAGAAAATTATTTGAAACAATGTACAAACATATACAGGGTATGTTGCAATACTGAGATACTTACAAAAAATGTAGATAAAAAGATAAAAGAGATATAGGAAAAAATTGCTAGTATTGCTAACTCTTTTGATGGACTAATTTCACTGACAACATCAATTGATGGACAAATTTTGACTTTGGAGAACCAAATTTCTTCTCTTGAAAAGGAAAGAGATAAAATCATTCAGAAAGCGAGAAGTATGAGAGGTTTGGTGAATCCAATTTGGATTCTCTGTGTATGTAAAAAGGAATGCATGGATATGTTGGGAAAGCCCACACCGATAGAAGTCAATGAGAAAGAATCTTTTGCATATTTATTGAGTGGACTTGTATATATCTCTGACACATTCAAAACCGGTTGGGATACTTATCTGGAGTTACTGGAGAAAGCTTATCCAAAAATCTTGAAACTGGTCAAGCTCCGGTAAGACATTTTTGGAGGTATTCGGTGTACAATACTTATTTTTTGACTTTTTTTTAACAATTTTTGGGTTTTGATGTCAAAGGGAGACTAGTATAGCTGTGAAAAAGGATTGCATACATACATTAGGGGGAGTTACAATATTTTTGGATTTTTTCAAGATATGGAGTATTTTACATATTCAGCTCAGGGGGAGCAGGTAGGATGAAAGCGATAGATGAAACCATGACCATTTTTCACATGAGTGTCACCATCAATGCCAAAGAGGAAGATTGTTGGCAATTGACACTCTATTGGATGGTTTCACTATGTTGTCATTGATGGAAAGATGTTTTTGGGTTTCAACTTCATACAGTATATGTTGGCATTATTGGATGAATTGATTATGTGTTGCATTGATGTTTTGTCATTGATGTCAACACTAGCTGTTATGGTTGGTTACCGACAGACAGGTTTTGGTTACTAGTAGAAGATCAATTGTTACCGAAGAAGAGACTATCTGTTGCACACTTCCGACATGATTGGATCTATGGAATGTGATTGGTTACATGTGGTATGTGCTTCTAGAGCATGTCTTGGTTAGATGGTATTGACTTGGTAATCGGATGCTATCATACACTTTGGTAAACCCTTACTGGCACTAGAAAAGGCTTTACCGATAGAGCTCTCACTAAGGAATCTTGACAGGATGCATAATTGGTGTTGGTGCAACTTCTACATGGATTTGAAGATGCTAAAGATGTTCTTTGATCGTGCTTCAACTGCTTGAAGACATTGTTTTGGCATGGTGGACCCAGAATAGGTTCGGTACCTATCTATGTTATGTTGTAGTATCATGTTAATGTGTACTCTACACGTTACCAGGATGTTTCAAGATGGTTTATAGATTTGTTATTTCTATTTTGGTCTTAAGCCAACATGGTATATCATTGTAATATATTTTAGGTGGCTGGCCTAATTGGTTTAGGCCTTAGGGTTTGTATAAAATGATGTAAGGTCTCATTGTAGATCATGGTATGGGAATAGAAAAGGTGTTTGTGGTCTTGAAATGCAATATCATATGCGAAAGAGATTTGGTCGATCATAGGTGATTGAATTGGGATTAAGGAAGAGGTCAAAGGCCTCCGATATTGAGCTTAACCAAGACTCTAATCTAGCATGGTAGATTCTATCTCTGCAGTTCACTCTATTGGATTGTTGTCCATTTATCTTGAGATGGTTGTTGCCTCTTTGTAGCCAGTGAGACTCTTTTGTAATGAGCAGTATGCTCTAGGCAGTGTGCCTTCCTGCATGTGGAGGCCCCTCATTGTATCACATACTTTCTATAGAAGTATTATCTATCTATGGGTAGGCTTGCCACCATGGTTTTTCCCTTTCTGAGTTTTCCACATACAAATCATGGTGTTATGTGGTATGATTGCTTTGTATTGATTATTTGTTTAATTGTTAAGTTATATTTTTTACCAATATCTATTTCTTCTCTACTAGTACTTAATCTGTTTAAGGGTTATTAAAAGGATTAAATGTTATAATTTGCTAACAACAGATTCACTCCCCCTTCTCAATTGTTCACCGGTTATCCTAACAATTGGTATCAGAGCCTTAGTCATCTTTTGCAGAAGCTTAACCACTTGAGGTAGATCCTATGGCAGCTAACACTTCTAATCCACTGACAACTATTTTTAGAAGAGAAATCCCTAATCTTGATGGAACAAATTATGAGATATGGAAAATTCGAATGGAGACTCATCTTAGATGTCTTGGAAAAGATATTTGGGATATCACTAAGAAAGAATACACACCTTATGATCCAGCATCAAGAAATCCCGCTCCTATAGACTTGGACAAGAATATTGAAAATGATTGCAGAGGTAGAGAAGCCCTCTTGTGTGCACTTACTGATCAACATATTATGGGATTAACTGATAGATCATTGGAAAAGGTTATGTTGGAAAAATTTCAAACTCTAAATGTGTTAGGTCCCGGAGACAACTAAGAGCAGGGGGTGAATCAGTTGTCAAATAAATTTAAACCAAAAACAACTTAACCAAACTTAATGTCGATAGATAGTTTATCAGTTAGTTGCAATACCATTAAAGATTAATGCATGAAACAGGAAGACAATATCATCCACAACACATAACACCAATATTTGTATGTGGAAACCCTGTAAGGGGAAAAACCACGATGGGAAACCTTACCCACAATCAAATGATACTACTGTAGATAGTATGTGTATACAATAAGGGGTATGTACATGTAGAAAGGCCAAGCGCCTAGAGCTAACTACTCAAACACAAATAGGAGTCACACTGACTACAATTGGATGGTTAAATCCAATAATGATGTACTGCTCAAAATAGCATCTTCATATGCTGGATGTAGTAGTGGTTCCATTCTGATATTTCTTCACAAAAACCTTCCTTCAACCTTCAAATGATGTCTGCATGTATAGCTCTGCTTATTCTCGCATATACCTTATTACAAATATTTTTCCCAATCACATATCGATCTTACAAATAAGATCTTACATATATACTGAAGCCTAGGACCAAAATGTATAGGTCAGCTTTACAAAAGATATTACAATAAAAACAATTTACAAGTAAAACAATAACCGATGCAATATCTGATTCAACATGTCGACTTAATGCATTTATAACAATAATAAATCATCTTCATAGCATGTTGTGCTGATCTGAAATAGATAAGTCTGTCGGTTCTTATCCTCGTCCTATTTGCCAGTAACAACAAATATGAAAACACAAATATACCAATGAACAAATCTCCAAGAAAAAGTGTCCAAACAATGTCTTTGACATAACCAAGTGTTTTCCATGTCATTCCCAGTGTCGGTGAACAATATATCCTGTTGGTGAACAAGATACCGATTACTGTGTATAAGTCACTTGCTTGCCGGTGAACATTGCCAATTCTCCAAGTGCCAGAGTTGATAAGTGTTAATAGGTGTTGACATGAATGACAAAACCATATCAACATATCTAAAATACCAACAATCTCCCCCTTTGGCATTGATGGCAACACAAGATGGAAAAACCATCAAAGTGCCAAAACAGAAATGCCAAATACCAAAAACCAACAATCTCCCAAAAGAGATCAAAACCAGAAATCAAAATTCAGGTACAAAGAGTAATCAATCTCTCCCAAAATAATAATCTTTCCCTCTAGGAGTAACATGTGTTTTTCCATATCAATCTCTCCCCCTTTGACATCAAACGCCAAAGCAATACAAAAACCAGGTTCAAATACAAAATACTAACTTATTCAGTATACCAACTACTCCCCCTAAGAAGTAGCTCTCCTCATCAAAGCCGGAGTAAAAGATTTCTCTATTAGTTCTGCCGGTTGATGAAAAACATCAATTGTCTAAGTCTCTACCGGTGGGGGTATGACCCCAAGCTAATCTATGAGATATTCAAAAGTCTCCTTAGGAAAAGGCTTAGTGAAAATATCTGCAATCTGCTCTTTAGTATTCACATAAACCAGTTTTACTTCTTTTGCTTTAACATTCTCTTTCAGAAAATTTAGTTTGATAGAGACATGTTTATTTTTAGAATGTAGTACCGGATTCTTAGATATATCAATTGTTGTTGTATTATCACAATAGATAGTTACAGGTTCCTTGCATTTTACCTTTATGTCCTTCAACATTTTCTTTAGCCATAATACCTATGTACAATTGGTTGTTGTTGCAACATATTCTGATTTAGCTATTCATAAAGATGTGCAACTTTGTTTCTTACTCAACCAAGAAATTAATCTGCTTCCAAGAAAAAATGCTCCACTAGTGGTGCTTTTTCTATCATCTACATCTCCTGCCCAATTTACATATGTCTATGCACATAATTCAAATTTTTCATCTCTAGGATACCATAGGCCAAGATTTGTAGTGCCTTGTAGGTACCAAAAAAATCCTTTTTACTGTTGATTCATGATTTTCTTTAGGATTACTCTTAAATCTTGAAACAATGCATACCACATTCATAATATTAGGTCTTGTTTGTGTCAAATACAGTAGGCCTCCTATCATAGATTTGTACCTAGTTAAATTAATAGGTGTAGATTCATCTCTTAGTGATAATTTGTCATTTGTAGTCATAGGTGTGCTTACTGGTTTAAAGTTTTCCATCCCAAATTTCTTTAGTAACTCCTTCAAGTACTTAGATTGACTCAAGAATATACCTTTATCAGTCTGTGAAATCTACAATCCTAAAAAATAATTTTATCTCTCCAATCATAGACATTTCAAATTCTTGCTGCATTTCAATAGAAAAGTCTTTACATAATCCATCTTCTCCTCCAAAGATTATATCATCAACAAAAACTTCTATAACCAAGATGTCATAATTAGTCACTTTATAGTATAAATTGTTGTCAGCATTACCTTTAGAAAAACCAATCTTCAAAAGGTATTTATCCAATCTAGCATACCAAGCTCTTGGAGCTTGTTTCAACCCATACAAAGCTTTCCTTAACCTGGAAACCATATCTTTGTTATATGTTAAAGAAATTCCATCAAGTTGCTTAATGTAAACTTCTTCTTCAAGATCTCCATTCAGAAATGCATATTTAATATCCATTTGATATAGTTTGTAGTTTTTGTGTGCTGCAAAAGCCAAGAATAATCTGACTGCCTTAATTCTAGCTACCGGTGCAAAGGTTTCATTGTAATCAATTCCTTCTTTCTGTGAATATCCCTTACATACTAGTCTAGCTTTATTTCTGATTACTTTACCATCTTTATTAAGTTTTTTTCTGAATACCCATTTTGTTCCAATTACATTTTTGTCTTTAGGCCGGGGAACTAATGTTCATGTGTTATTCTTTTCAATTTGTTCTAATTCTTCTTCCATAGCTTTAATCCAGTGTTTATCTTCACATGCCTCATTAATTGATGTTGGTTTAATTTGAGAAATAACACATACCTCTTCATTTTCTAGTCTTCCTCTTGTCATAATTCCTTGATATTTGTTCCCAATTATCTGATCTTCAGAGTGGTTCAAGCTTACATACCGGGGTGTCTTTGTTTGCTGTTGTTCCTCAATTACAGTGGAATTTTAAGATGATACCAGTGTAACTGGATCTTCATTCTGTACTGGTGTGTTCAATGTAGGTTCATTTGTCAGTATCTCTATTGCTAGTTCAGAGTCTATATACCTTGAAGTTCCTCTAAACTGTTCATCAATTTTCACATTTGTACTCTCAACAATTTTTTGCAAACTCTTGTTAAAACATCTATATGCTTTGCTCATAGATGAATAACCAATAAATATTCCTTCATCACTTCTAGGATCAAATTTGCCAATATACTCATCTCTTCTAATATAGCATTTACTTTCAAAAATTCTAAAATATTTAAGAGTAGGAGTAATACCAAACCATAGTTCATGAGGGGTCTTACTAGTTTCACCTTTGATGTGAACTTTGTTGAATGTGTAGGCTACTGTTCTTACTGCCTCTCTCCAATATACATGTGGTAGATTTGCTTCTGATAACATATTTCTAGCTGCATCCAACATAATTCTATTTTTCCTTTCTACAACTCCATTCTATTGTGGTGTCTGGGGTGCTGATAATTGTCTTTTGATTCCATTTACTTTACAAAATGTATTAAATTACTTAGATGTTAATTCACCTCCTTGATCTGATCTCAGACATTTGATTTTCTTACCAGTTTCATTCTCTACCATTGCCTTGAATAGCTTGAATTTCCCAAGTGCTTTTGATTTTTCTCTGAGAAAAGTAACCCAACACATTCTAGAATAGTCATCAATGATTAGCATGAAATATCTAGTACCTTATAAGCTTTTAGTTCTAGCTGGACCACATAAATTAGTATGAATTAAGTCAAGAGCATTATTGGATTTTTCTGGAATACTTTTAAAAGATGCTCTAACTTATTTTCCAAATTGACATTCCTTACATATCGGATTGTGAGGTTTAACAATCTTAGGTAAATCCCTAACTGCTTTAGTTGTACTGACTTTCACAATGCAATCAAAATTTACATGACAGAGTCTGTTATGCCATAGCCAACTTTCATCAATATGTGAAATCAAGCATGTCTTTTCATTGTTATTCAATTGAAAGATATTACCTCTAGTTTAATTACCGGTTGCAATTTCCAAACCAGTTATGTTCATAATTTTGCATTTTCCATTCTTGAATTGTAACTGAAATCCTTTTTCAACTAATTGACCAACACTCAAAAGATTATGCTTTAAACCTTCAACATAGTAAACATTGTCAGTATTATGCTTACCATCAAGAGATATAGTACATTTTCCTTTGACCAAACAAGCTTTATCATCTCCAAATCTTACTAGACCTCCATTATATTCCTGAAAACTCAAGAATTTACTTTTATCAACAATCATATGATGTGAACATCGTGAATTAATGATCCATTCATCCTTAACTTAAATTTTAACTACCAGGGCCTGCTCTACCCATTTAATAGTAGGTGCTAGTTGATCTTTTTTTATAGCAACAAAGACCCATCCATTGTCTGTTGGATCCTCATCAGAATCATCAGTGACTCCATCAACAAGATAACAAGACTTGTCTTTATTCTTCTTAAATCTATATCTCTGATATTTAGGGTTAGGCTTATATGTTCTTCTAGCTTCTTCTATCTATCTTGCATGTCTATCAAGGCATCTTGAAGCCATATGACCAATCTTATTACAGTTAAAACATTTAAAGGGTGCTTTACCTTCATACTTACTTCCAACTAGACCTTTAGGCATTTTCCTTGCAAATAGTGCTTCAAGTTCTTCAAGTTCTTCATTTTCTCTCCTGCTTTCTTCAAGTTATCTTGCATAAAAGGATTTCCAATCAGACTTGTCAAATGATGGTGCAGATGATGTTGATGCCTTAAAAGCTAAATATGTCTTTATAGTAGCAACAGGATCAAATTCCTCAATTTGAAAAGCTGAAAGTTTTCCAATCAATGTGTCCCTAGTTATTGATGTATTAGGCATTGTTCTTAACTCATTTATAGAAGTAACTTTCATTTTGTATGCCGGTGGAAATCCTCTTAAAGCTTTTGAAATAATTTCATCTTCACCTAAGGTTCCTCCACAACATTTAATACCCAAAACAATTTCATTTACTCTTTCTATAAAAGAAAAAATTCTTTCATTTTCTTCCATTTTCAGACTTTCATATCTGACCTGGAAGCTTTCAAGTTTTGCAATTTTAACTGTGGAATCTCTTTCATTCAATGTTTCCAAATGGTCCCAAATAGATTTAGCAGTAGATCTATCTGATAATCCCATGATTTGCTGATCTGATAATGCGCTCAAAAGTGCTTCCCTTGATTTACAATCATTTTCTTCATCTTTTCCTAAAGTTGGTGGATTAGGCTGACCGAGAGTAGGAACAGTATAGCCATTCTTTGTAACTTCCTAGATATCCTGTCCAATGCAATTCAAATGTGTCTCCATCCTGATCTTCCATATGCTATAGTTGGTTCCATCAAGTTTAAGATTTTCCTTCCTGAAATAGTTAGAAGACATTGGGTCTCCTCAAGCTGTTAAACTTTCTGCAAAAAGAGGACTAGGCTCTGATACCAATTGTTAGGTCTCAGAGACAACTGAGAGAGGAGGGGTGAATCAGTTGTCAAATAAATTTAAATCAAAAACAACTTAACCAAACTTAATGCTTAATACCGGTAAACCAAACTTGATGCCGATAGACAATTTATCAGTTAGTTGCAGTACCGATAAAGATTAATGCATGAAACAGAAAGACAATATCATCCACAACACATAACACCAATATTTGTATGTGGAAACCCTATAAGGGGAAAAACCATGGTGGGAAACCTTACCCACAATCAGATTATGCTACTCCAGATAGTATGTGTATACAATAGGGGTTCTGCACATGCAGAAAGGCCAAGTGCCTAGAGCTCACTGCTCAAACACAAATAGGAGTCACACTGACTACAATTGGATGGTTAAATCCAATAATGATGTACTACTCAAAATAGCATCTTCATATGCTAGATTTAGTACCGGTTCAGTTCTGATATGTCTTCACAAAAACTTTCCTTCAACCTTCAAATGATGTCTGTGTTTATAGCTTTTCTTATTCTCGCAGATACCTTATTACAAATCTTTTTCCCAATCGCATATTGACCTTACATATATACCGAAGCCTAGGACCAAAATGTATAGGTCGGCTTTACAAAAGATTACAATAAAAACAATTTACAAGTAAAACAATAACCAATACAATATTTGATTCAACATGTCGGCTTAATGCATTTACAACAATAATAAATCATCTCCATAGCGTGTCGTGCTGATCTGGAATAGATAAGCCTACCGGTGCTTATCCTGGACCTATTTGCCGGTAACAACAAATATGAAAACACGAATATACCAATGAACAAATCTCCAAGACAAAGTGTCCAAATGATGTCTTCCACATAACCAAGTGTTCTCCATGTCATTCCAAGTGCCAGTGAACAATATATCCTGTCGGTGAACAAGATACTGGTGACTGTGCATAATTCACTTGCTTGCCGGTGAACATTGCCAATTCTCCAAGTGCTAGAGTTGATAAGTGTTAATAGGTGGTGACATCAATGACAAAACCATATCAGCATATCCAAAATACCAACAAAATGAAGGTGATCTTACTATCAAAATTACTAAACTTGATGGCTACCGGTTAAGATATGAAAACTTGAAGATGGAAGATAATGAAAGAATTGTTGTGTTTATGGAAAGAGTAAATGAGATTGTAATGGGAATTTAATGTTGTGGAGGATTTCTAAGTGAAGATGAAATAGTTTCCAAAGTCTTGAGAGCCCTTCCACTGGCTTACGAGATGAAGGGAACTACAATTAATGAGTTTAGAACAATGGAAAACTCTTCAATTAATAGAGACATTTTGATTGGGAAATTATTTGCTTTTGAGCTTGAAGAATTTGGATTTTCTGGAGCTGTAAAGTTTGAACCTATTTTTCATGCATCATCATCATCTACTGGAAAAAGTGATTGGAAAGTCTTATATGCAAAATAATTGGAAGACATGAGAAAAGAAGATGAATAATTTGAGCAACTTGAAGCCTTATTTTCTAGAAGAGTACCTAAAGGTCCGGGAGGAAGTAAGTATGAAGGAAAAGAACCTTTTAAATGTTTTTCATGTAATAAGATTGGTCATTTTGCATCTAGATGTCCTGAAAGGAATGAAAGGTTTGGAGAAAGAGTTAAGAAATAATTTAAGCCTAACTAGAACAGATATAGATTCAAGAAAAGTAAACAATGCTACATAGTGGATGAGGAAGGAGTAATTGATGACTCTGGAGATGAACCAGAAGAAGATCCTTCTAGTGGATGTGGCAATGGAAAGGAATGGGTGTTCTATGCTTTAAAGGAAGATGAACTGGAACTGAATATAAAAAATGAAGAAAAGGCATTGGAAGAAAAAGGTGAAGATAAGGATGAATGGGTAATTGATTGTGGATGCTCACATCATATGACAAGAATATAATGACGGTCAAGTCAGATTTGGAGATGACAAAGCATGTATGATCAGAGGTAGAGGTATTATTTGTTTGGATGGTAAGGATAACACTGATAATATCTATTATATAGAAGGTTTAAAGCATAATCTTTTGAGTGTTGTTCAATTGGTGGACAAGGGTTTCCAACTTCAGTTTAAAGATAGAAAATGCAAAATTATTAACAAGACTGGCTTGGAGATTGCAACTAGTATTCAGACTGGAGGTAATATCTTTCACTTGAACACTGGTAATAAGAAATGTTTGATTGCTCATATTTATGAGAGTTGGTTATGGCATAAGAGGTTGTATCATGTTAATTTTGATTGTATTGTTATGATCAGTTCAACTAAGGTAGTTAGAGATATACCTAAGATTATGAAGCCTCATAATTTGGTATGTAAGGAATGTCAATTGGGAAAGCAAGTTAGAACTTCTTTTAAGAGAATACATGATAAATCTAATGATGTACTTGATTTAATTCACACTAACTTATGTGGTCCAGCAAGGACTAGAAGCTTTCAAGGTGATAGGTATTTCATGTTGATTATTGATGACTATTCTAGGGTGATGTGGTTGACATTTCTTAAGGATAAGTCTGAAACTTTTGAGAAATTAAAGATCTTTAGAGGAAATGTTGACACAAAAACTAGATTTAAAATCAAATGTCTAAGATCAGGTCATGGCGGTGAGTTCACTTCTCGTGAATTTAACAATTATTGTGAGACAAATGGCATAATGAGACAGTTATCTGCACCTAGGACTCCTCAGCAGATTGGAGTAGTGGAAAGAAAGAACAAAACTATTTTGGATGTAGCAAGATCTATGATGATGGAAGCCAAATTGCCTCATATCTACTGGAGAGAAGTAGTGAGTATGACAGTCTACACATTCAACAGAGTTCACATGAAAGGTGAAACCGGTAAGACCCCTTATGAATTATGGTTTGGACATACACCTATTGTTAAGTATTTCAGAATTTTTGGAAGTAAATGCTATATCAAAAGAGATGATTCAATTGGAAAGTTTGATCCTAGATGTGATGAAGGGATATTTCTTGGTTATTCAATTCAAAGAAAAGCATATAGATTTTATAACAAAAGATTGTAGAAAATTGTGGAGAGTGCTAATGTGAAAGTGGATGAGCAGTACAAAATTATTATATATCATATGATAGGGAACCGACAGTGGAAATGATCATAACTGAACTGACAATGCCTCAACCAGTACATGAAACTGAGACAGTTACACCAGCACAATCAGATAATTCAACTGTGACTGATGATCAGAGCAGTGAACCTGAAGTTCAGAAGACACCAAGGTATGTAAGATTAAATCTTTCTGAAGATCAAATCATTGGACATAGGAACAAGGGAGTTATGACAAGAAGAAGACTGGAAAATGAAGAGGTATGTCTTATTTCTCAAGTTGAACCGACATCTATTATTGAAGATTGTAAGGATGAAGATTGATTAAAGGATATTGAAGATGAATTAGATCAAATAGAAAAGAATGAAACTTGGACTTTAGTTCCCCGACCTATAAATAAGAATGTTATTGGAACTAAATGGGTTTTTATGAATAAACTGAATGAAGATGGTCAAGTTGTAAGAAACAAGGCTAGATTGGTTTGTAAAGGATATTCTCAAATGGAAGGAATTGATTATGGTGAGAAATTTGCACCTGTAGCTAGAATTGAAGTTGTTAGACTATTTCTTGCCTATGCAGCTTATAAGAACTATAAGGTTTATCAAATGGATGTTAAATGTGCATTTTTGAATGGTGAACCTGAAGAAGAAGTATACATTGAGCACCCTAATGGATTTTCATTGACAGATGATAAAGATATAGTTTGCAGATTGAACAAAGCTTTATATGGATTGAAACAGGCTCCTAGAGCTTGGTATACAAGGTCAGATAAATATCTTTTGAAGCTTGGTTTTACTAAAGGCAGTGTTGATAGTAATTTATATTATAAGATTACTGATAATGATATTTTGATTATTGAAGTATTTGTTGATAATATCATTTTTGGAGGAGAAGATAAATTGTGCATGGAATTTGCTAACAATATGAAGAATGAATTTGAAATGTCCATGATTGGTGAGATGAAATTTTTCTTAGGTTTGCAGATTACTCAAACTAACAAAGGCATTTTTATCTATCAAACTAAGTATCTGAGGGAATTTTTGAAAAGTTTGGTATGGATAATTCCAAACCGGTAAGTACTCCTATGGTGACAAGTGTGAAATTATCTATCAAGGATACTTCTATACCAGTAAATTCAACAAGGTAGAAGTCTATGATAGGTGGTCTATTATATTTAACTCAGATAAGACCGGATATTATGAATGCAGTAAGTATTGTTTCAAGATATCAAAGTAATCCTAAAGAAAATCATGAATGTGCAGTAAAGAGGATATTTAGGTATTTGCAAGGAACAACAAAATATGGTTTATGGTATTCGAAAAATGATTATTTCACTTTATGTGCATATACTGACTCAGATTGGGTAGGAGATACTGATGACAGGAAGAGCACTTCTGGTGGAGCTTTCTTTCTTGGAAAGAAACTGGTTTCATGGATCAACAAAAAATAGTCATGCATTTCTTTATCTATTGCAGAAGCTAAGTATGTTGTAGCAACAACTAATTGCACTAAAGTTTTGTGATGAAGCAAATGTTGAAGGATATCAGGGGAAATTGTAGTGAACTGGTAGTTATCTATTGTGATAACTATGCAACTATTGACATGTCTAAGAATATGGTATTTCACTCTAAGACAAAGCATATATAAATAAAGTATAACTTTTTGAAAGACAAGGTAGAAGAAAAGGAGGTCAAACTGGTCTATGTGAACACTAAAGAATAGATTGCAGACATATTCACTAAACCGTTGTCTAAGGAATCATTTGAGTTTTTGAGAGATAGGTTAGGGGTTTCTACCCCTCTAATAGAGACTTGATTGATGCAGTTTATCATCGGTACAACATGCATTATTAGAGATATTATTCATTCCAGCACTGATGAGTGGAGCTACTACTTAGGGGGAGTAGTCAGCTTTGAGATATAGAGGTTTATATTCTTGCTTTGATATTTTTGTCAGATTTCTGGCATTGATGTCAAAGAGGGAGAGATATTGATGTGAAAAATAAGAAAAGGAGTTGTATACATTAGGGGGAGAGTTATTGATATTTAGGAGATTGTTGGTTGTGTTCCATAGGAGGAGACTTGTTTGGCCATTTTTGGTACTTAGATGTTTTTCACATCTAGTGTTGCCATCAATGCCAAAGGGGGATATTGTTGGCATTATTAGATGAATTGATTATGTGTTGCATTGATGTTTTGTCATTTATGTCAACACTAGCCATTTTGGTTGGTTGCTAGCAGACAGGTTTTGGTTACTGGTAGAAGATCGAGTGTTATCAGCAGAGGAGACTATCTCTTGGATGCTTCTGGCATGATTGGATCTATGGAATGTGATTCGTTACATGTGGTACTTTCTTCTAGATTATGTCTTGGTCAGATGGTATTGACTTGGTAATCGGATACTATCATACACTCTGGTAAACCCTTATCGACACTAGTTTAGAGCTTTATTGGCAAAGCTCTCACTGAGGAATCTTGACAAGATGCATAATTAGTGTTGGTGCAGCTTCTACATGGATTTCACGATGCTGAAGATGTTCTTTGATCATGCTTCAATTGCTTTAAGACATTTCATTGGTGTGGTGGACCTATAATATCTTTTAGGTGGCCGACCTAATTGGTTTAGGCCTTAGGGTTTATATAAAATAATGTTCATAGCCTTGAAATGCAATATCATATGCGAAGGAGATTTCGTCGATCATAGGTGATCGAATTGGGATTAAGGAAGAGGTCAAAGGCCTTCAGTATTAAGCTTAACTAGGACTGTAATCAAGCATGGTAGATGCTATCTCTGGCAATTCACTCTATTGGATTGTTGTCCATTTATCTTGAGATGGTTGTTTCCTCTTTTTAGTTAGTGAGACTCTTTTGTAATGAGCAGTATGCTCTAGGCAATGTGCCTTCCTACATGTGCAAGCCCCTCATTGTATCACATACTTTCTGTAGAAGTATCATCTAACTATGCGTAGGCTTCCCACCATGGTTTTTCCCTTTTTGGGTTTTCCACGTACAAATCATGGTGTTATGTGGTATGGTTGCTTTGCATTGATTATTTGTTTAATTGTTAAGTTGTATTGTTTACTGGTATTTGTTTCCGCTCTACCAGTACTTAATCTTTTTAAGGGTTATTAAGTGGATTAAATATTATAATCTATTAACAATTGATTCACCCCCCCCTCTCAATTGTTCACTGGTTATCCTAATAGTATACCGGCAGGCACTTCGTAGATTCTACACTGGTATCAGCATCGGCAGGTCCAGAAGATTTCTTTGGTCACCGGCAATGCAGGCCGACATGGTATACTAAATGTTATCAGTATTGGAAGCCGACCTATCTTGGATCTAGTATTGACAACTTGTTTTGATGTTTATTCATTTTTGTTATATGGCCGACATGTAATTTGATATTGTATATACCTTTGTAAGCCGACATAAGGCATAAATTTGTATAGGGTATATAGGGGAGATTGATTATATCATTTTGAATATGAAGGATAGGAATATGGTGATGGATATGTGAATGTAATTATTCAGAGTGATTATGTATGTGAGGAATTTATTGTAAGGGTTATTTCAGTAAAGGGGTTTAGGGTTTCAACCGGAACTGTATTCTGACATAGAAGATGCTATCTTAGTAGTTCACACTTCTCCAGATTGTTGTCTAGAATTTTATGTAGTCGGTGAGGCTCCTATTGTGATTAAGTAGTGTGCTCTAGGTTGTAAGCCTTCCTACAAGTGTAGGCCCCTCATATATTGCAATATCTCTTCATATGGCCAGTGGATTGATATTGTGGGTCACAAATCCCACCATGGTTTTTCCTTATTGAAGTTTTCTACATATAAATTTGTGTGTTATGGTTCTCATTTATGTCTTTGTCTTATTGTTTGCATTTGTCATGCCCAAAATTTAGGGCAAAAACGGAACAAATTTTTTTTTTAAAACTTACTAAATTAATAAACAAGTTCACTCTCGCGACAAACGTTAGTGAAATTTCCATTATTAAATTCGAGCTAATTCTGAAACGACTAAGCAACGATGAATTGTTAAATTTTAAATCGCGTGAGACTAACTGGTTTAATTCTATCTCCAAGAGATATCTAGTCAATAGGTTTATTACATTAATCAACTAAAGGATATAGGAGAGAAATTTTAATTTATCCTCCAATATGACTATATAGTCTTATCAATTTTTTTTTAAATATCTCTTTATAATTTATTCCAAATTAAAATCAGGAATATATAAATATATATATATATATATACATATTTGTATATACATATATATATATATATATATTTATAATTTAATGACTTATTCAAAATGTTCAAAATTCATTTATATACTTATATTTATATTCCCATATATATATATGGAAACATATATATATTTATATTTTACTTATAAGCTGACTATTTTAACTCCAACTCAAAAGCCCTTTTTTTTTTAACTTCCTAATTATTAAACCATATTTTCCCCAACCCTAATTAGGGTTCTAATTTTCTCACATTTACAATATCTAAACTAATTAATAATTTTATTTTTATTTTAAAACCGAACTGCCCTAGCCCCATCTGGGCTAGGGTTTTAACCCATATAATTTTTTTTTAACAGCCAAAGTTCCTTGCTGGGCCGAAGACCCTAACGGCGGCCACGAATTCAAGTTTGCAGGTCACGGGAGTTTTGGGTGGCGGGCTGGCTGCGCGCATCACTGTGTGAGCTCACAGTGGCGCCGCGGCACCACTGTGTGCCCACATAGTTGGCGCCGCTAGCGGCTCCCCACTATGTGGCCACACAGTGGCGGCCGTGGCCATCCACTGTGTGCCCACACAGTGGGAGCCACAAGCGGCTCCACTGTGTGTGCACACAGTGGGCGCCGCGCGGCCGTCCACTGTGCGTACTCACAGTGGAGTCCGCGGGGGCCCAAAACATATTTTTTTTTAATTTTTTTTTTAAAAAAAAAATATAACATATAAAAATATATATATATATATATATATATATATATATATGTATATATTTATATTTACATAACTTTTATAATCATAGTTAAAAAGATGAAATTTATTTCAATATAAATTTATATATATATTTTTTTAAAAAGAGCATTTACATGCAAAATTTTAAACTAAAATAATTAAAGGAAAAAGCATTAAGATAAATCAGATATATATATATATATATATATATATATACATGTATATATATATATATATATATATATATATAGATATATATAAAATTAATAAACTTTTAAATCAATGCTAACTAAAATACAATTTAGAATACTATTCAAAGATACATTATACTTTTTCCTGGAAATAAAGAAATTCATTGATTTTTTCTTGTAATAAATTATTCACATAAAACAACTTTTTCCATTTAAAATATTTAAAAACTTCCAACATTAATAAATTTCTATTTGCCTCAAGTAAAAAAATATAGGTAAAATCTAAATGAAAACAATTCTTTTATTTTCTTCCAAAATTCAAGAAGCTTTTGCAAGCAACACAAATTAACTTTTCTTTTTCAAATAAACCAGAAGTAGAAATAACAAGCTTTTCTTTTTTAAAACATCTCTAAGATATTCTTCCAATTTACAGAATGTTTTCTCTGAATAGTCACAACAATAAAACTTCAAATCTACTTTCACAAAATACAACTTGCTTCTCTTTTCTATGAATGAGGCATCTTTCCTATAACAACTTTAAGCAAACATCTGCAACTGAATTCAAGTATCTTCAATAACAATCTTCTATATCTCTTTCATGGTTCCTATTCTCTTTTCTCTGAATTTTCCTACATAATAGAAAACACAAATATGACCACGGAGTGCTCACCTCCCAGCCTAGGCTAACTGGTAGCCACCCCCGAGCTCGGAGAACCAAAGCCTAGATGGGTCACAAAAAAGCAAACACATAGAAAGCAATGCATACAGACTCACTTTCAGACACATTCCCAACTTGGCTTTCACAGCACCACACTCTGGTGATGAACATTTTCAATGGGTGGTAGTGGACCAAATACCCTGAGGAGAACTGCAAGTATGAAATAAACAAGAAGCCACCTCATGGCACAATAAAAATATCCAGAACCTCAACCCCTTATTCCTTATGCCCCCCAAAGGCATTCTAGCCTTATATCCCTCCTTATGACCCCCATTGCACAAACAGGCCATGCAGCAAGGGTCACACAAAGATCCCTTGTGATCGCTCTCAACAAAGAGTCTCTCACTCGAAGGCTGTCACTGCTACCACCCTCAAGATCCTCTTCTCTCCCAAGAGTAAGAGATCTTGAGAAAACTCCTAAAACACAACATTTTCATAAGGCAAAAATACCAAGAGATTTTGAAACATAAACTTTCAAGAACACAGATTTCTTATACAAACAACTTCCAGACATAAACAAGAAGAAGATATTAAAAGTAAAAATTGAAACCAACCTTAATCTGCCCAAAGGTTATTATGATATCTGATGAAGAGCTGCCCAATCCACAAATCTTTTCTCTTCAACCCTTATTCAAATTTCTCTATTCTATAACATTATTTTTCTTCTAAATTTTCTTCTGTCTCCAAAAATGGAGAGTGGGTGATTACCCTGCTATTCCCAAAAATCTTCCTTAAGAAGCTCACTCTCTGAGTTCTCACAGGATTCTAAAAAAAAAAAAAAAAAAGAAGAAAGAAAGCAAAAAAGCAAAAAGACTCTCATTCCAAAAGGAAAAATCTTGATTAGATTTAACTTCTAATTTTCAATTTTCGCTCAACTCAAAAAAGCCAATTTTTAAAGCGTTAAAAATATCATTATAAAGTAGAAACTTGCCTAAAATTACCCCTAACCCCTAGGTATACCTTATGGGCTTTAGGAAACCCTATTAAACTACCCCTAGGTGTTCATTTAACCCATTTTAAACCCCTCTGAAGTTTAATTTCGGGTCAAACATAAGTTGACCACCCCAAATATTATATTCCCAAAATATTTTTGACAACACATTATTTTATTTAAGATTAATTATAATTAAACACTTTCCCACCAAGAGACAAAATAAAATATTTAAATTTAAATACACACGTGTCAAGTGACACTAATAAAATACTTTTACAAAAATAAAACATGAAATTGTCTCTTGAGGTTTTTACACATTAAAATTTAATTAACACTTAACACTCATGCAACATATACTGTTACGAATAAAATACAATACAAACGGGGTGTTGTCTCTCCAAATAGACAAATCCTGGCTTTACGAACATACATAAGTCTAGGTTTGATTCTCCGTAATTTTCCATGGTCACATGGTAAATTTCCTGCGCATCTCAATTTACACATTAGTACTTCCAAATATCCAAATATAATATAATTCAAAAATATAAAAATGCACATCATCACTTGCATACAATTTTCATCTGCACAGATTGAATACGTCTTTTATCAAACAATTTCACATAAGCAATTTTCATCCCAATTCACATAAACTAAACATACATCATAGTTCTATATTCAAAGTAAAGTCCTACAAATTCAATAATGACATCTATCATTGCAATATCATTCTATCTAATAATCATGTAGTGTTCTATCTCATAAAGCATGTAAGTAAATCATCAAATCATAGCAATGTTATCCAAATCCTGAAATCATATAAGTTCTAAGTCTCAAAATGCATCAAAATAAAGTATCCATAATAGTCTAAAATATAAAATCCACTAAATGTCAGACTGAGTCGAGGTGAGGCCTCACATCCTCCCCCTCTAGGCATGAACTTCCTCCTGGAGTTCATCAAAGAGGTGAGGGTACTCTGATCTCATACGTGCTGCGTCCATCCCATGAAGCCGTAACCTCATCATAACAATCCCACTGGACCCTAACTTGGTCCAGCTCTCGACCTCGAAGGGCCAATGTCCAGCGTGCCAAAATGCGAATGGGCTCCAAAGCTAGCTGCCCGTCCGACTCCACCTGCAAGGCATCCCAATCTAAAAGGTGAGACTCATCATAGATATATTTTCTCAAAACTGAAACATGAAACACATCGTGGATGCATGACAGGCTAGGTGGCAAAGCTAAACGGTAGGCAACTGGGCCTATCCTCTCCAAAATCTCAAAAGGTCCTACAAAGCGAGGTGCGAGCTTAGAACCCTTTTCGTAACGGATTGGACTCTTATGCGATCGCACTCTCAAGAAAACTCTGTCTCCAACCAAGTAACTACAATCTATCCTCTTTGCATCGGCATACTTCTTCTGTCTATCCTGAGCCTCTCTGAGACGCTGCCTAATCAAATCCAACTGCTGTTCCATATCCCAAACTAGCTCAGGACCAATAGCAACTCTATCCTCTATGCGATCCCAACTCAAGGGCGTCCTACAAGGCCTGTCATATAATGCCTGGTAGGGTGGCATTCCCAAGGAAGTGTGATGCCTGTTGTTATAGGCAAACTCCACTAAGGGAAGATACTCCTCCCACCGGGTCTGATGATCCATGACGTACATACGAAGCATATCCTCTAACACTTGATTGACCCTCTGTCTGACTATCTATCTCCGGGTGATAGGTTGTACTGAAATTGTGCTTAGTGCCCATAGCTGCCTCTAATGACTTCCAAAAAGTAGAAGTGAAAAGAGAATCCCTATCAGAAATAATCTTGCGGGGTATGCCATGAAGCCTAACAATGTCTCGCAAGAACACCTATGCTACTGCTAGAGCTGTGAATGTAGTATGAACTGGTGAAAAGTGAGCTACTTTGGTCAACTTGTCAACTGTCACCAAGATAGCATCATGGCGACGAGAAGACATAGGGAGACCAATGATGAAATCCATGGATATAGTATCCCACTTCCACTCTGGTATAGCATGAGACTGAAGCAACCCACCCGAATGGCGGTGCTCCACCTTTACCCTCTGACACTTGAGACACCGAGCTACTATCTCAGCAATGAGCTGCCGCATTCCCGACCAATGATACAACTGCCTCAAGTCTACATGCAACTTCTTAACCCCAAGATGCGCTGCATAAGGAGCTCTATGAGCTTCCGTGACAATGAACTCTCGCAACCCTCCGAAGGAAGGTACATATATGCGCCCTCTGTGGCGTAACAGTCCATCAGACTCCAAAGAATAATCCACATATTTCCCTTCTAGAGTAACCTGAGAACGTAATACCTGACAAACCTCTGCATACCATCCATCCTCTGACAAGTGCCGAAATATACAGTCTCTCAAGTCTGTGCCCATGGATATGGTGTAAACCTCATGACGTCTCCTACTCAAGGCATCTGCAACTACATTTTCCTTTCCTTTGATGTAATGAACGTCAAAATCATATTCGCACAAGAACTCCATCCATCTCCTCTGACGTGCATTAAGGTTCGGCTGAGTGAAGATATACTAAAGACTCTGGTGGTCTGAATGCAACTCGAAGTGATGTCCTAAAAGGAAGTGTCTCCACCTCACAAGTGCATGCACTACTGCTGTGAGCTCAAGGTCGTGAGTGGGATAATTAAGTTCATGAGTCTTAAGTTTCCTAGACTCGAAAGCTATGGCCCTACCATCCTGTATAAGAACTGCCCCTAAACCCTCTAGGGAAGCATCTGTACAGACCATGAAGTCCGCTGAAGGATCTGGTACAACGAGGATAGGAGCGCTAGTAAGTGCCTTCTTGAGTTCCTGAAAAGCCTTCTCGCACTTCTCTGTCCACTCAAATTTCTTCCCTTTACGCTAAAGAGAAGTAATAGGGTGTGCGACTCTAGAGAAACCCTCAACAAAACGTCAGTAATAACCTGCTAAACCCATGAAACTCCTGACCTCTGTCACACTGGTAGGCGCTGGCCAATCCATAATAGCCCTAATCTTTGATGGGTCAACTGAGATCCCATTACCGGAAATAACGTGTCCAAGGTACTTGACCTCAGATCGAAAGAAAGCACACTTCGATAGACTACCAAACAACTGGTTATCCCGCAAACACTGCAATACCTGTTTCAGGTGCTCCTCATGCTCCTTCTCATTCTGAGAATATATCAGAATATCATCGAGGAACACAATAACAAAATGGTCCAGAAAGGTACGGAACACCCCATTCATGAGGCTCATAAAAACTGCTGGGGCATTCGTAAGTCCAAAGGGGACTACGGTAAACTCATAGTGACCATATCTAGTGCGAAATGCGGTCTTGTGGATATCACTTTCCACTATTCTCAACTGATGGTAGCCTGACTTCAAATCTATTTTGGAAAAGACTTTGGCACCCTGAAGCTGGTCAAATAAATCATCAATTCTGGGCAAAGGATATCGGTTCTTGATGGTTACTTTATTTAGCTGCCGATAATCCATACACAATCATAGAGATCCATCCTTCTTCTTAACGAAGATGACTGGTGCACCCCATGGGGATACACTAGGATGAATATGACCCTTCTTAAGGAGTTCCTCAAGCTGCATTTTAAGTTCATTTAACTCATTTGTGGTCATTCTATAAGGTGCTCTGGAAACTGGCTCGGCTCCTGGTACTAGGTCTATATGAAAGTCAATCTCTCTGCGGGGAGGCATTCCTGGTAACTCGGAAGGAAATACATCTGAATATCCCTTAAGGATAGGATGGTCATCCAGCGATGTTTCTTTTTCCTCCTCTTACCCTCTGTCACTGATCGTGATAGCAAAAAGCTGACATCCCTTCCGCATGCTCCGCTTAAGCTACATTGCAGAGATCATACGAAGAGACACGGGCCTCTGAATCTCGGTGATAACTATGGGCGAACCATGGTCATCCTCACACTCAATCTTTTTTAGGCGGCAATCCATCTTAGCTCTGTGGGCATAAAGCCAATCCATGCCAAGTACGATTCTGTAAGATCCAAGTGGAGTCACTCTAAGGTCAACTAAAGTGGTGGTCTTGCCAATCTGCAGCTGACATGCCTTAACCTCTGATTCCACTGACACTCTAGCCCCTGAAGCTAATTCCACTTCCCAACTGACATCCTGCCTAGTTGCCACTAGCCTGCAACGCTCCACAACCGATGGAGATATAAAGGAGTCAGTAGCTCCTGAATCAAACAAAATAGATACATTGTTACCTCTGATTATACCTGAAGATTCGATAACTGTGGCCTGATGATCAACCTGGCGGTTGTCAACCGCTGCGAATACTCTATGGGACCTGCCCATATCACCAACTGTCGGCTCTGAAGCGGCCATCCGCTGACTCCCTGCTACCTGTCCCTGAGGGCAATCCCTCGCCAAATGCCCCATGGCTCCACAAGTAAAGCAAGCACCCTGTGCCTGGAACTGGGCACCCTGAGGCCTAGAAAAAGCCTGACCTCCTGATCTACTAGATCCGCTGTACCCACCCCTGGAGGACTGCTGAGTCCTCACCGGCTGTGTGTACTGCCCCTGAGCTCTCTGATCACGTTTCTGTCCCTGAGTCTGCCACTGCTTGGGCTTGGAGCCCTGCTGATACTGTGGAGGTTTCTATTTCTGGTTCTGTGGTGTCTGTTGTGGAGGAGGGGGTTTGGAGAACCCCTGAGAATTTTGGTTGTTCCCTTTCCAATGTGGTTTCTGGAATCCATAAATCTGAGGTGCGGGATTTCGGTTCTGAAACCGATCCCTATTGTCCTGTGGTCTAACCTGAATTTCCTCGGCAATCAGTGCCTTCTCTACAGCAACCCGAAGGCTCTCTGGAGCGGACATCCTAACAAGCCCGGCTATACTGGCATTCAATCCCCTGATGAAGCAGTTTACAAGAAGTTTCTCATCCTTTAGATAATCTACATAAGGCAACAACTCAAAGAACTTACTCTCATACTGGGTTATTGACAAGCCTTTTTGTTGGAGATCATGAAATTCGTCTATACGACACTGCCTGAAGTGCTCTGATAGGTACCTCTCACGGAACCACTTTGTGAATATCTCCCAAGTGAGTGTATCAGGAACTAATCCGCATTTGTACTCTTCCTGTCTCCACCAAGTGGAGGCTATCCCTCTCAGAAGATGAACTGCAACACGTGCTTTCAAGTTGCTCTCATAAGAATGCAACGCAAAGCACCTCTCAAGACTCAGAAGCCATGCCTCAGCCTCTACCCCATCTGTAGAACCTCCGAAGGATGGTGGTTGGAGGTGCATGACCTCCCTGATGAGATCCCTTGGATCTCGATGACCTCTCTCAAAATAAACTGGCTCCACCGCTGGAGGTGGTCCTGGCATATGCACTGACTCTGGCTCATTACCACCCTGACTCTCTACAGGAATCGGAGCTAGGCTCCTGCTTCGTTCTCTATCAACAGATCTATGACTCCCAGAGTCATGACTCCTAACCTGAGGGTTCTCTGCTGGAATCCTTTCCTGAACAATGCCAATAAGATTCTGAATGGCTGCTAAGAGGTCTCGGTTAGGTTCATTTGGCTGTTCGGGAGGTGCTTCTGGGTTCTCCTCTGGAACCGATGCCTCCCTCTCTACCTCATCGCGTGCTATGCGAACATGTCTAGGACCCCGTCCGCGCTTGCGAGCTTGTCGCATCAACGGAGGCATCCTAAGAGGAAAATAAGACAAACAATTAATTTATTTCTTTTAGAATTAAATTTATTTAAATTCAAAATTCCATTTAACAAAATATTCTAAGGCGAAACGTAAGTGAGTAAGGCTCCTAGTGTGGAAACCCTGCTCTGATACCAAAATGTCATGCCCAAAATTTAGGGCAAAAACGGAACAAATTTTTTTTTTAAAACTTACTAAATTAATTAACAAGTTCACTCTCGCGACAAACGTTAGTGAAATTTCCATTATTAAATTCGAGCTAATTCTGAAATGACTAAGCAACGATGAATTGTTAAATTTTAAATCGCGTGAGACTAACTGGTTTAATTCTATCTCCAAGAGATATCTAGTCAATAGGTTTATTAAATTAATCAACTAAAGGATATAGGAGAGAAATTTTAATTTATCCTCCAATATGACTATATAGTCTTATCAATTTTTTTTTAAATATCTCTTTATAATTTATTCCAAATTAAAATCGGGAATATATAAATATATATATGTATATACATATTTGTATATACATATATATATATTTATAATTTAATTACTTATTCAAAATGTTCAAAATTCATTTATATACTTATATATATTCCCATATATATATATGGAAACATATATATATTTATATTTTACTTATAAGCTGACTATTTTAACTCCAACTCAAAAGCCCTTTTTTTTTTAACTTCCTAATTATTAAACCATATTTTCCCCAACCCTAATTAGGGTTCTAATTTTCTCACATTTACAATATCTAAACTAATTAATAATTTTATTTTTATTTTAAAACCGAACTGCCCTAGCCCCATCTGGGCTAGGGTTTTAACCCATATAATTTTTTTTTAACAGCCAAAGTTCCTTGCTGGGCCGAAGACCCTAACGGCGGCCACGAATTCAAGTTTGCAGGTCACAGGAGTTTTGGGTGGCGGGCTGGCCGCGCGCACCACTGTGTGAGCTCACAGTGGCACCGCGGCACCACTGTGTGCCCACACAGTTGGCGCCGCTAGCGGCTCCCCACTGTGTCGCCACACAGTGGTGGCCGTGGCCGTCCACTGTGTGCCCAAATAGTGGGAGCCCCAAGCGGCTCCACTGTGTGTGCACACAGTGGGCACCACGCGGCCGTCCACTGTGCGTACTCACAGTGGAGTCCGCGGGGGGCCCAAAACATATTTTTTTTAAATTTTTTTTTTTTTTTAAATATAACATATAAAAATATATATATATATATAAATATATATATTTATATATATATATATATATATGTATATATTTATATTTACATAACTTTTATAATCATAGTTAAAAAGATGAAATTTATTTCAATATAAATTTATATATATATTTTTTTTAAAAGAGCATTTACATGCAAAATTTTAAACTAAAATAATTAAAGGAAAAAGCATTAAGATAAATCAGATATATATATATAAAATTAATAAACTTTTAAATCAATGCTAACTAAAATACAATTTAGAATACTATTCAAAGATACATTATACTTTTTCCTAGAAATAAAGAAATTCATTGATTTTTTCTTCTACTAAATTATTCACATAAAACAACTTTTTCCATTTAAAATATTTAAAAACTTCCAACATTAATAAATTTCTATTTGCCTCAAGTAAAAAATATAGGTAAAATCTAAATGAAAACAATTCTTTTATTTTCTTCCAAAATTCAAGAAGCTTTTGCAAGCAACACAAATTAACTTTTCTTTTTCAAATAAACCAGAAGTAGAAATAACAAGCTTTTCTTTTTTAAAACATCTCTAAGATATTCTTCCAATTTACAGAATGTTTTCTCTGAATAGTCACAACAATAAAACTTCAAATCTACTTTCACAAAATACAACTTGCTTCTCTTTTCTATGAATGAGGCATATTTCCTATAACAACTTTAAGCAAACATCTGCAACTGAATTCAAGTATCTTCAATAACAATCTTCTGTATCTCTTTCATGGTTCCTATTCTCTTTCCTCTGAATTTTCCTGCATAATAGAAAACACAAATATGACCATGGAGTGCTCACCTCCCAGCCTAGGCTAACTAGTAGCCACCCCCGAGCTCGGAGAACCAAATCCTAGACGGGTCACAAACAGGCAAACACATAGAAAGCAATGCATACAGACTCACTTTCAGACACATTCCCAACTTGGCTTTCACAGCACCACACTCTGGTGATGAACATTTTCAATGGGTGGTAGTGGACCAAATACCCTGAGGAGAACTGCAAGTATGAAATAAACAAGAAGCCACCTCATGGCACAATAAAAATATCAAGAACCTCAACCCCTTATTCCTTATGCCCCCCAAAGGCATTCTAGCCTTATATCCCTCCTTATGACCCCCATTACACAAATAGGCCATGCAGCAAGGGTCACACAAAGATCCCTTGTGATCGCTCTCAACAGAGAGTCTCTCACTCGAGGGCTGTCACTGCTACCACCCTCAAGATCCTCTTCTCTCCGAAGAGTAGGAGATCTTGAGAAAACCCCCAAAACACAACATTTTCATAAGGCAAAAATACCAAGAGATTTTGAAACATAAACTTTCAAGAACACAGATTTCTTATACAAACAACTTCCAGACATAAACAAGAAGAAGATATTAAAAGTAAAAATTGAAACCAACCTTAATCTGCCCAAAGGTTATTATGATATCTGATGAAGAGCTACCCAATCCACAAATCTTTTCCCTTCAACCCTTATTCAAATTTCTCTATTCCATAACATTATTTTTCTTCTAAATTTTCTTCTGTCTCCAAAAATGGAGAGTGGGTGATTACCCTGCTATTCCCAAAAATCTTCCTTAAGAAGCTCACTCTCTGAGTTCTCACAGGATTCTAAAAAAAAAAACAAAAAAAGAAGAAAGAAAGCAAAAAAGCAAAAAGACTCTCATTCCAAAAGGAAAAATCTTGATTAGATTTAACTTCTAATTTTCAATTTTCGCTCAACTCAAAAAAGCCAATTTTTAAAGCGTTAAAAATATCATTATAAAGTAGAAACTTGCCTAAAATTACCCCTAATCCCTAGGTATACCTTATGGGCTTTAGGAAACCCTATTAAACTACCCCTAGGTGTTCATTTAACCCATTTTAAACCCCTCTGAAGTTTATTTTCGGGTCAAACATAAGTTGACCACCCCAAATATTATATTCCCAAAATATTTTTGACAACACATTATTTTATTTAAGATTAATTATAATTAAACACTTTCCCACCAAGAGACAAAATAAAATATTTAAATTTAAATACACACGTGTCAAGTGACACTAATAAAATACTTTTACAAAAATAAAACATGAAATTGTCTCTTGAGGTTTTTACACATTAAAATTTAATTAACACTTAACGCTCATGCAGCATATACTGTTACGAATAAAATACAACACAAACGGGGTGTTGTCTCTCCAAATAGACAAACCCTGGCTTTACGAACATACATAAGTCTAGGTTTGATTCTCCATAATTTTCCATGGTCACATGGTAAATTTCCTGCACATCTCAATTTACACATTAGTACTTCCAAATATCCAAATATAATATAATTCAAAAATATAAAAATGCACATCATCACTTGCATACAATTTTCATCTGCACAGATTGAATACATCTTTTATCAAACAATTTCACATAAGCAATTTTCATCCCAATTCACATAAACTAAACATACATCATAGTTCTATATTTAGAGTAAAGTCTTGTAAATTCAATAACGACATCTATCATTGCAATATCATTCTATCTAATAATCATGTAGTGTTCTATCTCATAAAGCATGTAAGTAAATCATCAAATCATAGCAATGTTATCCAAATCCTGAAATCATATAAGTTCTAAGTCTCAAAATGCATCAAAATAAAGTATCCATAATAGTCTAAAATATAAAATCCACTAAATGTCAGACTGAGTCGAGGTGAGGCCTCACAGCATTACTATTTTGTTTATATCGGTATACTGGTTGGTGCATGAATGTTTTGTTAAGGCTAAAATCTACTATTCCAGTATAACATTGATTCACCCCCCCCCTCTTAGTGTTATTGGTTTCCAACAAGTTCTATCCATGAGGGGAAGAACCTCATCTTGAAGAATAATAGGAATGTCAAGTTTTGGGGATCTAGGTTGAGTTAAGGATAAGATCATATCTTTCTTCCTTTTTTTATAAGATTGAAAAAGAGCATTGCTCCTTGATGGAAGAGATTGAAATTGTTTAGGTGAAAAGAAATCAATAGGAACACCAGGGCTTCTTTTGGATGGACCAAAAAAGCTATGGTTCACAGTTATTATATCTTCATTGTGAGGAAATTTCAGACACTTGTGGATTGGAGAAGCAATAGCCTTCCTGGAAGATAGCCAATTATAGCCCAACTTCACATAGAATTGCTCAGAAGAGGGAATGATAACAAAGTTAAAATCCATAGATTTAGTATGAACTTCTACAAGAAGGGTGATAGAGCCAATGGTAGGACAAGAGAATCCATCAAATAAATTCACAACCACATTAGAAACATCATATATTGGTTTATGCAATTGTATAGTAAAAAGATACTCCTCAGTGATGACATTACCTATGCAAGAGGGATCGATAAAGGCACCATGGCAAGGGATATCCTTAACCTTCACAACTATGTATAAAGGGCCATCTGGTGCTCTAATGGTCTCACTAGGGTCAAATATAATACAAGGATCCTTAAGAATATCTTGTTTTTCTACCATATTTACCAAGTTTAGAGCCATAGAGGTGAATTCCTCATAAGAGAAAGAATTAGGCACAATCTCAATAATGTTAGAGGTATGAGAAGGCAAGGGATCAGTGAAAATCTTAATATTTTGATTAGGAGGAGCTACTAATTTATTCCCTTTAACATTCACACTTGCCACACATATAGTATTGTTATCAATTAAATCTTGAATCTTATTTTTCAATGCGAAATATTTCTTAATATCATGACCAGGCTGACGATGAAATTGACAAAATGAATTGTTATTAAAAATAAGGCGATGCAAGTTTAGAAGGATCAATTGGTTTTATAGGAGGAAGTTTGATAACATTTATTTGTAACAACTGAGACATAATATTATACAAATATTAATTCAAAGGAGTAAATTGTGTTTTTCTTTGGAAAATTTTAGAAATAGAAGGCACACCTGTTGTAGCATTCCCATTGTTGTTGTTGATTGTATCATTGAACTTGATGAATCTTTTTGTTGGTTTAAACTTTGTAAATGGTTTTTGAACACTCTCCCCCTTATCACTCAGAGCCATAGGAGTGGGTTTCCCATTTGACTCATATCCAATTGATAATTGTGGAGTGTTGCGCACAACTATGGAAAGGAAGTAAACTCAGATAAAATAAGCTTTTTCGTGATATACTTTTACAAATTAGAAATGAAAATTCTTTAAATATCATTATTAGGTACATGAAAAGAAATTTGAGCACACAAATGCTTATATCTACCAATGAAATTAGTCACTTTTTTTTTAACACCTTGTTTACAATGCATTAAATTAGTCAAAGTGATTTTAGGACAAATGTTGTTTTGAAAATATTGGATGAAAGCATTTGCCAATTGATGAAAGGAAGTGATAGAATAAGAAGGAAAAGATAAATACATTGTAAAGCCTTATCTCTTAGTGTTCTTGTAAACAATTTTGCAAGCAATCTTTAATCATAAGCAAAATAGATACACAAGGTTTGAAATGTTTTGGCATACGTAAGAGGATCACCATTTCTATCATAGAGTTCTAATTGATGGACCTCAACATGTTTAGGTGGCATTAATTTCACAATATCAAGAGATAGTGGGCTCACAACTTCAAAGGTGGGCACACAAAACTTGGATTGACTCATAGAAGTAATTTTTTATTGTAAGGAAGACACGTTTTGAGCAAGATTGTTAATTGTTGCTTCAGTAGAAGAATTGATGTTAGACATTGTTGATTGAGAAGGTGGTGTGTGTTAGGCCCAATATGGAAAGCTAATGTACTGAGAGGGGAGGGGTGAATCAATACTCCAAAACTTTTCTTGAATAATAACTTTACTGTTATGCATAAATAGAATAGTGCAGTAACATACAATAAAGCTAAAACAAATAGATAACAATCATACATGATTCACTCCATAACACATATATTTTGGTTACACGGAAACTCTTGGTTAGAGAGAAAAACTGCGGTGGGGATAGCACCCACAACTTCACTATTGCAATAATAAAGAGTGCTCGGTTAGAGCTACATATTAGCTATTTCTGATAGCTTACCCTATTAGGAGTAACAAGATCTGTTAGATCTACCTTGCTAAAGGATTTTACAACACTTAATCTAAATGCTGCACCTGGTTAGAGGCTTTACAATTTATAGACTTGATTAGAGTCTTTTACCTTGTTAAAGGTTTCTCTTTCAACTTCACAATATTACAATAAAATCATTACAAATATCTGCAACTTTACATCTGAAATGTTATAGTAGATTCTATGTGCTCAGAATAGATTACCTTGCTTACAGCATACCTCGGTAACCCATATAGTAACTCGACAAACCCTTCTGTTTACTCTGTTCTTTGACTGTTCTCTGAAAACCTTCTCGGTGACCTTTGTGTCTTTGTAGCAGTCTTCTTACACTCATGTACACACCTTTAACTCATTCTGTATAAATAGATCTCTTAAGACAGTGATCCAATTCATTGTTTTGATCTTACAAACATGATTTATCGAATGAATAACTATACAAAATATTTCATTGGTTAGATTGATCTTGAAATCATACACAATCTTCTAGTGCAATTTCCAATGTGATAACGGTTAGATGTGCCTCGATCTTGTAACATGTTTTCATGTGCATGTCCAGGATCAATGAATCTGGTAACATGTTTTACTCAGTGTATATCAACTTGGTGTGTCATCTTTGCTACTTAGTAGACATAAAAAGATACTCGGTAGACAGCTCGGTGTATATTGCATTCTATGACTACTTTCTTCTGTAACCGACTAGACTGTGCATACCGACTTCTCTGTGTATACCAACTACATGATTCGGTAGTGTTAACTGACTAGAGTATATAGTATGACTTTGAATATAAAAATAATGGCAATTTGATAAGTGGTAACAATCTCCCCTTTTGACATTAGTTGAGATGTTTGACAAAAACTACTTTCAAAGTCATAACTCAAAAAATCTATATACTTTGCAAAATGACTATACTTGATAGTATATACAATAGTCAATGAAATAGTATATTCAGATATACTCCCCTTATCATTATACTGTATATAATTTTGATTTTGTATGCTCGGTTATGTGCTTGTGTGCTCTTGCTTATTGTCCTTGGATACTCTGCATACTCTTCTTGGTAGACTCCCCCTGTATACAATACTTTGAATACTATATCAAAATTGTATCACCAAAACTGTATCACTCCCCAAATATATAGTATCACTCCCCCTTTTTGACAAACATCAAAAACTTTAATTTCCATCCGGGGGTGGTAACTGGTCAAAAATGGATTTGTACTTTTTCCAGGCATTGGTGAGAGCAACAGAGAGTGCATCCTTTACACTTTCCATGAAAGAATTTTGTGCTTGAATATCAGCCAATAGTGATATTAAGCCATCAAGAGTGCTTCCCTCTTGTGTAGTAGATATGCATGTGGCTCGATTAATATATTCTTGAACTAATGAAAGATGAGGAAGGAATAATGTCTGGAGTGTCATTATATCCATCCTAATCCTATGTTCTTTATTTCTTAGTTCCAATTGTTGAGCCATGAGCTGTTGAAGCTTGGTATAAAAATTCTGAACTGAATTGGGCTCTGGGGTCAACTTATTTGAGAGATCGGTGATCTCTTTCTCAATTGCATTAGTTTTATTCTTAATGTCTTTAATGAATATAGAAAATGTACAGAGTTTCTGAAATAAATAAAGAATGTGCTTGAGTTGAGGGGACAACTCAGCAATGAATTTGACAAGTTTGACTTTGCCAATAGCTAGATCTTTCTGTACCTCTTCTATCATTTTTGTAGTAAGCTCCTTGTCTTTTAGCTTACTCAAATACTTAGATGCATCAACTCCGGATGTTTCTATTTGATTAAGGAGTTCATTCACTTGAATGTGGATGGCTGCATCGGTTGACACTGTAGCTGTAGGTAGCATATCTGATAGTAGTGTCTTCACCTTTTGAAGTACTTTATTCTTCTTTTGTATGGCCATCTATTTTTCTTGTTCAGCCTTTGCTTTGCATAGTTCATTGAAATCAATGAGTGCTTGCCCCTTTAATTTTGATATATCCACATTGGGCAATACTATTGGTTTAGATAAATCAACTTTGAAACTATGCTTTTTCACCTTCTTCTCTTTACCTTTGGTTGGTTGGACCAAGACAATAGCTTGAGAGGCTTGCTGACCCTCGGTAGGTTGATTGGTAGAGGCAACACTTTGGTCGGTTCCTGTAGCCATTGTGGTGTCTTTTGGTGTCTCGATACTGGGTGTCTCAGCTGCTACATTTTTGGTGCTCGAAGGTGCTTGAGATGTCTGTTCTAGAGTATTATCTTCTCCTATTGTAGACTTGTGACCTTCGGTGCCTTGTGTTGTATCCTAAGGAGCTTCCGTAGAGACAAGTTAAGTGATCAGTGGATAAGGCTGAACTTGTTCTAAAATAGATTCACTAGATACAAGTTTTGCATATGTAGTGCCTTCTATCATTTCCTGCTCTTGTTCCTCTGTATCCATGACATCTTCATCTATTTGAATGGTGTCAGCAGGGTCTTGTTCTGTAGCATCAGGACCATGCTCGATGACATTAGGATCATGCTCGGTGACATCAATGATTTCAACTATAGATTGTTCACTGACATCCTTGATTTTGAAGATTTCCTACCATTTTGCTTTTGTCTCATTCTCTATGTTAATATATAGCCCATTCATCAGTTTTAAGGCTCTCTATTTGACAAGAAATTTTGAATTGTAGGTTGTCAAATGTTCCTTTATTTCTGCTATTGACATATTAGGAAATAGATGGACTAGACTTCTTTCTCTAATTTGTTTCTCTGAGTCCATTGCATACTTCCACCTATTATCAATATGTAAGTAAAGTTCATTTGGAAGTGACTTTACTAGTTCCAATGGAGCTAACTGGAACCTTAGAAGTGTGCAGATGACAGCTTCTTCAATTTGTCTCTTCTCATCATTATTTCTAGTTTCATACTTGACATATCTAAAGGAACCAAATCCGCCGTATTCTTTTAGATTGGCACAGAAATTTTCAACACTATGTATATTTACCTTCTTTCTCTTGACAATATGGAATTTGTTTGCATCTTCAGATTCTGTATCACTAGACTCTTTTGCCAAAATGAGTCTCTGAGTAGATTTCTTGTAGGTCTTGGTTACCTTGGGAGCAGTAACACTCTTTTGTTTCTTACTCGGTGATGCAGTTGATGCTCTAGTGTTAGGTCTCTTTGTTGGAGGAGTTGGTAGGGCCTTTGAAGTGTCTTGTTTCTTTCTTTCTAACACTTTACCCTTAAGAAATTTGATGCTCAATGTTATAGCTACCTCTTGAGCTTCTGATTCCTCTTCAGTGATGGCAAGAGTGTCTTTGACAGGTGTGGAGGAAGAATCTTCTCTGAATATCTTTGTTAAAACCTTTATCATCTTTGTTGCTTTTCTTGTAGCTTTGGGTACTACAATGCTCATTTTTACTTTTCCCTTCACTTCTTTATAGGTTCCATACCTCAGCTCGGTAGCATGCCTTGGTAATGTAAGAAATGCATCAATTTCCTGTTGTGTGACGTCACAGTCAATCTCGTAACCCATAGGTGGCAAAGATTGAATTCTTGGTTCCACAACATTCACATAACAGTAGTCAGTGTCTACCTCAAAGCATATATCATCTTTATATTTCTCCACTAGTTGGGGTGGAATCCGATACCTGTTGTGCATTTCTCTTGAAATTTACTAAAATAATCATCCATTATGTCATTGAAATTATCTCCTAACTTCTTGATGAAGTCATTAATCTAATGGGTGATTGGTCGGTGTAGCTCCCAAACTACTTTACCAACTGATGGAAAGAATTTTTCAAAGTAGAAAAACATGCATACAAGAAGTGAACCAAACTTTAGAGTATTCTTAAACAGGTTCTTCAGTAACACTTCACATAAGTCAACTTTCATTCCCTTTTTCACAATTTTATAGGCTAAGTCAACTGTTGCACAAGGTACACTATTTTCCCTTGCTGATTGGAAGAAACAGTAACCAATTACTCTAATGGCAAACTTAAGTTCTGCATCAGTGACATTGTTCAGTTTCAGTCCTCTGTAATTAGATTCTACTCTGGTTAAACTGATCAATTCCTTCTATGATATCATCTTTTGAGCTCGTGCATGATCATAGATAGGGTAACTGGTGATCACATGAATGATTTCCTTAGTGATTTTAAATGGTTTCTCTTCTAGCCACATGAAATCATCATGAACTCTACTCAAAACAAACTTGACTCATTGGGGCTTGAACACACGAGGATAGGTTAGGGCTTCAGTCAATCCTTTGATTCTGATGTGTTCATACTTGTTGTTTAATACACCATCAGTACATAGTTCATCATAGGTGTCTCTGATTTCAACATGACTAAGTTCTTCAACACGACATTTGGTGAAGAATCTCACATCTTCGACTAATAAGACTCGATCCGGGATGAGTGAAAAGGCGGTTTTGTCATCCGGTTTAGAGGTGACTTTAGGAGTCAAAGAGTATTTCAGTGAGTGCTTCTCTACATTCTTAACAACAATGGGATCTTGGATCTTGGGCACCATTTAAGATTATAGGTAAAAACTAGTAAAGAGTCCTTAGGGTTTCAGAATTTCAAACGACAGACGCTTCACACTCAACAGATAATAACAATTTGATAAGATTAGTAAGCTAGCTTAAGAGTGCGATGAGATTTGATGTAAATACCTTGAATTCACTTTGAATGACGTTTGATCACCTTGGAATTGCTCTGCTTTGCTCTTTCAAAAACTTGGTAAGTGTAAATGACTGCAAAAATGCTTGTAAGTACACAAAATACCTTATCGGGCTCCGTGCGGGTTAGGTCAAAAACATTAAATGCACTTGGTTCACCTTTAACCGATTTACTCTCCTTTTTGTTTTAACCGAGTAACCAAATTTCCTTCATTTATCGAATTGATAGGCTTCCTGTATTCATCGACTTGACAAGTTTCCTATAAAGTACTTCAAAGACTTTGATAGATTTCAAACTTACTAATGCATCTTAACTATGCAGATTTTGAATTTAGTACATAATAGAATAGGAACTGTTATGATTTTATCCTTCAGAGAATGCAGTCCCTTAATACCTTTACTGATTAATTTCGAATAGGTGCACCTAACTCGGTAGGTAAGGTGCTTTCTTCATTTGACACAATTTCCATCTTTTTCCAAATCATCTATCATTTGCCTTTTATTTCTTCAGTGTCTCCTCTAAGTTGATCTTTACAACCTCCAGCCAAGTGTCCAACTTTGTGACAATGAAAACATGCCATACTAGGATTTCTCCATGATCTTCAGTTGTTCATTCCAAACCTTATAAAATAGTTAGCACTTATATGTCCATATCTTCCACAACATTCACACCATATCCTTGTATTGTAATCCCATGGTACTACTGCATATTGTCAGTAAGGATCTGTGTGAGTTCGGTAACCTCTAGTGTTTGCTCAGTGTGTAGACTACATGTAGTTCTTTTTCTTAATCCAACACTTCTCAGTACTATGTCCATATCTATTGCAGTTTCTACAAAACCCTTTGTATTTTGCCTTCTGATAGTTGTTAACAGACTTTGTCCTACATTGGTTAAATGTGTGACCATATTTATTGCAATTGTAACAATAACCATTGGACTTAGTGATATTCGGTTGCTTACCTTTTCTGATTTGGCATATGTTGGTAGTGTGACCTTGATTTCCACAGTATTAGCAAATAGGCTTCTTTCTTTTGATGTTATTCCTATTTCCAGCTTGCTTTGATGATTCTCCTCTCTCGATAGTATGAATTCCTTTCTCGGTAGAGTCTTTTCCTTTGTAACCGATTCCTGCATCTTTGTTGGATCTTCTTGTATTCAGTTGCTCATCCAACATCTTTGATGCTTCATAACTCTTCTTCAATGTTTCTTTGGATTTCTTCTTTGTTTCAAGTTCATTGGTCAACCTTGATACTTCAAATTTCAATGCTTGATTTTCATCATTCTTTAGAATTGCTTCATGATGTGCATAACCTAGTTGATTTGTCATATTTTGTTGAATCCCAATCAACCTTATGATTTCATCATTTTTATCAGATACTAAGACTTCAAGTTGTTGTTTCTCTCTTTCTAGATCTCTTGCTTTATCCTTAGCTGTCCTTAATGCATCTAGATTTTCAGTCATTTTTGTGCTAAAATGTTCATGTTCTCTTTACATTGCTTTTAGTTGATCAACCAATGTTTTGTTCTTTTCTTTCAATACTCCAATCATTTCTTCAGTCTCTTCAGATATACTATTCTTAGATGACGTCTCAATTTGTTCCACTAACTCTTGAGAATCCTACAAGTCATTAGATAATCTTCTTCTTACTTTCAAAGATTTTTGTATTTGCTTTTGTATGTCTGCAATCACTTGATTAGCCTGATCCAGCTCTTCTTGTAGATACACAATCCTCTGAGATTGTTTGTAGCCTTCCATTGATAAGATCTTTCTCTTTAGGCAGTTAAACCCTTTTCCAAGATTCAAGCTCTGATACAAATTGTTAGGCCCAATATTGAAATCTAATGTACTGAGAGGGTAGGGGTGAATCAGTACTCCAAAACTTTTCTTGAATAATAAATTTACTGTTATGCATAAATAGACTAGTGTAGTAACATATATATTTTGGTTATGCAGAAACTCTTGGTTAGAGTGAAAAACTGTGGTGGGGATGGCACCCACAACTTCACTACTGCAATAATAAAGAGTGCTCGGTTAGAGCTACATATTAGCTATTTCTGATAGCTTACCCTATTAGGAGTAACAAGATCTATTAGATCTACCTTGCTAAAGGATTTTACAACACTTAATCTAAATGCTGCACCTGGTTAGAGGCTTTACAATTTATAGACTTGATTAGAGTCTTTTACCCTGTTAAAGGTTTCTCTTTCAACTTCACAATATTACAATAAAATCATTACAAATATCTGCAACTTTACATCTAAAATGTTATAGCAGATTCTATGTGCTCAGAATAGATTACCTTGCTTATAGCATACCTTGGTAACCCATTTAGTAACTCGATAAACCCTTCTATTTACTCTATTCTTTGACTATTCTCTGAAAACCTTCTCAGTGACCTCTGTGTCTCTGTAACAGTCTTCTTACACTCATGTACACACCTTTAACTCATGTTGTATAAATAGATCTCTTAAGACAGTGATCCAATTTATTGCTTCGATCTTACAAACATGATTTATCAAATGAATAACTATACAAAATATTTCATTGGTTAGATTGATCTCAAAATCATACACAATCTTCTAGTGCAATTTCCAATGTGATAATGGTTAGATGTGCCTCGATCTTGTAACACATTTTCATGTGCATGTCTAGGTTCAATGAATCTGGTAACATGTTTCACTTGGTGTATATCAACTCGGTGTGTCATCTTTGCTGCTCAGTAGACAAAAAAAGATACTTGGTAGACAACTCGGTGTATACTGCGTTCTGTGACTACTTTCTTCTATAACCGACTAGATTGTGCATACCAACTTCTCTGCGTATGCCGACTGCATGATTCGGTAGTGTTAACCAACTAGAGTCTATAGTATGACTTTGAATATAAAACTAATGGCAATTTGATAAGTAGTAATAGTGTGATGTTATTGAAGGAAGGAATGGGTGGAGAATTAGGTGGTGGGACGTTATGATAGGTAGACATAGGTGATGATTGGGTAGGAAAAGGGACACTTAAAGGAGGAACAAATTTGTTGAAGGAATTACCCCCTTATGTCACATTGATTGGTTGAGGAATAATAGGAATACTTATGGAAGACATAGGTAAAGATGGAGGATTAAATGAAGAAGAGGGATTTACCCCATGACCAATGGTTGTAAGAATGATATTTTGAGTTGATGTAGCGATGATGTTGGAGGTAAAAGTATGAACACTAGTCATAAGAGTAGTCAAAGGAATTGAAGGATTGACTTGTGTTGAAGGTTGTGAATAACCTAGGTTCTCGGCACAACTCTTGATATACATGACATTAGAATCAACAATATTTGTAATGTCATGCAATATATCAATTCCATTCTTATCACTTTGAATCATGCACTTAAGGCATTCAATTAATGGAAGAGATTCACTATTAGGGTATTCTTGGGACATCCATTGTTGAAAGTTATCAAATTGATTGTTCAATGTGGAAAGTTGATCTATAGAGACCCTAGTTAAAGCTTCTTCTTCATCATGGGATTCACCAATGGGGTGAATAGGCACTGATGGTATGATGAAAGAATAAGTATCCGATAGAATACTAAAAGGGGGGGGGGTGAATCAGTATACTGAAAAATTGATACAAACTTCCCAATCTCAAATTCAAACTCGAAAAGTAAACTTTCACTTATCAAGATCAATACTCAACATCAACCGGTTAACTGTTATAACAACTTAACAGTAAACAACTTCAATCTTGTAAACATCAAAATGCATAATCATGTCTCAACATATTCAATCTCTTAATGCTTCCAGTTATCATGCCTTATCATAAGTTAATCAAATCAACAAATAAGATCATAACCACAAAAATATTCACCACATGACACAAATGTTTATACGTGGAAAACCCAAATAGGTAAAAACTATGGTGAGATGAGACTTACAAGGATAGCTATCTAATCTCTTCTAAAGTTCACCCTATTAGGAGCCAAGCCTATTAAATCTTTTACAATAAGTCATGTTAAGAAATGATTCTGTTAGGAATCACCCAGTAAAGGGATTTACAAAATGTGTTGATGAAAAGGAAAATACCCTATTAGGAGTAACCTCGGTAGAGGATTTGAGAATCAAAGCTAATGGACCACCTTATTAGAGGATTTAATAAGTAACCAAGCTTGTTAGTGCTTACTTGGTTAGGGGATTTCAATTCTACTGTAATTGTTAGAAAACAACAAGTTTTCTTGATCTGTTCGAATAGCACTACATTTGCTTAATCAGATCCTTTTAAGCTTCAATCTTCTTTTACACAAACTACATATCCATTCTCCAATTAGGCAACCACACACTCAACTGGTTTTCAGCCAACACTTTGCCAACACTCTTACAAACAACCTCATCGACCTTAAATACAAAAATCAATTAGGTCGGTAACACAACAAAAACAAAATTCTCTCATAGAGATTACAAACAAGTCAGTTCAATCTTGACCATTAGAAATCATACAATCTCTTCACATTCTTCAAGAAAATTCCACCCGCTCCATGATCACCACTTCATCGGACTTTGTAACTCATCACACGCTATGCATTAGATGCAATCCACTTTGCTCATTCCCTAGACAACAAACAAACTAACAAATGCGCCAAAACAATCTGAACTAATCCTCATTCAATGATCACACGTGTCTCCATCATTACCGCTCATCATTAGATCTTAAACTAGCAAAATTGATCGATTAGGGTTTAACATAAAACAACTAGTAGGGTTTATCGGTTACATTATATAGAAAAGGGTTTAACCTTATACATTGGTTTACCGGTTCAACTCACAAACTTAACATATTGGTTTACAACATCTTCCACAAAGCTCTTCCTATCGGTTACATTTCAATATCAGCAATATCATAAATACCATTACCGGTTCAATTGACATCAATGACAACATAACATATCATTAATGCAATCTTCATGCAAATGCCAATAATCTCTCCCTTTGGCATTGATGGCAATACAAATATCAATGCCTTTGATTGCTGTTGTGATTGGTGAATAGGAATCCTGGTTTACATTACCAAGTATTCACCATGCTCTGTCTATCTTCAGCCTATCATTGGTTTCCCTTTGTCAGTCACATAATTCTTCTCCTCGATCACATAATTGTTCTCCTTAATCACATAATTATTCTCCCCCTTTGACAGCAATGCCAAATTGAATGTAAAACATGTAATGCCAAATTTTCACTATGCATCAACAACATACTGCAACTTGATGTTCCCCCTGTGGAATATATCATGTATACACATAAAAATTGGCTATGAGAAATATTTGTTTAATAATTATTCTTCTATTAAATAGTTAATTTGAAAAGATTAATTTATTTAATTCATTTTCATGTCTTTCTATTAATTAATATTTTATTAATTCATTCATTTATCCTATTCCTCTAGTTAATTAAATATCTAATATTTAGTTATCTCCTCCAAACATTTAAATATCTAATATTTAATGGTTATTCTCCTATCCTATAGTCTCAAATATTAAATTATTCTCAAAATCATTTAATCCCTTTTCCAACTCACCCTTCATCTCCACTTCATCTTCCCTTTGCCAACTCTTCAAACATGTGACTGTTGGCATATGCACACTCCAATGAGACATTGTAGGTGATTGAAGGTTTTGTCACTGATGGAAACCTTACAATCCTATGACACCAGCATGACATTCCACTAGCACTAACAAGATTAGACTCTACACTGGCACACAGATCACCGGCACCGGCAGTGAAAGGAAGCATACCGACATAGAGGCCGACAAGATTTTTGTTGTAATATATTTTGTTTATTATTGTAAAATCATTGTAAGCTGACTTGGCAAGTTGTAAAATGACTCTTATATAAGAGAGATCATTGTAGAACATTTTATGTAAGTAAGAGGAATGTAATTAGGCGAAATAAGGCAGACCTATTATGCAAATTATAGGTTAAGGGTTTATGTAAGAAGCAGAGCAGAAATCGGTATTGGATCTGGCATTATAGATGCTACTTCGAAGCAGTACAAGACACTGGATATATACAATCCATTTTGTAAGTCAGTGAGACTTCCTATTTTGTATTTGAGCAGTGAGCTCTAGGCACTTGGCATTTTTGCATGTACAAGCCCCTCTTGTAGTAGTAATATTCTCTTATTGGCTAGTAAGTGAATATTATGGGTCACAAATCCCACTGAGGTTTTTCCCACATCGGGTTTCCTCATTAAATCCTTGTGTTATGGTGTGTTTTTCATGTGGTTGTTTTTATCTCTTTTTATTGCATTACTTCTTGCTTACCGGTACACAGTATTAATATGCTCTACATGTTTTAAGTAAAGAAAATCATATTAGTGGTTAGATACTGATTCACCCCCCCCTCTCAGTATCTGTGGGAATCCTAATAGTGACTAAGGAAATTAATATTTCTTAAATATTAATTTATCATTTATCTTCAACTACCAAAAATTAATGAAAATTGTGTACGTACACATATTTCATAACCATTTCCTATATTCTCTCCAACACCCCCTACATCTTAGGAAGGACTTGAGTCCACTTGTCCCCTCATGCCTAAATTTTCTCCAACCATCCCTAGATTCCCTTAGTCAGCAACCCAGTCAAGGTGAGATGAGTGACACTTTTCTTCTCCTTCCCCCTTTCTCTCAAGCTTCACCTTTGCTCATAGGCATTCAAATCTGTAGATCTGATTAGGACCGTTGATCTAAGCTACATCATTTTAATCCTCTCAAGGTTTATTAAATCAAGAGTTTAAGTTGAGAGAGAGTAAGTCTTCAAATTAATCATATGCATCCATGAGTTTTTGAAGCAAATAGAAAATAGAAATAACAATTATCATATAGCATAATCATTTTAGCATAATCATGTAGTATTTGCATATCATAGTATCAGTTAACTATAAGTTATCCATTCTTCATATGCCATCTTGGAAGCCATCAATGCATTATCTGAGAGCACACCATCTGCAACCAAGAACAGTGGAGTTAGGATACAATGAGACATAAGCCATGAAGGTAATATTAGTATTTTATTTCATATGTACTTCATGGAGTTTCATTGGTATAATTTGGATTTCCTGTAGTATTTCCATTTGTATTTTGTGAAACTAACCTATTGCAGGTAGCATTCTGAGGATAAAATTTGAGTCGACACATTTTGGTGCCCACCGTGGGGCTCATAGACCTTGCATATACCTTTAAAAATCTCGTAAATAATAAAATTAATGCATTTGTAATGCAAATTCATGCATGTGTGAATTCTGATAGCGCTTTTGTTCTACAGGTTAGCACATTTGTATCCTAGGTTGGCGCATTTTCTTTCTAGTTTAGCACATTTGCACCATAGGTTAGCACATGAGCATTTTAGGTTAGCAATTTTGTCTTAAAGTCTGCGCATTTGCATTACAGGTTCGTGCATTTATGTTCTAGGTTAGCGTATTTGTCAAAGAAATCATGCTAGATTAGATTAGCACTTTTGACCTGCAGGTTAGCGCTTTTGAGCAAAAAGGTAGTGCATGTGTTAGATTAGCACTTCTATTTACAAACTGACAAAAAATTCTTGCAGGTCTGAATGTCCAAGAAATCAGATTTTTCAGATTACTAACATGCATGTGCAGGATGGTATTTAAGGAAAAATTTATGCATTTCATCATCTAGCTAATTAAAAGCCTTGTTTTGGGAAGTAACATATCATATCTTGCTCATCTAGTTTAACTAAGAGGATGAATTGATAGCATGCAACTTTCATTTTTAGTATTTTCTCTAAAATAAGTTACACATAGACTTTTAAAAGGAATAAAATAAACACCATGCTTGTTGGAGCAACATCTCCAAATAGGACTTAGCCAATGGCTTTGAAAAGGTTAAAAAGAACACTTATATTTCGTGTCTCAAAAGTGGTAGGTATATGCTCTCCCCTTAATTGGGTGACCAAAAAGCCAAACCCACTCTTTTACGCTTTCTTTATTTTCAAGCAATTAAATATTTTATAGGGCCTACCTTCCTGAGCTTCCTTGAGGGGGCCAGTGAGAGGAGAATGACCTAAAGTGGAAACGAGCTAATACCGAGTCCTTCCAATCCACTATAAATAAATCGTGTTTGTGACAAAAGTCCCAAACAACATGTGCTGATAAGTTCATACCGACACTATGTTTCCGCATAAACCCTATGGAACATAACCTCTATAGGCTGGGAACCTTATGTATTTACAAAGCTGAAAGTGTCGCATGTATGACCACATGACCGGAAGCCTTTACTAAAAACCACTTGTACTAGTTGCCAAAATCCTTCTAGTTGTTGGTGCAGGAGGTCGCACCTCTAAAGCGGCTCACATACATACAGTTCCTAGTAGAGATATAAAGTTTTCCATGGGGAGTTTTCATGGAAACTGGTGCATGGCTACCCTGAAGAAGTGAGTGCCAAGGGTGAAGCCAGTGGGGTCAAGCATCTAAATATCTGCTTTGAATAGCGTAGCCTCAGGGGAAACCCCATGTGAGATTCAACAACTATTGTCTCAGCCTACCATAGAGATTGTACTTGCTTGTGCATTTTATTTATTAAACATTGTGTCTTCTATGTCTGTAACATGTTCCAAATGGTCAAAAATTGAAGAAAATTGTCATCTACAAAAGAACAAAAATTCAACAGATTACTGAAAAAGTGTGATCAAAAGGGTAATACAAAAAACTTTCCAACACTTGAAACACCAGATCAAAATCAAAGTGTCAAAACATCAATATAAAAATAATTCTTGAAGTAGATTATTCTCTAAACCATCACGTATTTTCAAACTAGCTCAAACAACTAGGTCACTAATCTAATAGGTTATTCCCAAAAGGTTCTATAAACATCAACATTCAACAAGCTATTGATTCAAACATCTTAAGGGCAAAAAAATTGACATCCTTGTCAAGTTTCTCATCAGGATAATCAAATCCTCTATCACGAAGCTTGATCAATCTATACTAGGTTCCTAATCTTGGATATATCTTTCCTATTTTGAACCTAGGTTATATCAAAACTAGAATCGCACCAACATTAGAATCAAACAAACTTGTGAGTTGCCAAATGCTTATATGAGTTTTAAGTATCATCTCAAGAAAAGAAAACCCAGTTCTAAAGCTACTCAGAAAAGGATAAGATTCTTGTATATCAATCACAAGATCTAATTGAAACATAGGACATTCCTACATCGTTTTTGTCACTACTTACGTGGCTGCGGTACAAAATTTGACAGTGAAATTTTGCGAAGACGTGCTTTTCAACAAAGAGACGCTTTATCCCAATGAACAAACAATAGCGGTAAAATCAACAAGGCATCTCTTCCTAAACCAATAATCACCTATTGACTTTGTCCTTTGGAACTTTCAACAAATTTGAAATAATCACATGCCAGTTTGGACTAGAGCCCAACATGAACAACTTAGAAAACAACAACAAATGGAGGAAGAAGCTAATCCTATATTCCACACTTTTGGATTTACCATTGTTGACAAAGAAGTAGTCAATAGCACCATTAGAGACCTTGAGAAATATTTCAAATTTGATAGGTGAATGGAAAAATTATTGGCAAAACAAAAATAAAAATATCTCTTGATGTTGGCAAAATCTGGAGCTAAACTACCACAAGACTTTAATATAAAAAGCCTGAAACAAGATGCAGAAGCAAGTAACACCCAAAACACAGATGAGCCAAATAATGAAGATGTGAACAAAGAAAGCAATGAAGAAACAAGGAAAGAAAGGGATGATAAAAGAAAAGAGCATAGTGATAAGAGAACTCATGAAGAAACAAGGAGAAACTATGTGGATAATCCATTGTCAAACCTTACTCAACAAATACAAACTCTACAAAAAAAGATACAAGACATGCAAAATTGGACAAGCTCCAAGAAGTATTCATTAGAAGATATATGCCCATATCCGTTTGATAAAAATCTGAATATGATACCATTTCTGCAACATTGCGAGATTCCTAAATATGACAAATATGATGGAAAATTTGATCCTCAAGATCACATTAGGGAGTTTTGTACTATGAGCATGGAATTTTCTCATGATGAAACTTACCTTATGCATCTTTTTCCTAGGAGTTTAAATGGACAATCAATGGAGTGGTTTTCAAGATTACCATCCGCAATCAAATCCTTTGAAGGACTTGTGAATAGGTTTATTTCACAATACTACTACAATATAAGGAATGAAATAACAATGCTAGATCTCTGCAATGTTAAACAAAAGAATGGTGAATCCTTTATGATCTTCTTACAATTATGGAAATGCATGTTTAATAGGTATCCCCGAGATGTACTTGATCAAGAAAAAATGAACATATTCATTGATAATCTTATAAGTGAAATGAGTTATCGACTAAGGATGCAATGTCCTCCCTCTTTTGCCAAAATGATCGAGAATGGTCTGAAAATAGAGAACGCAATGGTAAAGAAAGGAGAGCTAAAACTTTACAATAATTCACACAACAACAACAACAACAACAACAAAAACAGTGACAAAACCAAGTTCTGGTCAAAGAATAGGAATGACAGCAATGAAGGGAATGACGATAATAGTACTACAAAACAACAACAACCAATTTTTAGTCTATCAAGTCAAAACCCACACAATAACAATCTAGAAAACCATAAAGCCAAGTCCTTTTTCTCCAATCCTCAGAGGAAATTCACAAACATTGGAGAATCTTTGGAATTAGCTCTAAAAACTCTGCTTGCCAACAAATTGATTGTTTTACTAGAAGTAAGAAGTTATGAACCACCAGTCAAGCCCAATTGGTGGAATGAAAATAATTTTTGCAATTATCATCGGAATAAAGGACACCTAACAAATGATTGTCAGAGATTGAAACACCTTATCCAAGATCTAATCGATAATGGAACCATCATAGTGGATAGCCATAAGACAAATGAATCACCCTTGACTTTCAAAACTCCACTTCTGAATTATGACAAAGGTTAATCATCCCAATTAAAAGATGACAAAGGAAAAGCCAAAGTGAATTACACTTAGACATATGATGATGTGGTAAACATGATCATTGTTAATGAAAATCCATCTTCAGAACCAATCAATGTTATAATGAGAAGCAAAGCAAAGGTTACCTTTCCAGGTATAGAAAAAGACTCAACATCCACATCACAATAATACAATTTAGTAGAGCAATTACAAAGAATACTTGCTCAAATATCAATTCTAAAACTTCTCAAGGTTTTACCTATACATAAGGAAATTTTGGAGAAAGCTTTAGTGGAAACAACAGTCTCAAAAGATTTAGATGTAGAACAGTTCCAAAACATGGTAGGACAACTTGTAGCTCCTCATTGCTTATCATTTTCTAAAAAATGATGACGCATCCTTACAACATCCTCACAATGCTCCCTTACATCTTGAAGTCTCCATTAATAAAACTCGTGTTAAATGTGTACTCATAGATGGAGGAGATGGCTTAAACATTTGTGCATTAAGTTTGATAAAAGCTTTGGGATATTCAGAAAATGCAGTAGACCCGGAAAACAAAATAACCATGAAGGCTTATGATGAAGCAAAATGTTCTTCTAAAGGAACTGTTGTGCTACCAATAAGGATAGGACCTGTGGAAAGGGATGCATTGTGTCAAGTTTTAGATTTGAACCTCTCTTACAATACTATTCTAGGGAGACCATGGATTCACAAGATGCAAGCAGTTCCTTCTGCATATCATCAATGTGTGAAATTTCCTCATGAAGGAAAACAAATCACTATAATTGTAGATTCCAGTCAATATTGCAATAATTTTAAGCCAACACAAGATACAAGAGTTCCACGTAACAGAGAACCAGTATATCCTACCAAAGAAATTCAAGCAAAGTTATGGGAAACTTTTGAAGAAAAGCTCAAATTAAATGATGAAGGAATGGGAAAGTATTCTTTGCAAAATTTTCCACTTTCCCCTAAGTCATATGGAAAGCCTACAACAATCAAAGACATTAGGAAAACCAAAACATATGTTTAAAGTAACTTTTGTTAGTGCTGGAACTCTTGAAGAGTAAAATGAAGACAAAGACATTCTTGGTTGGTTGTACAAGGATGAAGATAAAACTATAGCAATAGTAGCAGAAGTCAATATTCCCATAAAATAATATGGCAAAGTATATGAAATCGTGCAACAGATGGGATATGAAGGAAAAGGACCAATTTGTAAGCAACATCAAGGTATTTTAGAACCTATTTGTCCACACTCACAATCCATAGAAGATAAATCCGAGCTAGGATATCTAAAATTAAATCAAAAGCAACATAATTATCAACAAAAGTGGAGAAAGAAATCAATTTCTAAAGAAGAAAATTGGCAAGAAAAGATACATCAAGTGACCAAAACAGTAACCAATAAACAAAAGAAGCAAGAAGAACATGAAAGGAAAGAAGAGGAGATTACCATCAAAGGTGAAGAAAAATATTGTCAAACAAATACAAAATCTAAACAAGATATTCTAGAAGCAGTAAAAATAGAGATGACAGAAATCAGATAACTTTTTGCACCATACGACATTCCAGTATGGTATAGTGGAGTAATCTTAGATCAGGATTCAGAAACAGATTCCAATGAGTATGAATGGGGTCCAAATGTCTTATCTACTACATCAAGTAAGGAACACAATGGAGATCAAGAAACTATCATGAAAGAAGACTTGTCTATTGCAAAACAAAAGATGAAGTTAGAAAGAAGGCAAGAAAAACTTAGAATTTAGAGAAAAGAGGCATATGCAAAAAGGAATGGAAATGACAAAGACAAAGAAGTAATGCCACAAGAAGTACAAACAAGGATAGATCAAGCATATGAAAATACAAGATTTTCATCAAAAGAGGAACAAGATGTATCCAGATGTGGTCCAGAAGAAGTTGAGTTTGAAAGGAGACAAAATCTATTAAAATAATCCTCTTTATCATGTGCACAAATATGTCAACTGCTAAATGCAAATGAGGTCAATCAAGAAGGAATTTGTAGTATTAAAGATGTGCATGTGGATTTAATCCATTCATTTAAGGGACAAATGTAAGTTGAAGAACCACTTGAGTGTGAACTACATAATGCTAATATTAATTTTGTTAAGACTACTTTAGAAACGCTTGAGAAAGACAATTCTCAAAAATATTTAATCTATGACAATACCTATTATACACCAAGTTGTGATCATTATGTCATGAATGTTGAAACACCTATTGATGACAATGATTATGATTTACCCCTTCTTCATCCTGAATTAATTGATTGGGATAATTTAGATAACCCTGAACCGAATGTCTTTTCCAATGATCATGACTTAGCCATGTGCCTTAATGTTGTTGAACCCATCCCACCTAAGATATCTTCCATTGCAGAATCAAGTGATGTTTCTCATAGTCAGGAAAATGCCAAACTTTCCAGTCACAAAAATGAAATAAAACAAGGAAAGAGACCTATTGTTAAAAACCATTTGATGGCAACATTAGATCAATCAAAAGAGAAAACAAAGGACGTATCTGATGGTGAAAACCTCCTTGAGGCACCAGAAGATGGAAATTTTGACATTCTTCCTGCATATTTTCAAGATAGATCTGCTATCCTGATAGAACGAATAGAAGTAGTAAACATTGGTACATCAAAGGATCCTAAAATACTTCATTTTGTGCCTCATTGTTAGAAAAAGAGAGGAAAGAATACATGGAATTCTTTACGCAAAGAAAAATAATTTTTTCTTGGTCTTATGCACATATGCCAGGACTTAATCCTGATCTTATCATGCATAATCTTAATGTGGATTTAAAAGAAAAACCCATTAAGAAGAACCTAAGAAAGATGCATCCACACATTGCTCTTCTTGTAAAAATCAAGCTAAAGAAACTATTAGAAGTAGGTTTCATAAGACCAGTTGCTTATCTAGAATGGGTTTCAAGTATTGTACCAGGATCAAATCTAGATAAGAGCATAAGGGTCTGTACAGATTTCAGAGATCTAAATAAAGCATGTCCTAAAGATGATTTCCCGCTACCAAACATTGATATTATAGTGGACTTATCAACAGGACATGAGATGTTTTCATTAATGGATGACTTCTCAGGATATAATCAAATAAGAATCGCACTTGAAGATCAAGAGAAGACAACTTTCAGCTGTGCATGGGGAAAATATTGTTGGAATGTTATGCCATTTGGGTTTAAGAATGCAGGAGTGAATTATCAAAGGGCTATGATGACAATTTTCCATGATATGATGCACACATTTATGGAAGATTATGTCGATGGCATACTTACAAAATCTCATACAAGACAAGAACATTTAAATATTTTAAGAAAGATTTTTGACAGGTTGGAAAGATATCAATTGAGATTAAATCCAAAGAAATGTGCATTTGGGGTAACTTCTGGAAATCTCCTTGGGTACATTATATCAGCTCATGGCATTGAAGTAGATCTTGAAAAAGTCAAATCTATCATGGAGATGGAGTCACCTAAGAACATAAGTCAATTGCGATCTTTACAAGGAAGATTGCAATCAATCAGGAGATTTGTTTCTTAGTTAGCAGATAGATGTCTTCCATTCACCCATCTTCTACATAAAAATGTTCAATTCAAATAGGATCTAAAATGTGAAGAATCTTTCTTTCAAATAAAAGAATATCTTATGAGTCCTCCAGTACTAATATCACCAACCAAAGGGAAACCATTGTTACTCTATGTCTCCATAACAAGTGTATCATTAGGTGCTCTCCTAGCTCAACATGATGATGAAGGAAAACAAAGAGAAATTTATTATCAGTAGAACACTTGTTGGATATGAATTAAATTATTCCTCAATTGAAAAGATATGTCTAGTTGTATTTGCAACTCAGAAGCTGTGGCATTATATGTTGATTCATTCTGTGAAACTAATAGAAAAGCTAGATCCTCTCAAATATTTGTTGAGCAAGTCAACATTGACAGGGAGACTAGCCAAATGGGTTATGATACTGAGTGAATTTGACATGGAATATGTTGACTGGAAAGCTATCAAGGGACAAGTCATCGCTGATCAATTGGCTGATGTACCTTTACAAAATGACATGCCATTGCACATCGAATTTCTTGATGCAGATATCTTAATAGTAAGTACAAACTTTTGGGAATTGTACTTTGATGGTTCTTATACACAATATGGATCAGGTGGAAGAATCTTTTTCATCACACCTCAAGGACACACAATTCTGAAATCATATAGACTGTGATTTCCATGCACCAATAATACTACAGAGTATGAAGCATTGGCTATAGGGTTTAAAATGGCCATTGAGTGGAACGTCAAAGAACTACATGTCTATGGTGATTCACAACTTATCATAAACCAAATAAATGATGAATATCAAACAAAGGATGATAAGCTTATGCCATACAAATAGCTGGTGGAGGAATTTAAAGAACACTTTAAAGAAATATCATTCACCCAGATTCCAAGAAATGTTAATAAAGCAGTAGATGCAATGGCTACAATAGCATCTCTCTTGCAAAATAAGGAGAATCAATAGCATTACAAATTTCTTGTGGAAGATATCTTAACCCCTACCATCCAATCCTATCATACCTATCAAATTTGCCATATATCAAGAACCAGTCAATCCTTATATGGTCAAATTTATCACTATTTAAAAGATCATATCCTTCCTCTTGAATTATCTCGTAATCAGAGAAGAAACATTATCCATCAGTCCTCTCATTATACTATTATTGCTGATATCTTATATAGGCATGGTCTAGATGGTACATTGTTGAGATGTCTTGAAAAGGATGAATCTGAGAGAGTTCTTAATGACATTCATGTGGGTATTTGTGGTACACACTCAAGTGGTTTAACATTGGCTAAGAAACTTATTGGTATGGGTTACTTTTGGACCACTATGGAAAGAGATTCATTCACATATGCTAGAAAATGTAAAGAATGTCAGATCCAAGGGAATCTCATTCATGCGCTAGCACAAGAGTTATATCCTATGACAGGATCATGGCCATTTTCACAATGGGGCCTTGATTTGGTAGGAAAGATCAATCCCTCATCTTCTAGTGGACATAAGTTTATTTTGATTGCTACTGAATATTTTACTAAGTGGATTGAAGCAGTGCCTTTAATAATAGTGACAAGAAAACAAATATCATCATTCATTTTGAATTATATAATCTGTCGCTATGGAGTTCCTATGACCATTATCACTGATAATGGAAGACCATTCAAAAATCAAGATGTGAAAGAGCTATGTGAACAATTTCATATCCAACATAGGCTCTCTACTCCATATTATCCACAAGGTAATGGTCAAGCTGAGGCATCAAACAAAACTATCTTGAAAATCTTGAAGAAAAAAGTCAATGAAGTTGGAAAAGATTGTCACATTCAGCTAAATCCTGCTCTTTTGGCATACCGAACTACTGTCCGCACTCCAACAGGGGCAACTCCATATTGTTTGGTCTATGGATCAGAAGCCATATTACCTATAGAAGTAGAGATACCTTCTCTATGAGTATTGTTGCACAGTCTTATACCATAAGAAGAAGAACGAGTCTCTCGACTCCAAGAACTAGAACTGATTCAGGAATGTCGCCAAAATGCAACAGAACATTTGAAAGTATACCAACAAAGGATGGCAAGAAGCTATAACCACAGAGTCAAGCCACATATTTTCTAGATTGGAGATATAGTTCTAAGAGAAAATCCAAGAAATTAGCAAGACTAGGAAAAGAAGGGAAAATTTGAACCGAATTGGCTAGGACCTTTTGTCATAGTAGCAACATATGGATCAGGAGCATATAAGTTATCTACCCCTCAAGGTGATTGGTTTGATGAACCTATCAATTCTATCCATCTCAAGAAATTATATTCTTGAGATATAAAGTCTTGAAAAAATAAATAAAAAGCATATAAAGTCCTGAAAAAAATCAATAAAAAATATATAAAAAAAAAAAAAAATGCAATAAATTTAGATGGTGAAAACCTGGTAAACAAGCGCTATCTAAAAAGTGAGTTCCTCCATCTATGAGATCACTCTTGCGCACCTATCCACTCCATCATATCACATCTATCGCTTCCCTCTATCTTAGTTTATCCATTACGTCTTTCGCATCCATTGCTCTGAACCATTTAGCTGAAAATATGCACCTTACCAACAGTTATAAATCTTTGACATACTTGTCATAGTCACTATCCTAGATTTTATCAAAATTAATCATATCTGCATTTTTATCCTGCCATGGTTTGGATCTTGATCAATTCATACATCCGTAATAAATTTTTGTTTCTACTAGGAGCAAAATCCTAATTTCTTTTTGCTAAGGTGATCTTTTGAATCTTTGAAAATCCCAAAACATTCGAAAAACTTAGAAAAACCAAAAACACCTAGGATTTTGAAACAGATAATGAGCAAACAAAGTGACAAAAATTAAGGCATTTCATCAACAAACTAAATCCTGCAACTCAGAAACCAATCAATTAACAAGTAATAAAGGATTATCAAAGATCATTCGTCAAGATGATTATATCAGTTAATGACCATAAGAACATGTGAATGACATACAAGATTTATTGTTTATATCTTGATTTTATTGTTAATCATGTACTCTATGCAACTCAAGGATGTCCATGACTAGAGAAGCTATGATGAGGCATGGTTATTTTCTTTGATTGTTGTTTGTAGTTTATCTCTTACTACAGTATGTACTTGTCTCAGGATATGATAGGCAAAAGGTAAAGGAGAATGTTTCAAGTCATGCATGAAAGGGGATAATCCTTATCTCTTCTACAAGCAATACTCAAGTCAATTTGATCCATTATATCAACTTGCTTGTATTAACTTGCTATATCAAAATCCATGTAAGGAATACTCAGGTCATCTTGAATCATTATATCAAGTTGCTTGTATTTTCTTACAACATTTTAAAGCTCAATGATGAAATCAAGTGCTATTACAAGATAACATATGAAGAATGGCAGTACAATTTTTTGTTAGATCATTTCATTAGTTCATTATTCATCTACATTATAAGCATTCATGGTCAGTTGCATTATAAACATTTTATTTCATTAACAGATCAACGGTCATAAATAAAGATTGAGTATACTTGAACAAACAAAAATAATTTGCATCTAATCATTATAGGTTCATTCATTTTTAGAATCATTTTAATCATCATCCATTTCATTTAGTTGGAATTAAATTATTGCATTAATTTGCATTAAATTAAGTGCATTTTTATTCATCATATAGTGTATCATCATTATAGTTTGCATTATCATTCCATAAAGATCATTTAGTTGCATCTTTGCACTTAGATTCATAATCATTATAAACATTACATATAAAAATACAAAAACATTTCATATAGATCATTTGCATCATCATCAAAAGAAAATCAATCATTCATTTGCATTCCATATAAATCATTACATTTGCATCATTTAAGATAGTAATCATTTTCATTTTCATCCAAGATCATCAAAATCAAAAATAAAATAAAAAACATATAATCATTGCATCCATATCATCATCACATAGAGTCCATGTCTGCATATAAAACAATAAAAAGTCCAAGTATACAATGATATCAGATAAACAATACAAGTGCATCCACATCAAGTCATGAATGTCCTGTACCACTACCACCTGACGTTGTCTGTCTCTGTGGCTATGGACGAGAAGATCCTCTAGATGTCTGTCTCTCATGCTCACCACTCCTCTAAGGAGGTCCCATGACCCCACCACTGCTAGTGTCCATCAACATGATAGTATGATAACTACCTACTCTCTAGCTCTCTGCAACTACCTCCTCATATCATCATCACCAGTGGGAAGTCTCCTTCCTAGCCTGAGCTAATGCTCTAACAGTGTCAGTCGAGAGAGTACCAAATCCAACCTATTGAATGTGATCAAGAAGGCACTGAGTATCATGTTGTCTCCTAATAGCTCTATCCCTCTCAGTCATAAGAGTTTGCACCTGTGCTCGAAGCTGATCAATCTGTGCTCTAAGACTATCAATGGTCTCTTGCTCTGGCACATCATGCTCTAGTACATCATGCTCTAGCATATCATGCTTTGGTGCATCCTGCTCTGGTAAATCCTACTGTGGTGCATGCACCCCAATCCCCTCCTCACCGCCAACTTTTCCAATTGTTGGAATCTTGGTTCGAGTAACTCTCCAAACCTGTCATCTAATTAGGGGAACATGATCCTTAGGATCCTCATCATCTCCACCATGAGCTGCAATAACCCTAGGATCTAGTTGAATCTGTCCAAAATCAATGCCTCTCCCGCAACCCCCATCCAGTCTAGTCACCCTGCCATGCTCCCTCCCAATCCATCCAACATCCCTGCCACCCATAGGACATGGTCTCCCAGTCCTGCCAACCGGTCCAAATGGTCCTCCATGAACTCTCAGTCGACCTCCCCTCTGTCTAGGTCTCCTACCACCACCACCTCCCCCGACCTCCTGAGTAGCTTTGAGCTCTCATCTCCATCTTCTAAAAACTAGATCATCTGAATCATCATCCTCATCTCCTGAGCTGGGAGGAGGATCTACTAGATCAATAATGTGACAAAATGGATGAGCTAGTATATATTGAGCATACTCTGTAGTAAATCCAGGATCAAGAATGTGCAATCTCATATCATAAGCCACTCTCAGAGTAGAAATAAACTCTACATGAGTAATCTCAAATGATAATGAAGGTCCCCAATCTCGCCTATCTCTGTATTGTTGAAGATATATCATCACACTAGTAGGCATTGGCTGGATAATACCAAACTGTCTCAGAATGTGACTAATCAACTGTTGCTCAACAATGTAAGGAATCCGACCAATGAGATATCTAATCTGTATGATAAATGGTAATGTCTGTGCATCATCCATCCATGGCTCATAATCAACATATGGTCTCCAAGTAATTCTATCCAATGAATCAAGCACCCATTGCCAATACTCCAGCTAACCCAGCTTATGCTGAGTAAGGATACCTACATAAAAATATACATATGGCTACCTCTCTCCACGAACTTTGTGATGGATAGGCCGAGTAATAGCCATGTGCTCCCAGCACCAGATCTGCAATAAAGTGCATCCTATAGACAAACTCACACTCTCATCATACACCACCCGATGAAGATCATGATATAAATTTTCCAACATACAAAAACCCCATGCATATTGAGTATGATGATGCATCATACTCAGGAGAATCTCACCCCATCCAACCAAAAAACTTCATGATTGCCTATCACGACATATAAATCTTCCAATCAGACCAGCAAGAATAATGGAAATAGCCTCGTAATACATTACCATATCCACCCATCAGATCTCTCCTCTACCAATGCTATCATCAGCAAACACGACTCTGCAAGCCTCTATACCAACATGATCCTAAAAATCATACTGCACTAGCTCACCAGTCACTGGGATGTGCAGAATCCTATAGATGTCTTCAAGAGTCACACTAATCTCACCTGTAGACAGGTGGAAAGTGTTATGCTCACTGTGCCATCTCTTGGCTAACGCCGTCAACAATCCTCTATTATGTGTAATCTCAGGCATATACAACAAATGGCGTAAACCATAGGCATCTATATGTCTAGCCTCTCCCTGTGTCAACTCTGGCACTAAATGACGCATTGTAGGTAATTTCTCTTGACACTGGAGAACATCATGTTTCTCCTATTTATCAAGAGAAATCAATCAATCATCAAATCATCATCTATCTATCAAATCGAACTGAAGCAATCTAAGCTATCTATCTATCAAATCAAACTGAAGCAATCTATGCTATCTATCTCTCAAATCAAATTGAAGCAACTTACAGTATCAAATCATTTTAAAACCTATCAATCATGGTTTTATATCAATCACTAAGTTCACTCAAAACTCTGCTAAGCTCTTACATCAAAAATTAAATCGGTTTCTTAGAACTACTCACATAATCAAGCAATTTATCAATCAATCAAGCTAATGAAGCAATCTATCAAGCTAATCAAGCAATCTATCAAGCAATCAAGCTAATCAAACAATCTATCGAGAAATCAAGCTAATCAAGCAATCTATCAAGCAATCAAGCTAATCAAGCAATCTATCAAGCAATCAAGCCAATCACTCATTCAATCTATCAAATAAATCAATCTATCTATCTATCCAACTAATCGCTCAATCAAGTCCCTATTTCATCATCAATGCATATTAAACACATTAAATCTAATCATCAAAGTGTTTTTTAGCCTTTGCACTTATCAAAAACATCAAATTTGAGCAAAAGCGCTATCCTATTGAGAATTTGCGCTAAAGTACAGCAAATGCACTAAATCTAAAGGCATTTGCACTAAACTAGTACATATGTGCTATCTTTTTGAACAAATGCACTAAATCTACAATCATATGCGCAAGCCCATGCAAAAGCGCTACCTTATTAAGCAAAAGTGCTAACAAACGAAACATTTGCACTATCATATGCATAAGCGCTAAGGTCCTTAACATATTCGCTAACAAAATGAACATTTGCGCTAAAACATGCAAATGCGCTAATCCTAATTGCATATGTGCTAAAACAAATTGCAAAAGCGCTAATCCAACACCGAAAAAAATTGCAAAAAAATTGGAAATTCAAAAATGTGCCTAAAAACATGAAAAGTTGCACGAAAACTTGAAAACAAAGCTCGGGATAAGATACATACCGAATACCCATACTCGACAGGTCACTGATAACGTCGAACATGCTCAAAATGATGGTTCTTTATGGGAATCACCATTTCGCCACCTCAGCAAGAATATTTTCTCCACAAGCTAACAAAGATAACAATGAAATTAAAATTAGCCTTGGTTAATTTATATTTACTATTTGAAGAGTAATTAATTTCAATGGGGCAATTTAATTTGGTTTTTTTCACAAATGAATTTAATTGACCATAAGTTTATCAAATTATCGTGAGATTAATCGTTCAAACCTAAATTTTCGACAATTTCATGATCAATCTCCTGAGGGGGCACACAATCAGGATTTTCAATCTCTATCAGGTGCATTATCAAAACTTGATTTAATCTTTGAAACAATGTTGTCTTCACATCATTTCAAAGAGGGGCAAAATGTATACACATTAAAATTGGCTATGAGCAATTAAATAAATATTTTATATTTATTTAATAATTATTCTTCTATTAAATAGTTAATTTGAAAAGATTAATTTATTTAATTCATTTTTCATGTCTTTCTATTAATGAATATTTTATTAATTAATTCATTTATCATATTCCTCTAGTTAAATAAATATCTAATATTTAATTATCTCCTCCAAATAATTAAATATCTAATATATAATGGTTATTCTCCTATCCTATAGTCTCAAATATTAAATAATTCTCAAAATTATTTAATCCTTTTTCCAACTCACCCTCCATCTCCACTTCATCTTCCCTTTGCAAACTCATCAAACATGTGGCTAAGGAAATTCATATTTCTTAAATATTAATTTATCATTTATCTTCAACTACCAAAACTTAATGAAAATCGTGTACGTATACATATTTCATAACCATTTCCTATATTCTCTCCAACAACCTCTACATCTTAGGAAGGACTTGAGTCCACTTGTCCTCTCATGCCTAAATTTCCTCCAACCATCCCTAGATTCCTCAATCAGCAACCCAGTCAAGGTGAGATGAGTGACACTTGTCTTCTCCTTCCCCCTTTCTCTCAACCTTCACCTTTTCTCATAGCCATTCAAATCTACAAATCTGATCAGGATCATTGATCTGAGCCACATCATCTAATCATCTCAAGGCCTATAAAATCAAGAGCTTCAGTTAAGAGAGAGTTAGTCTTCAAATTAATCATATGCATCCGTGAGTTTTGGAAGCAAATAACAAAGAGCAATAACAATTATCATATAGCATAATCATGTAGTATTTTCATATCATAGTATCAGTTAACTACAAGTTATCAATCCATTCTTCATATGCCATCTTGGAAGCCATCAGTGCATTGCCTGAGAGCACACCATCTGCAACCAAGAACAGTGGAGTTAGGACACAATGAGACATAAGCAATGAAGGAATATTAGTATTTTATTTTAAATGAACTTCATGTAGTTTCATTGGTTGAATTTGGATTTTCTGTAGTATTTCGATTTGTATTTTGTGAAACTAACTTATTGCAGGTAGCATTCTGAGGATGAAATTCAAGTCAACACACATCCACTTCTTCATAAATCCATGTATAATTATACAAGTAATTCAGGGACTGATGTAATCAGCATCATGCTCAACTAACTTCATGATGAGGGACAACTCCCAACTGACTTCTAAGATGCTCAAAAGTGGTCTTAGGCAGAGGTTTGGTAAAGATATCTGCAAGCGTGTCCTGGGTAGAAACATGCTCTAAGATAACATCTTTACTTTAAACTTTTTCCCTCAAAAAGTGATAGTTCAATTCAATGTGTTTGGTGCAAGCGTGCAAACCAGGATTATTAGAAATATTAATAGTACTTGTATTATCACATAAGTTATTGATAGGTTCTGAGATCTTCATCTTAAAACCTTCCAAAATGTGCCTCATCCAAATAACTTGTGTGCAATTCATATAAGCTACAACATACTCAGCTTTAGTAGTAGATTGTGAAGTTCAACTATGCTTCTTACTATTCCATGAAACTAGCCTTCATCCTAGAAAGAATGCTCCACCGATAGTACTTTTTTGGTCATCAACATTTCTTGCCCAATCAGCATTAGTGTATGCCTTGAAATAAAAATTTTCTCCATATGGATACCATAATCCATAATCAATAATACCTTTTAGATACCTAAAAATTCTCTTTGTTTCTATTAGGTGTGCTTCCTTTGGATTCTTCTGAAATCTACCAACTATACCAACCGCATGGGCAATATTTGGTCTGTTGTGAACAACATAGTGTAATTTGTCAATCATTTACCTGTATTCCTTTTCATCAATAGACTTGTTATGCCTTGCATATCTATTTCCCCTTTAGTCTCCTTGCGTTGAAATTTGGGTCCCCTTTTTTGTGTTTGACCTCAGAACTCCGGAGTCCCGAGGTCCCTTTGTTCTTTTTTTGTTTTTGACCTTGGAACTCTGGAGTCCCAGAGTCCTGAGGTCCCCCCCCCTTTTTTTTTTTTGGGTTTTGACCTCAGAACTTTGGAGTCAAGAGGTCCCCTTTTTCTTTTTTTGGTTTTGACCTTGGAACTTCCGAGTCCCGGAGCCCTTAGGTTTTGCGTCTTTTGCCCCCGAACTCTAGAACCCCAAAGTCCCAAGGTGGAGCCTCATTTTCCTTGCTTTGGAACCCCGGACCCCTGGAGTTCCGGGGTGGGGTGTTCCTTTTCTCATGTCAAGCTCAGAACCTTGGAACCTCGGAGTCCTGAGGTCGTGTTTAAAGAATTTGTACAGATGGGGTTGGGATAAGCTATAAATAGGGATGATGGACTTTTAAAGTTCATTTGTTCATTTAGAGCTCCTCCTCCCTAGCTCCAAGCCACAAACCTCTAGACTTCTGAGCTTTCCTTTGTGATTTTGGGCATTTTGATTCAACGGGTTGGTGATTTTTCTTGCTTATTTTGGTGGTTTTTATATTAGATTTTCTTTCCTCCTTGCTTTGTTTTGGTTGTTATTTTTTTTGTTTGTTTTCTTTTTGCGTGCCCTAGTTTTTAAGCCCGAAACCCCGTAGTTCCCATTAGTTGGTTTTCACGTGCCTGGAACCTTAGAGTTCCATGTAGCTGGCTTGACCTAAGCCCAGAACCCCGGACCCCTAGAGTTCCAGATGACTCATGTTTAGCCTAAGTCCAGAACGCCAGACCCCGGAGTTTCGGGTGGCTTCCATTTAGCCTAAGCCTAGAGTTTCGAGTGGCTTTTGTTCAGCCTAAGCCCATAAGCCCGGACCCCCAGAGTTCTGAGATTCCTTTTGCACACAACTTAACCCTGGAACCCCAGAGTTCCAGGCCTTCTTCACTTGTGCCTAGCCTGGGACCCCGAAGTCCTGAAGTAAATCAACTTTTATGCTTATTATCAAAGACTGAGGATTTGTGTTCTGCTTGTAGGTTCGAGTGGTTAGATGGACTCATCCTCCAGCAAAAGAGGAAAAGAAATTGATAGACTCCTAGCCACCATGAAATACCATTATCAAGGACAAGTCTATGTTTCAAAGCTAGAAGATCAAGTCAGATGAGTCACCGATACCGAAATCGGCCATATAGAAATTGAAGATGTCAAGGATCAATTGGAGAAACCTAGTCTGGAGGCCCTCCATAGGAGAATCAAGAGATCTGATGTAGTTTAATCTACTACCTTTCCATAGTCATTGCAGGAACCAGAGTTCATAATGGCCATTGCCCTATTTTATAACCCAGAGACTAGAAAGTGCACAGATGCATAAGGAAAAACAGTCATAGACTTGTCTCCAGACATGTTCGAGTTCATTTTTGGTATCCAAACCAGGGAGGAGATATTTTTGTTAACTGAAGTAGAGGCCCTAAAAGCATGGAATGACAAAATATCAGCTAGTAAGAGGCACATGAATACAAACTAGTTGGAAGAAGAAAGAAAGACAGGTCTCAAGGCAATGGAGATCCTGAGGGCGGATTTCAAGGAGCCTCAAAGAGACTTAATCACTATTCTTAGCATGGCCTTTGGTAGGCTCGATTGCAAGCATTTTCATCCCTAGATGTTCCAATTCATGAGCACTATTTTAATAGGGAAACAATACTTTGATTGGCTGCAGATCCTCTCAGACAATATCTGCAAGCAAATGAAAGAAGTTCAGCATACCCAAATGTTCTTTTTCACATCATATGTCATCTTGGTAGTTGCTAGAGCTGGAAAGTTTCCAAGGCTATAGGTAGAAGGTCAATTGGGAGGGGAGGAAGGATAGAAGAAGGTATGGGAGTATTATTTCCAACTCACTCTAGCCAATGCAAAGGCTCATTTCAAGAGAGTTAATGATACCTTCATTTTCCCAATAATAATCAAATTGACAAGAGATGCAGGATATTGGATTAGCTCGGAGGCCATTGCTATCATCCAAGAGTGGGTATGTTGGTTTATCCAAAACCCATGCTCTAATTACATCAGTGTTAGCGGATTCATAGGGAACCCAATGTTGCTACCCCAATATTGCAATGATAGGATAATTTTGCTAGAATATGTAAGGCAACTTGTGGCCCTCCAGTCACTTTTGTCATCAAAACACAAAGCAGGTATCGATTTCTCAATATCTATTGGGTACTTTGCATGTTCTAAGATACAAGTAGCCAAATTAGCAGAACAAGAGCTTCAAGATTTGAACTTGAAGGAGTATGATCATGCTAGGGAGTTTTATGATCCCTATGGGAAACTTAAACAAGCTATGCCTAAGGCATATGAGGGGCACAAGCCTAGCCTGGAGGATTTTTGGGCCAACCTGCAAGACAGTTTTGAGGTTAGGGAGAAGAACTATAATAGGTTATCTGTGCCACAATTAAGAGATTTTGGAATTGAGACTAACCTCCCTAAACACCTCCGGGATGATGGGGAATTACTTGATCTAGTTTATAGGGAATCGAGGATATATAAAAGGCCCCTCTCTCCAAAAAAATGGTCTGCAAGGGAAGACACAAATATAGAAAAGGTTTCCCAAGTAGTCATCAATAGGACCAAGCAATGGTTAGGCCAGAGGGTAAGGCCCAGCATCTCAAAGGTGAAACAAAAGGAATCCACTTCAGGGGTTCCTCAATCAAGGGGTCATAAGGAGTATGCTCGGAAGACAAGGTCAGCCTCAAGGCGAAATACTTCCATCGATCTAGGTGAGGGGGACAAATCTCGAGAAAGTACTGAGGACTTAATCAAGAAAATCCAAGAAAAGATGAGGGAGTTTGAATTGTTAAAGAAGGTAGCGGACCTAGGAGTGACTGATGGATTGGGAGTAGTACCACTTGCCAAAGTTCTCCCACTGAGGACAGCTATAGGGCAGACTGGAGGAGAGGGTACCCAAGAGCAAGAGGAAGATATACAAATTACTGAGGATATACCTCCTTAGCCACCTTCAACAGAGGACACACATGCTCCAAGCACCAATGCCCCTGCACCACCACTAGCTAGTACTCTCGCAAGATAGCCTCGAGTGCAAGGCTTCAGGTCTACAACTAAAGGAGTAAAAGTTAGAAACATCGAGTCGGATTTAGATCAGGAGGGAGAATATTTTGAGCAACAATGGACATTGGAAGGTGAGAAAGAAGGGGATGAGGTGGAGGACCTATTGAATGAAAGATTAGTTTTAACCCCTCAAGATCAAGAGTACCTCCTCAAGGACATACCAGTCGGGTAGGGTGAAACAAAGGCAGATGAGGAAGAGATGACATTAAAATGAAGAGGTCAGTGGAAAATTGAGTGAATTACATAAGCAATAGGATCTCCAAATTAATCTAGCTTGCCAATTTACCTGACCTCAAGATCCCAGGCAAACAAAGGCAGAGGAAAGAGATGAAGCAGAGGAGCAGGCAGATGTCCATGTTACAACTGCAGACATAGTATCACATCAAGGTGACAAAGATGAAAATATATCACAATGACTTGAGTTCACTTTTGAGAAGAAAAAGAGAAAAATAGATCTTCCCAAGGTCACTTTACAACAAGTAATCATTGAGGAGCCACTGAAGGTTAAAAAGCTAAAAACTGTTCATCATTTATCAAAAATGAACTCCGATGAAGTGATTGTAAATGTGGCAGTTCCACTCCAAGTTGAGGGACAATCTTCTCCCAAGTATCAAATATCCCAAGTAAATTTGGGTAAACAAACCAAGTGGAGAGAGCTAGATACTTTGGAGCTAGCCACAAGTGTTGTTAGGGGGCATGTAGAAAAGGAGCATACTTCAAACATGGAGAATCAAAGCACAACTAGGGCAATACAAGCAGCTCCTGATTGAAATGATCAAACCTCTAGACTCCTGTAGAGTTGATGACCTACCTTCAACCTCATCGCTACTAGAGGGAGATGTAAAGGCACTTGTGGAGGTGAGACGAGTGGCTGCTGCAACCAAATCATGGACCTAAATGAATGCAGCTAAGATTAAGTTGTTTTTGCAAAGTATGATAGAGATATATCGTAACATGGTATAGGCAGGTGGAGCTTTGGCTTCCTGTTCTACACAATGGGAACTAAAGTCAAACATTTTCAATAAATAGTTCCGAATTTTGAAAAAGATATTATAACTAGGGGAAGAGACGGTAATGGAGGAAGACCTCTTAGGAGGTGACAACTATGAAAATTTCCAGTCCTATGTTTATATTTTGGAGCTGAAGATTGAAATACTTCAGCAATATATCAAGGATATGATGGAGATTCGGGACCCTCTCCTCATGGAAATTTGTTGCATGAGAGTTTGTAAAGAATATGTTATGACCTTTTGGCCTTAGATTAGATGATACAAGAATAATGGAGCAGCATCAAGTTTTGGATTAGTGGGATGCATATGAGGCGCAGCACCTAGGACCCATGGCCCAATTTGATGTCACCCTTATGGACAGGTACACTTATCTGATTACTCAGTGTCAGGAGGTGGCAGGCACGGTGAAGGAGTTAGTGGAAGGGAGAATGCATGCAGATGAAGTTTTGAAGAAGTATAAATTTAGAGTTAAGCATGTAGTTGATCCTCCAGTTCAAGCAATTGTATGTATAGTTGATAATTATAGAGCTTTTACCAAGAAATAAGGGATACGCGCATAATTGCTAAAGATGGCAAAGCTTTTTCATAAATCCTTAATCTTGTATTTTTAGCGGTAGCTCCTACTCAAGTTCCAATTTTGAGAGAAATTTTGCATGATTATGAAAACATGGCTCACCTAGAAAGGTCTTCGTAGTGCTCATGCAGTCCCCATTTCGTAGTCATTAAGTGGAGTGTCAAGGCAGAAACTTGCAAGTTAACTATGACTCCTAGTTTTAGTTCTTAATTTAGGGTAGGGTTATTTCCTAGATAGTAGGGTATAGAACTTCTATAAATTGAGAAGTTGGATTCATTTGTAAGGGTCCCCAAATTGATGATTTGTGGCCCACTTAGAGATTTTAGAATATTTTGTAGATTAAGCTTGAGTTAATTTCGTTATACATTCATTGAGATCAATATAAGAAGCAACTTGTGGATTGCCTGATCTATGTCTATGTTCTACCAAATTGTTCTGTGTAATTTGGTAACGTTTATTATTTGGAGTTAGTAACATGGTTTAAATATTTTTGTTTATCATTTTATGAATCATATTGCACACGCCAGTGGTGTATGAGAATTATTGTGATAAGCCATATTGTTGATGATTTTGTTTCCATAAATCTGTGAAATTGATGATTTCGTAGGTTTCTTGGAGGTTCATTGTTAAATTCTAACTTGGATAATATTTAATAATTTCTTAGATTGCAGGGAACTAATTGAGTAGTTCATTCAATTGTTATTATTGGTTTTGATTGTTATTTTCTTGTTTTCCTTTACACTTCACATTTTATTTCCTAGAGAATCTTAAACCATAAAAAATACAAAAAAAAGAAAGGAAGTGCAGTTATCCATAATCAGCGAGATCTAGTCTTACCAGCAGGCCTCTTGACAAGTACAACCATATCAACCGTTGGGATTCCCATCACCATCGAGACCTGACTATAGAGACCTTAGAGTAGTGATTTTTCCCAAACTCGTTTCTTTTCAGGAGAATTGGTGAGTGTTCCCATTGGCTACCTAACTATTGGCAGGTGTGTCAAAACATTCGTCAATAGAAACTGGCCCTAGAATGAGGGCCTAGACTAGTCCCCTCACTAGTTAACCACATATGGTACTGCTAAGAGATGGATTGATGCCCTTTACCCAACCTAACCTCAACAATGAGCAAGATGACATTCTTACCCAACTATACAACTTTGGCTGGGACAGTACAAGAGATTATAATGATTGGTTACAAGAACGACAAGTCTTGGACAATGAGAGACAAAATGCTATATGTATAGAAGTAGAGGCACAAAGACAACCTAATCCTCAGGTGAACCCACAAGAAAATCCACAACCACCTCCTCAACTAGAGAATTGAGGTACTAAGCTAGATCGCATATCATCTTTCTCTCCAGAGAGATTCCACCGAGTCCTTAGGAGTGGTTCTTCACCATCCGATTTAGTAGAGTTAGGGCCTGCCACTAGGAGAAATAGGAACAAAGCTAAGAAACAACCCTCAACAGCCTCACTAGTACAGTCATCCATACTCAACATAGAAGATCAACTGATTCCTAATCCTCAACCTATCGCTGCACCTTTTGTTACTCAATGTCCACCATCACCACCTTGAATGGCCTACTTTAACAAAGACACCACACTATTAGGAACTATAGCAGGGGGTATACATGACCTACCTAGAAACTTGGATAAATTTTGCAACAAATTTAATTATTTGGGGGGATGAATGGATGATGAACATATTGAAGCATTAAAAGATGCAGTTGTTCATAACCATATTTAACAATAAGATGTAGTATGTAGACTCTTCCCATATTCACTTGGGGAGGATGAAAACAATTGGTACTTAACCCTACCTGCAAATTCTATCACAGGATGGGATGTCTTGGAGAAAGCTTTCATTGATCAATTCCAAGTATACGTAGATCCCGGAACACTATACCATCAGTTTGCTTCTCTTAAGAAGTGACCAAATGAGCCATTAAAAACTTTTAATACTTGCTTCCAAAGGGCACTCAAGAAACTACAAGCTCCTTACCAAGTAGTGCCTAACATAGCCATCAACTCACATCTAAGAGCTATCGACCTTTGGACTGCTATGTTTATTAAGAAGAGTATTCCTCAAGATCAAAGGGACACCTTGGAAAATGTCTTCACATTAGCAATTAGCATGAATCATGAGTTGTATTAAACCCCAGGAGGGATCGGATATGATCTACTTATAGGGGTGAATCAAGGAAACTACAATAAACTCCCAGGTGTACCCTTGTCTCTACTTGTAGGTGCCCCAATGATGAACCGTGTGCCAATCTATGCACCCCAACCTTAGGTGAATTAGCAGTTTGTTGCCCAAGCATTGACTTGGAAAAATGGTACCAATACTGGCCCCACTCAAACGCAATATGCTGGTCAAGCACAAGTCCAAAACCAACGATTTGACAATACTAATTCAACAAACCAACCTCCAACTACAGAAGCCAAGAATCAAGGATCTCATCTATTCACTGAAGTAGAAGCCTTAAAGAAAATGATCTCACAGGTTACTTTAGACTTGAGCTAGCTAAAGATGATTCCTTCAGGAGGGTATAATCAATCCCAACCATATAATAATTAGCGGAACTACAATAACCAGAACCAAAATCAAAGGTATAACAACAAATCTTATAATAGGTAGTGGAATACGGGTCCGATTAACAATGGGGTGAACCATGATCACCCCAATGCATGAGATAACTCAAACCACACACAAAGTGTTAACCTTGCCAATATGAATTTTTTAACAAATTGGTGCAGGTTGCATGACATAGCTGTGCATTCTGAGGTTAATTATGCTGAGTTCGAGAAAATCATAAGAATTGCTCAAGCTGACTCTCAGCCCAAAGATTGTTCCAATGATGAACCTAATAAGGTTAATACTACCATGTTGGTCGATACTTTCGTATGTAGATAATTTCATGCTGAAGATGAAGGTGAACCATGTGTCTACAATGCTCAGGCCTTTGAGACTAGGAAAAACTACAATCTTAGGAGTCAAGGAAAAGCTCCATTAACAAAGCCACCACCCTGATGGGTGGGTTTGTACCTCCTAATGTGAATGCAAGCAACAATCCTTACCCTCCTCAGGCTTTCCAAGGAACACACCCTAGACAAGCTCAAGGGCAAGACTGTTCTGAAAGGATCATTTTTATGTTACTAAGGAGATGGAAAGGACTGCCACCACTATGTCCTTAATGGAAGTATTGAGATATTACCCTGAACAGAAGAGGTCTCTCCTTAGAAAGTTGGAATTGTTAGAATCACAGAGCAATGAGGTTAAGATGATAGAACTTAATGAAGTCAATGCCAACATCAACAGTGATGCAATAGAAAATCCACCATTTTTACTGAGTTTGAGGATATGTGGGAAGAATTTACATAATTGTTTGGTAGATTCAAGGGCTTCAGGAAACGTAATGCCCTACTCTATATGTCAGTAGCGCAAACTTCAACTAGTATGTGCAAATAGTAAGGTGGTACAACTAGAAAAAACTGAGGTTAACGTAATTGGAGAATTGAAACATGTATACATCCAATTAGGTGTTGATCCCCAAATATCTCGTTATATTGACATTCAAGTAGTGGATATTCCAGAAGTATATGGGATGCTCCTTAGTAGGGATTGGTCCAAGACATTGGGAGGATATTTCTCAGCTTGTTTTACATACTTATGGCTTCCATAGAAGGGGGTAAGCAACCAGATCTGAATTGATAGTGAGCCTAAATTGAAGAAATTAGTCACAGATTATGGTGCTCTCAATGAAGTGGCATTTGCTAAAGTGAGTCCAGGAGTTTACAGGGTCAATGAGATTCTTACTTTCTCTGCACCAGCTCCTCTCCAATTATTTCGAGCAGACAAGACCACATATAGAAGGCGGGTCAAAGAGTTCACTACAACAGTACAACAAGGAATGTGTTTATTGGGAAACACTATGAAGATACAAGATTTGTTGCTTCAGAAATGGTGTCGGATACATCATGAGGAGCACTTAGAAATTTCATGTATCCCATGTCAGAATGAGATTACGAAGTTGATGAGTCTGGTTCCATATGAAGAAGATGATCATACCATCAATATGGAAGAAGTTCAAGGTCTAACTTGTGAAGGATTAGAGCCCCAAATAATGGATCCTACAAGTAAGACTACCTTACCTAAAGAATACAGCTAGGAGATGCTTGCAGTTGAGATTGTTAAAAATGAGGACAAAGATATTCCTCTTGAGCAAGAGAAAGAAGAAACACAATCTCAACTTCAATCTCAATCAGAACAGGTTGTTCCTAACACTACTGAAGTGTTTATGCAACTAGAAATTGAACAACCTTAATTGTCACAATACCTCAATTTTGAGAAGCAACAATCCCCTCCGGAAGCTAACCTAATCATTGACCCAAAGTGAAAAATGTAAAGAGACCAAAAGATGAAATATGGTTTTTAAAGTTTGATGGGTCAAGATCCAAGCAAGGCAGTGGAGCAGGCATAGAGTTAACCAACCCAAAAGGGAAAACCCTTTTAGCTTCTTACCAACTCCAATTCCCTTGTACTAATAACATGACAAAGTACGAGGCCTTAGTTAGAGGATTATATTTTTCTCATAAGAAGGGGGCAAAGTGTTTGAAGGTGCAAGGAGATTCTGAGCTGGTGGTTAAACAAGTATGTAGCCAATATGTGTGCCATGATAAAAGGTTAACAGCGTATTGAAATAGAGTGTAGGATCTAATTGAGGATTTTGATAATTTTGATATTCAACTAGTATCTAGGAAAGTCAATGGAATACCTGATGCACTCGTCATAGCTGCCAGTACATTAGAACTAGTAAGCCAATCCCCTTTGAGGAAGTTTTGTGTGGAATTAATCTCTATACCTGCTATACCTGATAATATCAAACACTTCAAAGTCTTCCGGGATGATGCCCACATTCTAGCCTTTCTTGCCAATTCAGGGGATTTTGAAGAGCAAATTACTGATGAGGAAGATAAATCAGATGATCTTAATGTCGAAAGTAATGTTGATATTTTGGATTTAACAACTAATGTTATTCCTAAAGGGATGGTCACCTTAGAGAGACTTTTTGATTTAGACCCTAGATTAAAGGAGAGACTAATAACAAATTCAGATGCTAGAAAGTACAGGCCCCATAATATTGGTCCAACAGGACAAGAGAGGATTGTCTATATTGGGAAGATTTGCACTCAAAATGAAGGAGAAAAACTAATACAGATCTTGAAAGAGTTCATTGATGTAATAGCATGGGGGTATGAATATTTAAAGACATTCAATACAGTGATTATAACCCATGTGATCCCTCTAAAACCTAACATAAAGTCATTCCGACAAAAACAACGCCCTATCAATGCACTAATAGAACCCTTGATTTTCAAGGAAGTACAAAAGTTACTTTCCCCTAAGATTATTTTTCCGATACGACATTCTACTTGGGTTGCTAATTTGGTACCAGTGTGGAAGAAGAATGGAGAAATATGGCTTTGCATGGACTTTTGTAATCTCAACAAAGCCTCAGAGAAAGATAATTACCTGCTTCCTTCTTTGGATGAAGTACTACAAATAGTAAATGGTTCACAAATGATGTCATTTTTAGATGGTTATTCAGGATATAACCAAGTATTGATGAACTATGAGGATCATATAAATACAACATTTACGAAGAAGTGGGGAACATATGCATACTAAAGAATGCCATTCGGGTTGATTAATGTTGGGGTGACCTTCCAAAGAGCGATGGATATGGATTTTAAGGAACTGATTGGAAAATGTTTTATTATTTATATGGACAATTTGATGATATTTTCCAAGGTCAAAGAAGACCACCCAGACCAACTCCAAAAGGTATTGGAGAGATGTTGGAGATATGGGATTTCCCTTAACCCCAAGAAATGTGTGTTTGGAGTGGCTGAAGGAAAGCTACTTGGCCATGTAATCTCCAAGAGGGGGATATCTATAGACCCAGATTGGGTAGAAGCATTATTGAAGTTATAAATGCCCGGTAGTTAAAAGGAGATGAGATCTTTGGGAAGATCAATTTTGTTAGAAAGTTTATTACTGGGTTTGCAGAATTAGTCAAGCCATTGAATGAAATGATGAAGAAGGATGCTAAGGTTGAATGGAAAACTGAAGCAAAAGAGGCTTTTGCCCAGATCAAGAAATCCATCGCTAAAGCTCCTGTGCTAACTAGCCCTAATTACGCGCTATCATTTTACATCTATTATTTTGCTTCCCTACACTCAGGAGCAGTTGTTTTGACGCAGAGGCAAGTAGGGTACAAGAAGCCTATTGCATTAATGAGCTCTCCTTTCAAAAGTGCTAAGGTTAGATATTCTTCTCTTGAAAACTAGGCCTTTGCATTGGTAAGAGAAGTCAAGAAGTTTAGGCATTACATCCTGAGAAGTAATATTTATGCAATTGTCCCTGACCAAGCAGTGAAGTCACTACTCATGTAGTTTGAGCTGGGAGAACATCGAGGGAAATGGATGGAAATATTGCAGGAATTTGATTTAGAGATGCATCCAATGAAGTTGGTCCAAGGCCAAGGATTGTCTCAGGCCATGGCGACCGACATCCCTCAAATCCAGTGCCAACAGTATACGTTGAAGTCATTCACTCAGGACCCCTGGTACATGGATTTGGTATTTATATTGCTAAATAATAGGTGTCGTGAGGGGTTGACAACCACGCAAAGATGAGCATTAAGGCTCAAAAGTGCCAATTATATGATCAAGGATTTGACACTTTATAGAAAAAATTATGAAGGTATTTACCTTCGGTGTCCTGATCATCAAGAATCCCACAATATGATTGAGGAATTTCATGGGAAATATGGTACAGGTCATGGGTCAGCGGATGCCACTGCACATCAAATCTTGAAGGCTAGATATTATTGGCCTAGCATATTTAAGGATACTCATGAGCATATTCATCACTGCCATACGTGCCAAACTACAGCCTCCAGAGAAAGAAATCCTGTTATGCCTCTCCAACTAGTGTTTGAGGTAAGACCTTTCGCTCAATGGGCACTGGATTTCGTAGGTGTTATTAATCCTAACTCATCTATAGGACATAAGTTTATTCTTATTGTGATGGATTATTGTACCCAGTGGATAGAATCCATTGCATGCCGGAATGCTACTGCTGAGGTGGTCTTGAAATTTATTGAAGAGCATATTGTCACCAAGTTTGGTATGTCGTTCGCTCTGGTATGTGACAATGGTCATGCTTTTACTTTGCACAGTTGATGCAATGGTCATACAAATATAAAGTGATCTTAAAATTTTCATCCAACTATTATCCGCAAGGTAATGGAGTAGCTGAATCAACGAACAAGAACATCCTAGATGTCATCAAGAAGCTACTTGAGAAAAACCCCAGGGATTGGCATAATCAATTAAGATACACCTTATGGGCTGATCGAACCAGAGTAAAAGCCACCTTGGGAACTTCTCCATATTACCTTGTCTATGGCCAAACCCCTATCTTCCCAATCAATTTGCACATATTGATCCTCCAATTAATGAAAAAACTTGACATTGAGGATCAGGTAGAAGTTCACCTCTTAAATTTATTAAGACTTGATGAAAAAGGGATTAATACTCTACAACACTTTGCCAAGCACCAAGCCATTGTTAAGCGATGGTTTGATAAAAGGGCCAAGGTGAAATCTTTTTAGATCTCTGACCTAGTCTTATTATGGGACAAGGCCAAGGAGAAGAAAGGTGATCATCACAAATTTGAAAGATTGTGATTAGGTCCTTACCAAATAGCTAAAATTTTAGGCAAGAACACTTCTAGGTTAAGCTCTTTGACTGGAGAACTGGTACCATTGCCCATTAATGGTTAGTTCCTCAAGCATTATTTTGATTAATTCTCAGTGAAGCTTGACTTATTGTATATAGTAGGTTAGTTGTTTTATTTTTGTTTTGCTTCGTGTTTGTTGGGTTTTTTGTTCTTTTTGTTGTGTACTTGTTTCCCTTTTGTTTTGTTTGTTTGTTTGTTCATTTTTTTTGTTTGTTGAGTTGGGATATGCATATTTTGTTCTCAAAGATTCTAAAAGGAAGGTATCCTTTGCATAACATCTTGCCAAATTCTAAGACACTTTGACTCTCTGCTATTTACAACTTCATTGTCATTTGGTTAATTTTGAAACTTTTGTGGTATATAATCATTTAAATACGATTTGAGTTCTGACTTTTAATTGGAAATGGGTAGCTTGATAAATTCAGCACTAACATCACATTAAGATACATCAAAAAAATTTGTAAGATATTAGATAAACTAGTTTTCAAGTAAAAAATCCAAAGTCAAGGCATTTCATGTTATCCATTGGTATTTTGGCTATGTTGATATGGTTTTGTCATTGATGTCAACGCTTGTCAACACTTGTCAACACTTGTCAACCTTATCAACGCTTGGAGATCTTTGGTTATGTTCACCGGCAGGTTAGTGACTTATGCACAGTCAACGGTATTTGGTTCATTGATAGGTTATATTGTTCACTGGCACTTGGAATGACTTGAAGACTACCGAGTTATGTCGAAAAAATTATTTGATCACTTGGTTTTGATGATTTGGTTATTGGTCTATTCGGGTTTGCATATATACTGTTACCGGCAAATAGGTCTAGGTTATGCACCAACATGCATATCTATTCCAGATCAGCACAACAAGTTATGGAGATGATTTGTTATTATTGTAAATGCATTGAGCCGACATGATGCATCACATACTAATTTATTTGTAATTGATTTTATTGTAGTATTCTTAGTGAGCCGACCTATTCTATTGGTCTTAGGTTATGGTATAAATGTAAGATCTCATTTGTGAGATTGATATACGATTGGAAAAAGGATTTTTACAGGGTATATGTGAAAATAAGTAGAGCTATACACGTAGACATCATTTGAAGATTGAAGGAAGGTTTTGAGAAGATAATTAGAGCTTAACCGGTACTAAATCCAGCATATGAAGATGCTATTTTGAGTAGTACATTATCATTGGATTTAACCATCAATTGTAGTCAGTGTGACTCCCATTTTGTGACTAAGCAGTGAGCTCTAGACAACTAGCCTTTCTGCATGTGCAGAATCTATATTGTACACACATACTATCTGCAGTAGTATCATCTAATTGTGGGTAAGGTTTCCCATTGTAGTTTTTCCCTTTACAAGGTTTCCACATATAAATATTTGTGTTATGTGTTATGGATGTTATTATCTTTCTATGTCATGCATTAATCTTTACCGGTACTACAATTAATTGATAAAATTGTCTACTGACATAAAGTTTGGTTTAACGACATTAAGCATTAAGTTTTGGTTAAGTTAAATTTGGTTTGAATTTATTCGACAACTTATTCACTCTCCCCTCTCAGTTGTCTCTGGGACCTAGCAATTGGTATTAGAGCCTAGTCCTCTTTTTGCAGAAGTTTAACAACTTGAGGAGATCCAATGTCTTCTAACTATTTCAGGAAGGATAGTCTGAAACTTGATGGAACTAACTATGGCATATGGAAGATCAGGATGGAGACACATTTGAATTGCATTGGAAAGGACATATGGGATGTTACAAAGAATGGTTATACTACTCCTACTCAAGGTCAACCTAATCCACTAAACTTTGCGAAAGATGAGGAAAATGATTGCAAAGCAAGAGAAGCACTTTTGAGCGCATTGTCAGATCAGCAAATCATGGGATTATCAAATAGATCTACATCTAAAGCTATTTGGACAAATTGGAAAAATTGAATGAAGGAGATTCCATAGTCAAAATGGCAAAACTTGAATGCTTCCAGGTTAGGTATGAAAATCTGAAAATGGAAGAAGATGAAAGAATTTCTTCTTTTATGGAAAGAGTAAATGAAATTGTTTTGGGTATACAATGTTGTGGAGGAACCTTAAGTGTGTTGGCATTATGTGAACCGGTATAAGGACATAATGATATTGTATGTTGTCATTGATGTCAATATGTGATATGAAGTGAACCGGCATATGTGATATGTGAGAAGAGAGAACCGACATATGTGTGAAATGGTATATATGCCAAAGTGAAGCGGTGTATTTGCTCAAGGTGAACTGGAATGTAGTCGTGGGAGCCAAAACATGGAAGCATTGTATGGCTATCGGTTGGTAGGTAGTTTCCACTTCAGGATTGCCGATTGGAGTACCTCAAGCCTGTGTGACTCAATTGGTGATCTTTGTGTGATGAGTTAGTAGTATAACAAATAACAGATCATGTTGCCACATAAGCCTTGTGCGTGTGAAGGATCTTACATGAAGGAGACTATTCCTATCTACCTTGGGAATGTGCGAAGTTTGTCAAATGGTGATAACGTGTGATGGGTTATTAGCCACCATGAAATCAGTGGATAATGGATGATGGAGAATGTCTTGAGATTGATTCAAGATTGTTGCATTTAATGCAGTATGATTCAACGGTCAAGATTGAACCACTTGAATTGCTTAACCTAACAGGTTTAGGGTTTAGGGTTTTTGCTACCGACCTGTTTGTGTCCTATAAGGTCGATGTTGTGTTTCTTTCTAAGGTTGTTGGCAAAAGTTGTGTGTGTGTATCCAAGGGAACTGATACGTTATTCTTGCCAGACCAAAGGAGAGAAGAGATACCTGCAAAGTAAATGTGCAGAAGGTGAAGAGGAGCCAAAATGGATCTGCATTAGCATTGAGTGTTGTTGCCAGATCATTGTAATTCCTGTTGATCTTTAACCACTTCAATAGTTGTGAAATCCCTTAACAGGGTAGCCTTAACCAGTTTGATACAAATCCGTTAACAAGGTAGCTTTAACCAGCTTGATTCAAATCCCTTAATAGGGTAACTCGAAGTTATTGAGTTTTGGGAAGTTATAGAGCTCTGGAGATCCTTTAGCTATTAAGTTCTTGAAATCCTCTAACAAGGTAACCCTAACCAGGTTTAACCCTTAACTGGGTATTGTAGCCATCCCTTAACCGGGTGATCCCTAACAGGATCGGTTCCTAGCAGAACCTATTGTAATGTCTTTAACCAGACAAGGCTCCTAATAGAGTAGACTTCTAAAGAGTTCAAAAGTAGCTTGTGGGTATTCATCCCCATCATGGTTTTTCCCAGTTGGGTTTCCACATGAAAAATATGTGTGTCATGTGTGATGTTTTTATCTTGTGATGCTTTGTTATTACCTGTTGAGCATATGATGGTTCTGTGTTTTATGCCTGTCTATAAAACATATTGAACTAACTATTGTGAAGATCTGATGATAGTTTACCTGTTCATGCATGAGGGTGTAATGGTACTATAGTATTGAGCTAAGAGGAAAGCTTAGTGAGTGACCGGTTTATGATTGTTTTAGTTATTCTGGGTCTTACCGGTTGCACTCTGTTTCAACTAGTATCACTGCTTGCCAGTCATTTGGAGTATTTGCTGTCAAACTAGTTTTGGACTGTATTCTTGTTTGTACTGATTCACCCCTCCCTCTCAGTACCAGTTTGGTACTATTCATTTATCATTGAGTTATCAATTGGTATCAGAGTGCTCTAGGTCCTCTGTGTTGTAAGCTTAACCACTTGAGGTAAAGATCCCAGTCAAATGATGAAGAGGGAAGGTCCAAAGTTTAATAGGGAAAATTTTGGTATATGGAAAGATAGGATGAATATATTCATCAGAAGCATGGGTTGTCAACACTGGAGTCATGTTGAGAATGTCTATGTAGTCCCTACCGATACTCTCACCGATGACCAAAAGAGAGAGATACAAGAAAATGGGCAAGCCATGGAAGCCCTTACTAGTAGTCTATCTGACATTGAGTTTATTGATGTTCAGGACAAGGTAAATCCCAAAGAGGTATGGGACGCTCTTTAAAATATCCATTGGGGTGATGAACATGTGAAACAGGCTAAGGAAGAAATCCTGAGAGGGAAGTTTGAAGATATGCAGATGGTTGAAGGTGAGACCATTTAGCAGTATGGAATAAGAATCAAAACAGTTGTTGGAGAAATCAAGAGTGCTAGTGGTAAAATAGAAGATTCCACTATGGTAAGCAAAGTCTTGAGATCCCTGTTGTTGGTCTATGCAATAAGGGTGGCTGCTATTCAGGAGCTGAGATCAATTGATAAGACTAAGGTATCCTTGGACTCTATCAAAGCCAAGTTGATAGCCTATGAGCTAAATAGTTTTGATGGTAGTGTTCAAAAGATTGAATCAACATTTAAAGCCTCTGCTTTACCATCCAGAAAAGGGAAAGAAGCTAGCACTAGTGGTGAACCTAGTCAGAGTAGAGAAATGAATGATGAGGAGATTCTGATGCATTTGAAGCTCTCCTTGCCAAGAAGCTTCCTAAAGGAACCGGTAAATACAAAGGTAAGCTACCTTTGAAATTCTTCTCTTGTAACCGGATAGGACATATTGCTATAAACTGTCCTAATGCCGATAACAAGGACAAACCAAAAAGGTTCAAGAAATTCAAAGGAGGAAACTGGAGAAACTGTTTTGTGGCAGTTGATGAAGGTGTCATAGATGAGGAATCAGAAGATGAAGAGAATGAAGACATTGTGTTTGTTGTTGTAAAGGAAGATGTGGCAGACAAGAAGGCTCTTGTCTCTCGGTTTGATAATTCCAATGAGTGGATCATTGACAGTGGTTGTTCTCACCATATGACAGGTGACTGGAGCAAGTTTCTATCCTTGGAGGAGTATGATGGTGGTGTGGTTTGCTTTGGAAATGATGCACCATGCATGGTCAAAGGTAGAGGGTCCATCTCTCTAAATGGAAAGAGCAGTGCTGACGATGTTTACAGGGTTGATGGTCTCAGACACAACCTTCTGAGTGTTGCCCAGCTAAATGACAGTGACCTCACTCTAGAATTCAAGAATGGAGTTTGCAGAATCAAAGGAAAAGAAGGTGAATTGGTGGCCGCCGGCATGCAGACCAAAGGTAACCTATTTCATCTAAATGCAAATATAATTACATGTCTTATGGCTAAGCTTGATGATAGATGGATATGGCATAGGAGATTCTGACATGTAAACTTTGATAACATTGTGAAGGCTAGTAAGATCAAGGTAGTTAGAGGGTTGCCGGTGCTAAGCAAACTGGATAATACCTTGTGCAGAGAGTGTCAATTGGGGAAAATGTCTTCCTCAACCTTTAAAGGTAAATCTTTCATTTCTAACAACTTGCTTGATCTTGTGCATACTGATTTGTGTGGTCCTATGAAAACTAGAAGTGTGTAGGGTGATAGGTACTTCATGATTCTCATTGATGACTACTCAAGAATGATGTGGGTCACATTCTTGAAAGACAAGTCTGAAGCTTTCATGAAATTCAAAGCTTTCAGAGCATTAGTGGAGAAGGAAAGTAGTAAAAGGATCAAGTGTCTCAGAACTGATCAAGGAGGGGAATTCACTTCCAGTGAATTCAACAAGTACTATGAAGAATTTGGCATCAAAAGGCAACTGTCTGCCCCCCGAACTCCACAGTAGAATGGCCTAGCAGAGAGGAATAATTGGATTATGGTTGAAGCAGCTAGAACCATGCTGAATCAAGGAAAGGTAGCTCACACTTTTTGGAGAGAAGCAGTGAGCACTGCAGTCTACACAATGAATCGAGTACTCATCAAGAAAGGTAAGGACAAAACTCGTTATGAGTATTGGACTGGTAAGACACTTGTGGTTAGCTACTTTAGGGTATTTGGTAGAAAATGTTACATCAAGAGGAGTGAATATTAGGGCAAATTTTAAGCTAAATGTGATGAGGAAATATTCCTAGGATATTCCACCAAGAGTAAAGCTTTCAAGTGTTACAACAATAGGACTCAGAGAATTATAGAAAGTATCAATGTAAGAGTTGATTAATCCTCTGAGAAAACTAAAGAAACCGGTAGTGAGAAAGCTATAAATGAACTGGTTGCAACCTTCTGGGAACTAGTTGTCAGTCAACCAAGTACCAGTAACAGTGTTCCTGAACCGGTGAATGTTGATACTGATGAAGATGAGGATGAAGAGGAAAAGAAAGAAGAACTAGTCAAGACCATTCCTTAGTATGTCAAGCTGAATCATGATCCTAAATAGATCATAGGAGATAAGGATGCAGGAATCCTTACAAGAAGAAAGATTAGAGAAAACTCATGTATGATCTCTAAATTTGAGCCTAAATCATTCAAAGAGGCTCATAAAGATGAAGACTGGATCAAGGCAATGGAAGAGCAACTTGACCAGATATTGAAAAATGGTACATGGTCCTTGGTACCCAGACCAGAGCATAAAAATGTCATTGGCACCAAATGGGTGTTCAGAAACAAGCTGAATGAGGATGGCACAGTGATTAGGAATAAAGCCAGATTGGTGTGCAAAGGATATGCTCAAGAAGAAGGAGAAGACTATGGAGAAACCTTTGCTCCTGTAGCCAGATTGGAAGGAGTTCGTATGCTTCTTGCATATGCAGCTTTTAAAGGGTTCAAAGTATATCAAATGGATGTAAAATCTACATTCCTAAATGGTGTACTTGAAGAGGAGGTGTATATAGAGCAACTAGATGGGTTTTCCCTATCTGAAGATAGTGACATGGTATGTAGGCTACATAAAGACTTATATGGTCTAAAGCAAGCACCTAGGGCATGGTATGAGCGCCTACATTCCCATCTTGTGAAGATTGGATTTGAGAGAACAAGTGAAGATAGCAATATCTACTTGAAGTCTGAAGGAGATCAGATCCTGATCTGTGAGGTTTTTTTTGATGACATTATCTTTGGTGGAGATGACAAGATGAGTCATGAGTTTGTTGATGAGATAAAGAAAGAGTTTGAGATGTCACTCATAGGGGAGATTAAGTTCTTCATTGGACTACAGATCCAGTAGATGAAAGATGGAATCTTTATCACTTAGTCCAAATATGTCAAAGAGGTGTTGAAGACCTTTGACATGGAAGATAGCGAACCGGTTGGTACACCGATGGTGACCGGTTGCAAATTGACAAAAGAAGATGATTCTGCACTGGTTGATGAGAAGGAATACCAATAAATGATTGGTAAGTTGCATTATGTAGTGCATAGTAGACCAGATATTGCACATGCAGTTGGCATTATTGCAAGGTTCCAGAAAAGTCTAAGAGAATCCTACTTGGTTGCAATCAAGCGGATTCTTAGGTATCTGAAGGGAACAGTTGACTATGGATTGTGGTACCCATACAACAATGATTTCATTCTGAAAGTATTTACAGACGCTGATTGGGTAGGTAATGTGGATGACCGGAAAAGCACAACCGGTGGTGCATTCTTTCTTGGTGGTAGACTGGTCTCATGGATAAGTAAAAAGTAGAGTTGTATCTCTCAGTCTACAGTGGAAGCAGAGTATGTTGTAGCTTTCATGAACTGCAATCAGACAATCTGGATGAAGCATGTTTTAAATGGCTTCAAAATCCCTATATCTAAACTGGTAAGTATATTCTGTGATAACACAAGTGCTATCAATATCTCAAATAATCTAGTTTTACATTCTAGAACCAAGCATTTTGAACTTAAGTATCATTTCTTAAGGGAAAAGGTTCAGAATAAAGAGATTACATTGGAACATGTTTCCAGTAAGGAGTACTTAGCAGACATATTCACCAAGCCTCTCCCAAAGACTACATTTGTGCATTTAAGAGGTGAATTGGGGGTACTACCCCTTTAGGAGGTGAACTAAAAGTATTTGTTCCACATCAGTCAGGTATTGCATAGTCAAATTTTTGTTGATTGATGTGTTGAAGGATGCTACTCCTCAGAGGGAGAAGTTTAATGGAACAGGGATGCTTATGCCTACACCTTGACATTGTTGTCAAAGGGGGAGAAGGAGTGAAGTGGAAAAGATATCTGCAGAAAATGTGGGAGAAGATGTGAAGCAGAGAGATATCTTTGTATATTGCCATCAATGCCAAAGGGGGAGATTGTTGGCATTATGTGAACCGGTATAAGGACATAATGATATTGTATGTTGTAATTGATGTCAATATGTGATATGAAATGAACCGGCATATGTGATATGTGAGAAGAGAGAACCGGCATATGTGTGAACCGGTATATATGCCAAAGTGAAGTGGTGTATTTGCTCAAGGTGAACCGACATGTAGTTATGGGAACCGACACATGGAAGCATTGTATGGCTACCAGTTGGTAGGTAGTTTCCACTTCAGGATTTCCAATTAGAGTACCTCAAGCCTATGTGACTCAATCAGTGATCTTTGTGTGATGAGTTAGTAGTATAATGGAGAACAGATCGTGTTGCCACATAAGCCCTGTGCGCGTGAAGGATCTTACATGAAGAAGACTATCCCTATCTACCTTGGGAATTTATGAAGTTTGTCAAATGGTGATAACGCGTGATGGGTTATCAGCCACCATGAAATCGGTGGATAATGGACGATGGAGAATTTCTTGAGACTGATTCAAGATTGTTGCATTTAATGCAGTATGATTCAACGGTCAGGATTGAACCGCTTGAATTGCTTAACCTAACAGGTTTAGGGTTTAGGGTTTTTGCTACCGACCTGTCTGTGTCCTATAAGGTCGATGTTGTGTTTCTTTCTAAGGTTGTTGGCAAAAGTTGTGTGTGTGTATCCAAGGGAAGTGATACGTGATTCTTGCCAGACCAAAGGAGAGAAGAGATATCTGCAAAGTAAATGTGCAGAAGGTGAAGAGGAGCCAAAATGGATCTGCATTAGAATTGAGTGTTGTTACCAGATCATTGTAATTCCTATTGATCTTTAACCACTTCAATAGTTGTGAAATCCCTTAACAGGGTAGCCTTAACCAGCTTGATACAAATCCCTTAACATGGTAGCTTTAACCGGCTTGATTCAAATCCATTAACAGGGTAACTCAAAGTTATTGAGTTTTGGAAGCTATAGAGCTCTGGAGATCCTTTAGCTATTGAGTTCTTGAAATCCTCTAACAAGGTAACCCTAACTGAGTTTGTACTGATTCACCCCCCCCGCTTAGTACCGGTTTGGTACTATTCATTCATCATTGAGTTATCAAAGTGAAGATGAAATTGTTTCTAAAGTTTTGAGAGCATTGCCACTGGCATATAAAATGAAGGTTACTGCTATAAATGAACTAAGAACAATCCCTAATGCATTAGTATCTAGAGACACTTTGGTTGGAAAACTTTCAACTTTTGAACTTGAGGAATCTAGTCCTATTGCTACTATAAAGACAGATTTAGCTTTCAAGGCATCATCGTCATCTAAAGCATTATCATCGTCATGTAAGAAATCTGATTGGAAAGCCTTTTATGCAAGAGAACTTGAAGAAATTAGAAAGGAGAATGAAGAACTGGAAGAGCTTGAAGCACTATTTGCAAAGAAAATGCCTAAAGGTCAAGTTGGAAGTAAGTATGAAGGTAAAGCACCCTTTAAATGTTTCAACTGCCTTAAAATTGGTCATATGGCTTCTATGTGTCCTGATAGACATGCAAGATTAAGAGAAGAAGATAAAAGAACATCTAAGCCTAACCTTGATTATCAGAGATACAAGTTTAAGAAGAACATAGACAAATCTTGTTATTATGGTGATAAAGGAGTCACTGACGATTCTGATGAGGATCCGATAGACAATGGATGGGATCTTGTTGCTATAATAGAAGATCAACTGACACCTATTGTTCAACGAGTAGACCAGGCCCTGGTAGCTAAATTGAAGATAAGGATGAACGGATCATTGATTCTAGATGTTCACATCACATGACTGGTGATAGGAGTAAATTCTTAACCTTTCAGGAATATAATGGAGGTCTAGTGAGATTTGGAGATGATAAAGCTTGTATGATCAAAGGAAAAAGAAGTATATCTTTTGATGGTAAGCACAATACTGATAATGTTTACTATGTTGAAGGTTTGAAGCATAATATTTTGAGTGTTGGTCAATTAGTTGAGAAAGGATTTCAGTTACAATTCAAGAATGGTAAATGCAAAATCTTAAACAAAACTAGTTTATAAATTGCAACCGGTAATCAGACTAGAGGTAATATCTTTCATTTGAATAACAATGAGAAAGAATGTTTGATTGTACATATTGATGAAAGTTGGTTATGGCATAAGAGACTTTGTCTTGTAAATTTTGATTGCATTGTGAAAATCAGTACAACTAAGGCAGTAAGAGATTTACCTAAGATTGTTAAACCTCACAATCCGATATGTAAGGAATGTCAATTTGGAAAGCAAGTTAGAGAAACTTTCAAGAGTATTCTAGAGAAATCTAACAATGTTCTTGATTTAATTCATACTGATTTATGTGGTCCAGCAAGAACTAGAAGTATACAGGGAGATAGGTATTTTATGCTAATCATTGATGACTATTCTAGAATGTGTTGGGTTACTTTTCTCAACGAGAAATCTGAAGCAATTAGGAGATTCAAACTATTCAAGGTGATGGTAGAGAATGAAACCAGCAAGAAAATAAAATGTTTGAGATCAGATCAAGGAGGTGAATTCACATCTAAGGAATTTAATACTTTCTACGAAGTGAATGGGATCAGAAGACAGACTTATCAACACCCTGGATACCCTAGCAGAATGGAGTTGTGGAAAAGAAAAACAGAACTATCTTAGATGCAACTAGAAGCATGATATCAGAAGCAAATCTACCTCATATATATTGGAGAGAAGCAGTCAATACAATAGTTTATACATTCAACAGAGTTCACATCAAAGGTGAAACTTGTAAGACCCCTAATGAACTATGGTTTGGTAATACTCCTACTCTTAAATATTTCAGAATATCTAGAAGTAAATGCTATATTAGAAGAGATGAGTATATTGGAAAATTTGATCCTAGAAGTGATGAAGGAATATTTTTTGGTTATTCATCTAAGAGAAAGGCATATAGATGTTTTAACAAGAGATTGCAAAAAATTGTTGAAAGTGCAAATGTGAAGATTGATGAACAGTTTAGAGGAAATTCAAGGTACATGGACTCTGAACCGGAAATAGAGATAATCACAAATGAATCTACTATGAGTACACTAGTATAGAATGTTGATCCAGTTACACCGGTATCATCTAAGGATTCGATAGTCATTGAAGAACAACAACAAGTAAAAACACCCTAGTATGTAAGATTGAACCACTCTGAAGATCAGATAATTGGAAATAAATTTCAAGGAGCTATGACTAGAGGAAGATTGGCAAATGAAGAGGTATGTCTTATTTCTCAAATTGAACCTACAAATATTAATGAGGCATGTGAAGATAAATATTGGATTAAAGCTATGTAAGATGAATTGGAACAAATCGAAAGGAATAGCACTTGGTCATTACTTCCCCGGCCTAAAGACAAAAATGTAATTGGAACTAAATGGGTTTTCAGAAATAACTTAATGAAGATGGCAAGGTAATCAGAAACTAAGCAAGATTAGTGTGTAAGGGATATTCATAGAAAGAAGGAATTGATTACAATGAAACCTTTGCGCTAGTAGCTAGAATTGAGGCAGTCAGACTATTATTGGCTTTTGCAGCTCACAAGAACTATAAAATGTGCACTTCTGAATGGAGATCTTGAAGAAGAAGTTTATATTGAACAACTTGATGGATTTTCTTTGATAGATGACAAAGATATGGTTTGAGGGTTAAGGAAATCTTTGTATGGACTAAAGCAAGCTCCTAGAGCCTGGTATGCTAGATTAGACAAATATCTTTTGAAGCTTGGATACACTAAAGGTAATGTTGACATCAATTTATACTACAAAGTGACTAATGATGACATCTTGGTTATTGAAGTTTTTGTTGATGATATAATCTTTGGAGGAGAAGATTGATTGTGTAAAGACTTTTCTAATAAAATGCAGCAAGAATTTGAAATGTCTATGATTGGGGAGATAAAATTATTTCTAGGGTTGCAGATTTCACAGACTGATAAAGGTATATTCCTTTGTCAATTTAAATACTTGAAGGAATTATTAAAGAAATTTGGCATGGAAAACTCTAAACCGGTAAGCACACCTATGACTACAACTAATAAACTATCTTTGAAGGATGAATCAACACCTGTTAATCTGACTAGATACAAGTCTATGATAGGAGGTTTACTATATTTGACATAAAAAATACCTGATATTATGAATGCAGTATGTATTGTCTCAAGATTTCAGGTATTATGAAGGCACTACAAATCTTGGTCTATGGTATCCTAGAGATGAAAATTTTGATTTATGTGCATACATAGATGCTAATTAGGCAGGAGATGTGGATGATAGAAAAAGCACCACCGATGGAGAATTTTTCTTGGTAGCAGACTAATTTCATGGTTGAGCAAGAAAAAAAGTTGTACATCACTATCAATAGTTGAATCAGAATATGTTGCAGCAACAACTAATTGTACACAGGTATTATGGATTAAACAAATGTTGTAGGACATAAGGGTAAAATGCAAGGAACCTATAACTATGTACTGTGATAATATGGAAGCAATTGATATATCTAAAAATCCCGTATTTCACTCAAAGACTAAACATGTTTCTATCTAATTCAATTTTTTAAAATAGAATGTTGAAGAAAAAGAAGTGAAATTGGTTTATGTGAATACTAAAGAGCAGATTGCAGATATTTTTAATAAGCCTTTTCCTAAGGAGACTTTTGAATATCTCAGAGAGCAGCTTGCAGTTCTACCCCCACTGGTAGAGACTTAGATAATTGATGTTTGTCATCAACCGACAGAATTAATAGAGAAATCTTTTATTCCGGCTTTTGATGAGGAGAGCTACTTCTAAGGGGGAGTAGTTGGTATTTTGTAATGAGTTGGTATTTTGTATTTGAATCTAGGTTTTGTATTGCTTTGGCATTTGATGTCAAAGGGGGAGAGATATTATGGAAAAACAAATTATCTTTTAGGAGAAATTATTCCTAGGGGAGAGATATTATGTATTTTGATTTTTTGTTAATGATCCCTTTGGGAGATTGTTGGCTTTTGGTTTTTGGCATTTCTGTTTTGGCACTTTGATGGTTTTTCCATCTTGTATTGCCATCAATGCCAAAGGGGGAGATTGTTGGTATTTTGGATATGTTGATATGGTTTTGTCATTGATGTCAATACTTGTCAACACTTGTTAACACTTGTCAAAACTTGTCAACCTTATCAGCACTTGGAGATCTTTGGTTATGTTCATCGGTAGGTCAGTGACTTATGCACAGTCATTGGTATTTGGTTCACTGGCAAGTTATATTATTCATCGACACTTGGAATGACTTGAAGGCTACCTGGTTATGTCGAAGAAATTATTTGATCACTTGGTTTTGGCGATTTGGTTATTGGTCTATTCCAGTTTGCATATTTGCTGTTACTGGCAAATAGGTCTAGGTTATGCACCGACAAGCATATCTATTCCAGATCAACACGACACGTTATGGAGATGATTTATTATTATTGTAAATGCATTGAGCTGACATGATGCATCACATATTTACTTATTTGTAATTAATTTTATTGTAATATTCTTAGTGAGCTAACCTATTCAATTGGTCTTAGGTTATGGTATAAATGTAAGATCTCATTTGTGATATTGATATGCGATTGGAAAAAGGATTGTTACAGGGTATATGCAAAAATAAGCAGAGCTATACACGTAGACATCATTTGAAGATTGAAGGAAGGTTTTGAGAAGATAATCAGAGCTTAACTGGTACTGAATCTAGCATATGAAGATTCTATTTTGAGCAGTACATTATCATTGCATTTAACCATCCAATTGTAGTCAGTGTAAATCCTATTTTGTGATTGAGCAGTGAGCTATAGGTAGCTGGCGTTTCTACATGTGCAGACTCCATATTGTACACACATACTATCTATAGTAGTATCATCTGATTGTGGGTAAGGTTTTCCACTATGGTTTTTCCCCTTACAGGGTTTCCGCGTACAAATATTTGTATTATGTGTTGTGGATGTTATTATCTTTTTGTTTCATGCATTAATATTTATCGGTACTACAATTAACTGATAAAATTATAAACCGACATAAAGTTTGGTTTACCGACATTAAGCATTAAGTTTTGGTTAAGTTAAAATTTGGTTTGAATTTATTAGACAACTGATTCACCCCCCCACCCTCTCAGTTGTCTCCGGGACCTAACAATCCACCGTGGCTCCCAACCTAGTTATCAAACTTCAATGTTTGAAAGTTGCTTAAAAGGTTATTGAAGAAAGAGGTCATTATCTATTGGTATTTTGGTATGGTTTTGTCATTGATGTCAACACCTACTAAAACTCTAGCACTTTGGAGATCCAACAACATTCACTGGCAAGCAACTTTTGCACAGTCACCGGTATATGGTACACCGATAGGATATAATAACCACCAGCACTTGGAATGGCGTGGAAAACACTTGGTAATGTCAAAAACATCATTTTTCAATCTTGTTTTGGAGAATTGGTTATTGGTATACTCACATTTGTATATTTTCTATTACTGGCAAATAAGTCCAGGGTATACACTAGCAGGTTTATCTTTTCTAGATCAGCATGGCACACTTTGGAGATGATTAATTATTGTTGTAAATGCATTAAGCTAACATGTTCAATCAGTTATTGCATTGGATATTGTTTTGTTTGTAAAATGCTTTTATTGTAAATATCTTGTAGAGCCAACCTACTAAAATTGGTCTTAGGTTATGGTATAAATGTAAGATCTTATTTTTAAGATCAAGTGTGGAATGCAAAAAAGGATTATGTAAAGGTATATGTGAGAATAAGTAGATCTATACACGCAGACATCATTTGAAGATTGAAGGAAGGTTTTTTGTGAAGACAATCAGAACTACACCGGTACTGAATCTAGCATATGAAGATGCTATTTTGTGCAGTACATTCTTATTGGATTTAATCATCCAACTATAGTCAATGTGACTCCCATTTTGTGATTGAGCAGTGAGCTCTAGGTGCTTGACCTTTCTGCATGTACAGACCCTATTTATGTACACTTACTATCTACAGTAGTATCATCTTATTGTGGGTAAGGTTTCCCACTGTGGTTTTTCCCCTTATAGAGTTTCCACGTACAAATATTGGTGTTATGTGTTGTGGATGACTTTGTCTGTATGTTTCAAGCACTAATCCTTACTGGTATAGCAATTAACTATTAAATCTATCTACCTACATATTGAACTGGTTTACTGGTATTAAGCATTAAGTTGGTTAAGTTGTTTTGGTTTAAATTTATATGACAATTGATTCACCCCCCCCCCCCTCTTAGTTGTCCTCTTTTTCTTTTTTCTGGTTTTGAGCTTGAAACTCTAGAGTCCGAGAGCCCTGAGGTTTTGCGTCTTCTGCCCTGGAACTCTGAAACCCTGGAGTCCTGAGGTGGAGCCTCCTTTTCCTTGCTTCAGAACCCCGGACCCCAAGAGTTTCAGGGTGGGGTGTTCCTTTCCTCGTGTCAAGCTCGGAACCTTGGGACCTTGGAGTCCCGAGGTCATGTTTAAAGAATTTGTATGGATGGGGTTGGGACGAGGTATAAATAGGGATGATGGACTTTTAAAATTCATTTGTGCATTCACACAACCTCCAAACTTCCAAGCTTTCCTTGGCGATTTCGGGCATTTTGATTCACCAGGTTGGTGATTTTTCTTGCTCATTTTGGTGGTTTTTTATTAGATTCTCTTTCCTCCTCGCTTTGTTTTGGTTGTTTCTTTTTTGTTTGTTCTCTTTTTGCATGCCCTAGTTTTTATGCCTGGAACCTTGGACCCCCAAAGTTTTGAGTAGCTAGTTTTCACGCGCCTGGAACCCCGCACCCCTGGAGTTTCAAGTGGCTCCTGTTTAGCCTAAGACCGGAACCTCAGAACCTTGAAGTTCTGGGTGGTTTCCATTTAGCCTAAGCCCAGAACACCGGATCCCCAGAGTTCATGGTGGCTTTCATTTAGCCTAAGCCCAAAACCCTAGACCCCTAGAGTTCTGGGATTCTTTTTACACACAACTTAACCTCGGAACCCCGGGACCCCGAAGTCCCGAAGTAAATCAACTTTTATGCTTATTATCAAAGACTGAGGATTTGTGTTCTACTTGCAGGTTCCAGTGGTTAGATGGACTCATCCTCAAGCAAAAGAGGCAAAGAAATTGATAGACTCCCAGCCACCATGAAATACCATTATCAAGGACAAGTCTATGTTTCAAAGCCAGAAGACCAAGTCATATGGGTCACCAATAACGAAATTGGCCATATAGAAATTGAAGATATCAAGGCTCATTTGGACAAACCTAGTTTGGAGGCCCTCCACAGGAGAATCAAGAGATCTGACCTAGTTGAAGCTACTGCCTTTCCACAGTCATTGCAGGCACAGGTGTTCATAATGACTATTGCCCCATTTTATAACCTAGAGACTAGAAAGTGCACAGATGCACAAGAAAAAATAGTCATAGACTTGTCTCCAGACATGCTCAGGTTCATTTTTGGTATCCCAACTAGGGAGGAGATATTTATGTTAACCAAAGAAGAGGCCCTACAAGAATGGAATGACAAATTATCAGCCAGTAAGAGGCACATGAATACAAACTGGTTGGAAGAAGAAAGAAAAAAATCTCTCAAGGCAACGTAGATCCTGAGGGCGGATTTCAAAGAGCCTCAAAGAGACTTAATCATTATGCTGAGCAAGGCCTTTGGCAAGTCAGATTGCAAGCATTTTCATCCCTGGATGTTCCAATTCATGAGCACTATTTTAATAGGGAAACAATACTTTGATTGGTCGCATATCCTCTCCGACAATATATGCAAGCAAATGAAAGAAGTTCAACATACCCAAAAGTTTTTTTCACATCATATGTCATCTGGGTAGCTGCTAGAACTGGAAACTTTCCAAAGGTATAGATAGAAGGTCAGCTAGGAGAGGAGGAAGGACAAAAGAAGATATGGGAGTATTATTCCCAACTCACTCTAGCCAATGCAAAGGCTTATTTCAAGAGAGTTAATGATGCCTTTGTTTTCCCAATAATAATCAAATTGACAGGAGATGCGGGATATCGAATTATCCCAGAGGCCATGGCTATAATCTGAGAGTGGGCATGTTGGTTTATCCAAAACCCATGCTCTACTTACATCAGGGTTAGCGGATTCACATGGAACCCAATATTGTTGTTCCGATATTACAATGATAGGATAATTTTTCTAGAATATGCAAGGTAGCTTGTGGGCTTCCAGTCACTTTTGTCATCAAAACATAAAGCAGGTATCAATTTCTCTGTATATATTGGGTACTTTGCATGTTCTAAGATACAAGTGGCCAAATTAGCAGAAAAATAGCTTCAATATTTGAACTTGAAGGAGTATGATCATGCTAGGGATTTTTATGATCCCTACGGGAAACTTAAACAAGCTATGACTAAGGCATATGAGGACCACAAGCCTAGCCTAGAGGACTTTTGAGCCAATCTGTAAGACAGTTTTGAGGTTAGGGAGAAGAACTATAATAGGTTATCTATGCCATAGGTAATAGATTTTGGAATTGAGACTAACCTCCCTAAATACCTTAGGGAAGATGGGGACTTACTTGATTCAGTTTATAGGGAATCAGGGATAGATAAAAGGCCCCTCTCTCCAATAAAATGGTCTGCAAGTGAAGACATGAATATAGAAAAGTTCTCCCAAGTAGTCATCAATAGGACCAAGAAATGGTTAGGCCAAAGGGTAAGGCACATTGTCTCAAAGGTGAAACAAAAGGAATCCACTTCAGGGGTACCTCAATCAAGGGGCCATAAGGAGTACGCCTGGAAGACAAGGTCAGCCTCAAGAAAAAATACTTCCACCGATCTAGGTGAGGAGGACAAACCTTGAGAAAGTATTGAGGACTTAATCAAGAAACTCCAAGAAAAGATGAGGGAGTTTGAATTGTTAAAGAAGGAAGCGGACTTGGGAGTGATCGATGAATTGGGAGAAGTACCACTTGCCAAAGTTCTCCCACTGAGGATGGCTATAGGGCAGACTATAGGAGAGGGTACCCAAGAGCAAGAGGAAGATATAGAAATTACTGAGTATATACCTACTCAGCCACCTTCAACAAAGGCCACACATGCTCCAAGCACTAATGCCCCTACACCACCACCAACTAGTACTCCTGTAGGACAACCTGGAGTGCAAGGCTTTAGGTCTACCACTAGAGGAGTAAAAGTTAGAAACATTGAGTCAGATTCAGATCAAGAGGGAGAAGATTTTGGGAAACAACGGTCATTGGAAGGTGAGAAATAAGGGGATGAGGTAGAGGACCTATTGAATGAAAGATTAGTTCTAACCCCTCAAGATCAAGAGGACCTCCTCAAGGACATAAGAGTCGGGCAGGTTGAAATAGAGGCAGATGAGGAAGAGATGATATTAAATGAAGAGGTCAGCAGAAAATTGAGTGAATTACATAAGCAACAGGCTCTCCAAATTAATCTAGCCGACCAAGTTACCTCGCCTCAAGATCCCGAACAAACAAAGGCAAAGGAACAAGATGAAGTAGAGGAGCAGGCAGATGTCCATGTTACAACTGTAGGCATAGTATCACATCAAGGTGACAAATATGAAAATATATTTCAATGGATTGAGTTCACTTTTGAGAAGAAAAAGAGAAAAGAAGATCTTCCCAAGGTCACTTTACAACAAGTAATCACTGAGGAGCGACTGACGGTTAAGAAGGTAAAAACCATTCATCATTTATCAAAAATAGAGTCTGGTGAAGTGATTGCAGATGTGGCAGTTCCACTCCAAGTTGAGGGACAATCTTCTACCAAGTATCAAATATCTCAGGTAAATTTGGGTAAACAAAACAAGTGGGGAGAGCTAGGTACTTTGGAGCTAGCCACAAGTGTTGTTAGGGGGCATGTAGAAAAGGATCATACTTCAAACATAGAGCTCAAAGCACAACCAGGGCAATACAAGAAGCTCCTGATTGAAATGAGCAAACCCCTAGACTCTTATAGAGTTGATGACCTACCTTCAACCTCATCGCTGCTAGAGAGAGAAGTAAAGGCACTAGTGGATGTGAGACGAGTGGCTATTGTAGCCAAATCATGGACCCAAATGAATGAAACTAAGATTAAGTTGTTCTTGCAAAGTATGGTAGAGATATATCGTAAGGTGGTACAAGCATGTAGAGCTTTGGCTTCGTGTTCCATGCAATGGGAACAAAAGTCAAACATTTTCAATAAACAATTCTGAATTTTGAAAAAGATGTTACAACTAGGGGAAGAGATGGTAATGGAGGAAGACCTCTTAGGAGGTGACAACTATGAAAATTTACAGTCCTATGTATACATTTTCAAGCTCAAGATGGAAATGCTTCAACAATATATCAAGGATATGATGAAGATTCGGGACCCTCTCCTCAGGGAAATTTTGTCATATGAGAGTTTTGTAAGGAATATGCTAGGACCTTTTGGCCTCAAATTATTTGATACAGGAATAATGGAGTAGCAACAAGTTTTGGATCACTTTCAAGACCACAAAATAAGAGATTGAAAATAATGAAAATATGATACCAAAATGTTTCCAATTCCAATTCCTTCTCCAATTTTTACCTCCTCTTATGAACGACCATTAAAGAGGTTTTATAGCCTTTTCATCTTCACTTGGAAGTTACAACTACCCAACTTCCTCTTATGACCATACAACTTCCCATTTTAGTCATTTTACAACTTTTGAAAAGTTGCATTTTAAAACGTTTACAATTTTTGACTCAAATGACTTTAAACCTTCAAAATAACCTTAAACATATATTAGGATGGAATAATAATGTATTTTTGTCACTATTTTACCCCTGAAAGGTTATTTTATACAAATTTTACCAAATGACTAATTCAAGACCTTATTAGGACAACTTGGACAACTCATTACAATGGGCTCTTTTAGCCTTACATATTGATTCATATTGACTCAAAATGACATTACAAATGAAAATGTAATTGAATATACTTATGAATTGATTGTTATCCTCTCATAGACTCCTATTGTGCCTTTGTGTTAGGTGCTCCTGCACCATACTCCCGACTTTGAAAAGTTTCCAAGTCCATTGGAAACATGGATGAAAATAACCTACAAGAAAATTTTGAGTGAGATATTCACCTTTGTCTTCATTAATATTTTTCTCTTCATGCCTCTTCATTCTTTTTTTTCATTCTCTATATGCTGATGCAATCTCTTTTCAATAAATATTCCTGTGACTCCTTCTAATGGAGTGTGTATGGCTGCCATCAAGATGTTGCTCCAAACATAAGTCCACCCTCATTGCTGCACAAAACTCACCAACTACTTTGCCTCACCCAGGAGTCCTTTCCTTGCCTATCTCCCCAGGTTTTTTGGAAACCCACTGGACCTCCTTCTCAGGCCCCTTGGACCATCTCCTATGGTCCCATGATCGAGTTATAACATATAACATTCTTGTTTACTAGTTGGGGTACCAGGGTCCAAGTTTTGTTCTTCTCAATTTGATCCAATTCCTCCTCCATAGCTTTAACCCAATGATCATCACCAAATACCTCATTAGCACTTCTAGGTTCAATGGTGGAGATCATGCAAGAGTTATCTCTTATTTTTTTTCTAGTTAGTACTGCCGCATCCTTATCCCCAATAATCTTCTTAGGATTGTGGTTCAGTCTCACATACCTAGGAATAACATGATCATTCTCTTCAGGTTCAACTTCTTCATTATCATCTTCTTTTGAATTTATTTGTTCTGCTTGAACAAGTACATCAGGATTTTGCTTTACCAATTTCTGATTTAACAGTTTTAGGTTCCAAAATAAAAATGAAAGGATCTTCATTCTTTTTCTTTGAAATAGTTCCTTCTGAGACTTCAAGACATTCATCTACACGAACATCAACACTCTCAACAATACTCTATGTCTAGTTGTTGAAGCATTTATAGGCCTTACTCTTGGTGGAATAGCCAAGAAATATGCCTTCATCACTCTTTGCTTAAAACTTGCTTATGTAATCACCTCTTTGAATAAAAATTTTTCTACCAAATATTTTAAAATAACTAACATCAGGTGATCTCCCATAACAATATTCATAAGGGGTCTTGTCCTTACCTCTTTTCATCAGAACTTGGTTCATTGTGTAGACAGTTGTACTTATAGCTTCTTTCCAAAATGTTTTCGCTATACTTCCTTGTATTGAAACATTGTTCTATCAGCTTCAACCATTGACCGATTGTTCCTCTCTGCTATACCATTCTGTTGTGGTTTCCTTGGTACAGAAAGTTGTCACTTGATACCATTCTCATCACAGTACTTAGTGAACTCCTCAAAAGTAAATTCACCACCTTGATTTGTTCTCAAACATTTTATCTTTTTTCCACTCTCTTTCTCAACTAAGGCCCTGAATGCCTTGAATTTACCAAAAGTGTCATTCTTATCTTTAAAGAATGTGACCCACATAATCCTTGAAAAATAATCAGTGAAGATCATGAAATATAGATAATCTTGAATTTTTCTTATTCTTATTGGTCCACATAGATCTGTATGAACCAAATCTAACAAGTGCTCTACTAAGAAGGACTTTCTCTTGAAAGTTGAAGAAGTCATCTTTCCTAACTGACATTCTTTACAAAGAGCATTAACCGGTTTGTCTAGCTGAGGCAAACCTCTTACTATCTTGGACTTGCTCACTTTAACAATGTTATCAAATTTTATATGACAAAATATCCTGTGCCAAAGCCTGCTATCATCTATCTTTGCAATCAAACAATTACTAACTTTAGGATTAAAATGAAATAGATTACCTCTGGTTTGTTTCCCAGTTGCAATCAATTCACCTTTGTCATCAAAGATTTTGCACATGCCATTTCTAAAATCCAGTGGGTATCCTCTGTCATTAAGTTATGCCACACTCAGAAGATTGTGCTTTAGGCCTTCAACCCAATAGACATCATCAACACTGCTCTTCCCATTAAGAGAAATAACTCCCTTACCTTTAGCCATACAGGATGAGTCATTTCCAAATATAACAACACCGCCATCAAATTCCTTCGAGGAAAGAAATTTGCTCTGATCACTGGTCATGTGATGTGAGCAACCACTTGTTGGCATTATAACAAACAAGGAAGATTGTTGGTATTTCAATAAAGATATTGAGAAGGTTGTTGATGATTATGGATATAACTGCTAAAGGATGTATACTATCTTAATACTATTATTTTGTCATTGATGTCAAGAAATTGATTTTCTAATTCAGTATGATGTTGCCATATCTTAAGAAGTATGATTTGATGAGTATAAAGATGTCAGTAAAAGACACAGAAAGAATGTGATGAATAAGGGGAGGAATAAGTTATTCAATGGGCAACTATTACCGAGTTAGACAATGATGAGATCATGATGTTAAGACTATTTTGATATCCTACATATGTTATTGACTGTAAAGTTAATACTATACTATGTTGCCGAGCAAAGAACCTAGTCGATAAACCCTAAGGTTATCGCTATCAGTTAATGAAGGCAGAATGTCTACCGAGTTGCAACTGAGTAATAACAGAATGTATTGAATGAATAAAAGCATTATTTAATGAAGGAAGCTAATGAGTTGGCTATGATTAAATGATTGGTATGTCATGCATGAAGTTTTTTAAAGAATCTAAGACAAAAGGAAGATCGACAGGAAGATCTATAGCTCAGATTGAACGGCAATTCCCTAGCACAAGTTCCAAGAAATGTATGCAAGTTCCAAGGTAGGGTAAAATGTTTTCAGATTGAAGGATACATTGAACCTGGTCAAGTTTGAAGATCTGATGGCTATGATTGATCATGGGATATGTGATCAAGGAGATTAAGCGGTTGGCAAGTTGTTTATAAATAAGGAACTATTGATAAACAATGTATGCAGGCAAGTGTATGCATAGAGATCCTACATAGTGATTACTGAACACAGAAGCTTGAAGACCTGTTTGAATAGCAGAGTATAAAGCCCAGCAGATGGACAAGATAAGTCCTATTGTATTGAGCAAATAAGAATCTGCTTTAGCATTTTTAGATGTGAAGTTCCAGATAGATTTTTATTACTGTTATTTTGTAAAGTGATAGAAAATCTCTTAACCGAGTGGACTTAACAATCTTATTTGTAAAACCCTCTAGCAAAGTAACATTTTGATTGAGTGTTTTAAATCCTTTAACAAGGTCACTTCTAACAAGGTGAAGATCCTAACAAATTTGAGGGAAATCCCTTAACCAGGTCACATCTAGCAATGTGTTTGTAATCTTTAACAGGATTTGCTTTTAACCGAGCATACTCTAGAAGAGTATATTTTTTAGTGGGTCTGAAATCCCATAGTGGTTTTTCCCTATTTGGGTTTCCACGTTAAATCTGGTGTTATGAGTGTTGTGATGTTTATATGCTTATGAGTTTGCATGTTTAGCAGTTTTGGTATGTTACCGAGGTTGAATCTGTTGTTTTTATTGAAGGTTAAGTCTATATGATTCACCCCCCCTCTCATCTTATTACCTTGGCATCTGTACTAAACATTTAGTATCACAACTATCAATTGGTATCAGAGCTTTGGACTCTGAAAGAAATGTTTAAAGGTACTTAAGGCAAAGATCCAAAGATGTACAAGAGGGATGCACCGAAGCTGAACAAGTCAAGTTTCTCTACATGGCAGAAAAGGATGAAGCTGTACCTATCAAGAGTTGGAGAATATGTTGTATATTATCTAGAGAATGATTTAATTACACTAAGCACCTATCCATTGATAATGGAAGAGATAAAGGCAAAGAAAGAACATATTCAAGCAATGATTGAAATAACATCTGCATTGACCGACTCAGATTTTAATGATCTAGAAGGCTGCAATGATTTAAAGGCAATGCGGGACAAGCTCATATCTATGTATGGTGGAGATGAACATGTTCAAAGAGCAAAAGTGGACAATCTAAGAGGACAACTTGAATCTATGAGGATGAATGAAGGTGAGAACATAACCTAGTACAATACAAGACTAAAGGAGATTGTCAATCAAATCAAAGGAGCAGGTGGAACTATTGAAGAAAAGGATATAACAAATAAGTTGTTAAGAACCCTTCTACCAGCTTTTGCAATCTGAGTCTCTGCAATCAATGAATTAAGGTATGTACCCAATATGCTAGTTTCTTTTGATGCTACTATTGGTAAGCTACATGCATTTGAATTAAGTAATTTTGATAACAGTGGGTCATCGGTAAATAAAGTGGAGTCTGCATTTAGTTCTTTTCATATTTGTGAATCTGATTATTACAATGATAGAATGAGTAAGTACACTAAAGGGGATCACAGTGGAGCAAATGAAAGATTTCACAAGAACATGAAAAAAGTACACAAACTATATGATGAAATCAGAAAGCAAGAAGAGTTTGAAGCACTATTAGCTAGAAGGTTTCCGAGAGGTAAAGGTAAGTATAAAGGAAAACTACCTTTGAAATGTTTCAATTGTGATAAGATAGGACATATGGCTTCTAACTATCCTGACAAAGATTCTACTAAAAAGAGAGATTACCGAGATGACAGACAAGAAGATAATCATTACAGAGGACACCGAGACTTTAGAAGAAGAGATAGAAAGTCATGCCTAATAGCTGATGAGGATTCAAATGATGATAAATCAGATGAAACTGATACAGAGGAAGTAGTTTATGTGGCTATCAAAGATGGATCAGATGAAGAAAGGTATGAAGAAAAATCTCTAATATCTCACATAAATACTAATGATTCTTGGATCATATATAGTGGATGCTCAAATCACATGACAGGTGATAAACACAAATTTGCTACATTAGAAGATTATGATGAAGGCTATGTAAGATTTGGTAATAATGCACCATGTTCGGTAAAAGGTAAAGGATCTATAAAACTTCTTGACAATGCAAGATACAATGATGCTTATTGGGTTGAAGGTTTGAAATACAATTTGTTGAGTGTAGCACAACTAAACAATACAGGATACCGAATAGAATTTCAGAAAGGAATTGTCAAAGTTCATGACAAGCATGGAAAGTTAGCTGCTACCGGGACACAAACAAAAGGTAACACATTTCACCTTGACTCAACTCAGAAAAAGTGCCTGTATGCAAAGATAGATGATACTTGGTTATGGCATAAAGGTTGTGTCATGTAACTTTTGATAATCTGATCAAAATAAGCACGAAGCACCAAGTAAGAGGTCTACTGAGTCTTGAAAAACCTGAGAATGCTATGTGCCGAGGATGCCAGATGGGTAAGATGACAAGATAAAGCTTTACAAGTAAGTCCTACACTTCTAAGGGAATTTGAGATCTTGTGCACACTAATCTTTATGGTCCTATGAAAGTTCAAAGTTATTATGGTGATAAATATTTCATATTATTTGTGGATGATTACTCAAGGATGATGTTAGTAATGTTTTTAAAAGAAAAATCAGAAGCTTTCCAAATGTTTAAATGGTACAAGGCAAGAGTTGAAAATGAAATAGGAAGACAACTGAAATTTCTTAGATCAGATAGAGGAGGAGAGTTCACATTTGATGAGTTCAACTTATTCTGCAATAATCATGGTATAAAAAGACAAGTCTCTGCACCGAGAACTCCACAACAAAATGGGATAGCTAAGAGAAGAAATAGATCTATTGTGGATTGTGCCAGAACCCTAATGATTGAAAAGAAAGTGCCACAAACATTTTGGAGAGAAGCAATAAGCACAACAATTTACACCCTGAACTGAGTACAACTGAAGAAAGGAACTTTGATGACACCATATGAGATCTGGTATGACAAGAAACTTAATGTAAGTTATTTTAAAATCTTTGGAAGTAGATGCTATGTTCACAAAGATGATAGAAATGGCAAGTTTGATCAAAAAAGTGAAGAAGGAACATTTCTTGGTTATTCTTCTAGAAGTAAAGCATTTAAATGTCTGATCAAATCATCTAGCAAAATAGTAGAAAGTGCAAATGTGAAAATTGATGAATTTGTAGAAAAAAATGATGAAGGAAATTCCAAGGAACCAGAAGATTATGATGAATTTTTCTATATTCAACTGACAAGTCTTACCGAGAGAACTGTTGAAGGAAATAAAGAGAATATCCAGTTACCGAGTGATGAAGAAGATCATAGAGAGCCTACTGAGCCTGTATTAGCCAAGTATGTCAGAAGACATCATGCATCAAGTCAAATTATAGGAGATAAGGATGATCTAGTGATGACAAGAAACAAACTGACACAGAACACATGTCTGATATCTGAATTTGAACCGAGGATAGTGAAAGAGGCATTTACCAGTGAAGATTGGATAAATTCTATGACAGAAGAGATTGACCAGATCAAGAAGAATGGCACATGGACACTAGTCCCAAGACTGAATGACAAAAATGTAATCGGTACAAAGTGGATTTTCAAAAACAAGTTGAATGAAAAAGGTGAGTTCATTCGAAATAAAGAAAGACTAGTTTGCAAAGGTTATGCCCAAGAAGAAGGAATTGATTATGGTGAGACTTTTTCACTTGTGGAAAGACTTGAAGGAGTAAGAACATTGTTGGCATATGTTGCTTACAAGAATTTCAAGGTTTATCAAATGGATGTCAAATCTGCATTTCTAAATGGTATATTAGAAGAAGAAGCTTTTATTGAACAACCTGAAGCATTTGTTGAAGACAAGAATAAAGATCAGGTATGTAAATTGAACAAAGTTTTATATGGTTTGAAACAAGCGCCTAGAGCATGGTATGAAAGATTGCACTCTTATTTAATCAAGATTGGTTTTATAAGAACAAGTGAAAACAATAACATGTACATGAAAAATGATGAAAATGGAATACTAATCTCAGCCATATTTATTGATGATATTATCTTTTGTGGAAATGACTACCTATGCAAGAACTTTGGAAATGAAATGAGCAAAGAATTTGAGATGTCATTAATCGATAAGATAAAGTATTTTATAGGTTTACAAATACTGCAAATGAAAGATGAGATTTTCATTACTCAATCCAAGTACATAAAGGAAATCTTGAAGAAATTTGGAATTTAGGATTCAAAACTAGTAAGTACTCCTATGACTACCAACTGTAAACTATCAAAGAATGATGAATCTGCATCTGTTGATGAGACACTTTACCGATATATGATTGGAAAGCTACAATATGTTGTTCACAGCCGACCAGACATAGCACATGCAGTAGGTATAGTTGCAAGATTCTTTGTAGATCCTAAAGAAACACACATGACACCAATCAAGAGAATTTTCAGATACTTGAAAGGCACTGAAGATTATGGCTTAGTATATCAGAAAGGAAATGATTTTGATTTAAAAGTTTATACTAGTGTTGATTGGGTAGGCAAAATTGATGACAGAAAAAAAACAAGTGGAGGAGCTTTCTTTTTAGGAGAAAGACTAGTGAGTTGGCTTAACAAGAAACAAGGATGTGTTTCACAGTCAACAGCACAAGCTGAATACGTTGCTGCAACATTGAATTGTACCAACATAGCATGGATCAAACAATTGTTGGAAGGTATAAATGAGCAGGTTACTGAGCTAGTAACTATATTCTGTGACAATACTAGTGCCATAAACATTTCAAAGAATCCTGTTATGCAGTCTAAGACAAAGCACATCTCTATCAAATATCATTATCTTAGAGAAGAAGCTCAAGAGAAGAAAGTGGTGTTGGAGTATGTTAGCACAAAGGAATAAATAGCAGATATCTTCACCAAGCCACTACCAAGGGACACTTTTGAGTATCTCAGAAGTAAGTTAGGGGTCCTACCCCTATCTTCCATTCACTGACCGACTTTGGTGAAAGCATCAATTCAATGACTCTATAGAATATCTTTTAAGAGTTGATGTTGATTTACACAGTTTAGGATGTTTTCTAAAGGTGTGTAGGAAACAAATATAGGGAACAGGAATTGAAGACAAAATGCTCTGACTGAAACTAAGTTGACACATAACAATAGGAAATGACTTCATGCAGGAAGAAATTATGTTTTAGTTCTTTACTTTTTGGCATTGTTGTCAAAGGGGGAGAAGATTGAAGTAAAGGGGAGAAGACTAATGTATGGGGGAGAAGATTGATGACAAGGGGAGAGCATTTCAGCATTTCAGAATCTCACAGCAATCCGAATCAATTAGGTCATATCAATTGGTTTTGCCTTCAATGCCAAAGGGGTGATTGTTGGCATTATAACAGACAAGGAAGATTGTTGGCATTTAAATAAGGATACTGAGAAGGTTGTTGATGATTATGGATATAACTGATAAAGGATGTTTACTGTCTTAATATTATTATTTTGTCATTGATGCCAAGAAATTGATTTTCTAATTCAGTATGATGTTGCCATATCTTAAGAAGTATGATTTGATGAGTATAAAGATGTCGATAAAAGACACAGAAAGAATGTGATGAATAAGGGGAGGAATAAGTTATTCAATGGGCAACTATTACCGAGTTAGCCAATGATGAGATCATGATATTTAGACTATTTTCATATCCTACATATGTTATTGATTGTAAGGTTAATACTATACTATGTTACCGAGCAAAGAACCTAGTCGGTAAACCCTAAGAAACCTAGTCGGTAAAACCTAAGGTTATCGCTATCAGTTAATGAAGGCAGAATGTCTACCGAGTGAAGTTTAGTATTTACCGAGTTGCAACCGAGTAATAATAGAATGTATTGAATGAATAAAAGCATTATTTAATGAAGGAAGCTGATGAGTTGGCTATGATTAAATGATTGGTATGTCATGCATGAAGTTTGTTAAAGAATCTATGACAAGAGGAAGATCGGTAGGAAGATCTATAGCTCAGATTGAATGGCAATACCCTAGCACAAGTTCCAAGAAATGTATGCAAGTTCCAAGGTGAGGTAAAATGTTTTCAGATTGAAGGATACATCGAACCTGGTCAAGTTTGAAGATCTGATGGCTATGATTGATCATGGGATATGTGATCAAGGAGATTAAGCAGTTGGCAAGTTGTTTATAAATAAGGAACTGTTGATAAACAATGTATGTGGGCAAGTATATGCACAGAGATGCTACATAGTGATTATCAAGTACAGAAGCTTGAAGACCTATTTGAATAGTAGAGTATAAAGCCCAGCAGATGGACAGGATAAGTCCTATTGTATTGAGAAAATAAGAATCTACTTTAGCATTTTTAGATGTGAAGTTGCAGATAGATTTTTATTACTGTTATTTTGTAAAGTGACAGAAAATCTCTTAACCGAGTGGACTTAACAATCTTATTTGTAAAACCTTCCTGCAAGGTGACATTCTGATTGAGTGTTTGAAATCCTTTAACAAGGTCACTTCTAATAAGGTGAAGATCCTAACAGATCTGAGGGAAATTCCTTAATCGGGTCACATCTAGCAATGTGTTTGTAATCTTTAACAGGATTTGCTTTTAACCGAGCATACCCTAGAAGAGTATATTTCTTAGTGGGTCTAAAATTTCACAGTGGTTTTTTTTTATTTGGGTTTCCACGTTAAATGTAGTGTTATGAGTGTTATGATGTTTATATGCTTATGAGTTTGCATGTTTAGCAGTTTTGGCATATTACTAAAGTATATGTTACCGAGGTTGAATCTATTGTTTTTATTGAAGGTTAAGTTTATATGATTCACCCCCCCCTCTCATCTTATTATCTTGGCATCTGTACTAAACATTTAGTATTAGAACTATCAATGATCCAATCATTAGAGTTATCCATCCCGGACACTAGTGCCTTTTGATCTGATATCTCTTCCTTAATAGCTACAAACACAATATCTTCACTAGCATCATCATCAGATTCTTGATCAGTAATACCACTGTCAATAGCAATAAGAAAATCTCTCTTGTATTCATTTTCACCATTAGGACAGTTAGTTACTATATGACCAATCTTATTGCAAGCAAAACATTTTAAAGGTAGTTTACCTCTATATTTTCTAGTACCTCTAGGCAATCATTTTGCCAACAATTCTTTAAGTTCCACTAAGTTATCTTCATCATCAGCATCTCTGTTGGATCTAGATTCATAACCATGACAAGTATCTCTATTTCTCTCATAGATGGGTTAGAGACAGAAGCTCTGAATGCAGATTCTGATTTCTGTACACTACCGTCATAGCCATTTAATTCAAAAGTGGTAAGTTTTCCAATGATAGAGTCAAGAGTTACCTTAGTTTTATCAATGGACTTCAGCTCCTAAATAGCTACAACTCGGATGGCATAGTGATGGGGAGGTATGCTCAAAGAGTGTCTATTCTTTGTCAAAAGGTAGTCAAATGTTGTCCTAGTGGGATCCCTTCATTGTTCATCTGGTCTAGTAATCAATTTAGACACCTCAAATCTCTAGGAGTGCTCCCAATCAAAATGTGCTCACTTGTTGCTCAGGCATGATTGAGATTCACAGGGGTAAATCCAACCTTACACTCTCAAAATCCTAACAAGTTCTTGCAGAGGTTGGAGTAAGTGTTCATGATGTTTCCTAGTGGTAATAAACTAGTTTTGAGTAAGGATTTGATCCATTTCCCCATCGCTCCTTCCTTTCCCTATTTTCTAGGCCTAGTAGCCCTATAGCCCCAATTAGCCCTACTTAACCAGTTTTTGTGGATTTTCTCACAGTTTCCCCAAAGAACCACACAAACTCTTTAGTGATCCGAGTACCCTTTTGGAATTAACTTACAATTTATGAAATGAGAAATCTCAGTATGGCCGTACAGGTATAAAACCCGAGAAATGATTGTTTTAGGGGGTTTTAGGCTTGTTTTGGTCTTTTTCCAAGGGTTTGGTGTCTTAATTGATCTGCCACACCTCCAAACTATCATATATACTCTTCCATACCCCACTTGTTCTAGCCAAACACTCTGCAACTCGAACCTTGCTCATCCCTGCAAATGCTTACATGACTTTATTCATTTCCTAGCTGGGCTATGACTGAGCTCGCATATCAAATTATGCTCATTGGCCTTTCAATCACTTCCAAAGGAAAATAAAGACTATGTACATTGTAAAAAAATTCCATGGCTTGAGTCCCAAGGGTTATTGAGAAGAACTCAAAGGACTTCAATCTGGAACCATGTTTGGGCCACTCAAACCCTTACTCAGGCTGAGAGCTTACAAATTGAAGAACTCAATTGAAACCTACAATAAAACTAACCAAATTTATTCTTGAGTACTAGAAGAACATTTACAAAACAATGAGCAAAGAATAGTTATGCAATCAATCCATTAGGCACAGACTGCTACTCTAATTCTTAGAAAGCACGATGTAAAAATCTCAAAATTGGTCTCCAAATTGTATTTAAATCTACTCCAGGCATTCACCAGCCCTCTTAAATTCATACTCAAGGAATTTATAAGTAATTTGTGTCCTAACTAACTCTCCATCGGTTTCCTTACCAACCCTTTTCTGAAAATGCAAAAAGTTGCTCAACGTTGCAAAAAGTTGTCAAGCAACTTTGACAACTTTTGCCAAAAAGTGCATTTTTGCATTACATGCATTGTTTCCTTCTCCAAACCATCTAGGATGACTAAACACCACTACTTTAACATTTACCAATTCCAAACAAGGCTATTCAAGATATTTTACATCAAAATAAAATATTAAGCAATTTTAGGCTTACAAGGGCTTACAAGCCAAAATTGAGCAAATGCATTGTCCTATGGGCATTCAATCTACCAAAGCATTTCAAAAAAATATGAGGACCTATGAGAAGACTCTTATTCACCATCCCAAACCAAACTATGAGCAAACACAACAAAATGAAGAGATTGTACTCAAAACAAGTCAAGTGACTCCTTGAGACAACAAAGAAAGGGGAACTCCATGCTTAGAGAAGTTTTCCTTAGGTATCCAAGTAGCCTCTGATGTTGGAAGGTGATTCCATTTGATCACGTGCTCCATATAGGTGGTATGTCTTGCTTTCTTCAAAACTCTAGAATCTAACACCTTATCGGCTTGGGGAATGGGTGCAACTGCTAAGGGCAGAACTGAAAGTGCTTGAGAGACCTTTGAGACTCTACTATCTTCTATTGGAAGTGTGCCTTGATACTTGGTGCAGGAACACCTCGGACATAGGAAATTTAACTTTCACAATTTTGGCTTGTACTGACCCTAGCCAAGTCAATGGTGAATAAGGACTCTAGGAGGGTCCAAGAGTGAGTATGTTGTGTCAATGTAGGCCTAGGTTGATTTCATTTTACTTAGGTTTACATTTTTTGTGTAAATAGTGAGTTTGAGTAGGTATTTGGCCTTTTGTTGGTCAAAAGTGTCAAAAGTTGGTAAAAGAATTAGACAGGACTAAATAGGTCTTAGACATGTGAGAAAAGTCATTTATGATGATTTGGAATAGGTCTTATAAGTTGGAGAGACCAAAAAGTGCAAAAGTGCAAAGTTGCAAAAGTTGTCATGACAGCTTTTGAAAGTTGTCATGACAACTTTTATCTTGAAATTGGTTAGTGGTGGAGTTAGGGATTTCCCAATTCCATGGAGGGAATCCACACATGAGAAAGCTATATAAACCCTCTCTTTCACATTTACCAAGGTTGGTGAAGTGTGTTTTGTAAGTCTAACAACTGAAACTACTCATTTTCAGTCTTGTGGACAATATTTTGGCTTATTTTACAGAATTTTGCAATAGAATGTGGATTGAATCCATTGATCCAAAAATGGATTGAGTTACTCTTGTGTGTTTTTGTATTGTTGGCTCATTTTAGAGCTTTGTAGATACTGTACATAGGTGTTTTCTTGTTCAAGTTTGTAAACAACCAGTTTTGGCTTGTAATTAGCAATTTTCTTGTAAATATGGTTTCCCCATGTGTTCCACACGTGCTACCATCACAACTTATTGGAAGATGATGGGAAACCCTTTTTATAGTGTACATGTGCAGGTTCAAGTACTAGAGAAGAGCCTTGATGTGACTATCACCTTATTCTAGGCGAGTCCAGGAGCAACCCGGCTAGAGAAAATAAGGTGAAAAAGTGGTGTAAAGTGTAGGAGTGAGTGCAAGATCACTATTTCAGAGTTTGGAGGGGTTCATGGAGTTGGGGAAGACTTTTCAATGCAGGAAGAATTTTTGACAAAGCCATTTAATACCAAAACCCCAATTTGTCCATTCACTGCCGATTAAAGGCCTTATAAACCCTCAAAACCCTCATTTTGGGGTTCACACATTGTACGGTTAGACCAGAGCCAAAAACCACAAAAATCCTTTAGGGATGGATGAATTATTCAAGAAAAGCCAAAAATTTTTTGGGGTCCTTTGAATTGTTTTCCCTCAAGCCTTAGAAAACTGGTTTTGGAGGCCTAATTAGGGCTAATTGTTTGTAGCCCTTTTCTAGGCAAGAATTTGAGATCAGTAAGAAACCTATTGATTGCAAGACACTAATGGACTTAAAATGCATACAAAAAATGTTAGTAGACACTTGCACACCTTTGCAACATGTCACAATGATAGGAGGTCATTTTGACAACTTGAAGCCAAGAAGCCATAATTGAGTAGCTGAGAAGCACAGTGAATTGGTAGGGTTCCTAGTCAAGACACTTGAAGAAAAGACCTTAGAAAGAACAAGAATCAAGCCCTAGAAGAGATTGAGAAGGACTTGAAGGTCTAGAGAGAAACTAGGCCTGGTGAGTTGGTGTAGTTGAGCAACACCAGCTAGGTGAAGTGTTGAGCAAACTAGATAAACCCCATCAAATTGGTATCAGAGCTTATAACATTTGGGCTAGAAGAGTTGATGTCCTCAGTGGAATCTATAGGAGACAACAACATGGTGACCAATGCAGATTTGGCAAGGAAAGTGGATGATGAGGAGGAGAATAGACTCCTGAAAGAGAAATTGATTGAATTGGAGAGCAAGCTTGGTGCAATAGAAACCAAGGTTGATGAAGTGTTGGTAAAGGTGGAAGGAGCAGAAGGGAAGGATAAAAAAGTGTGAGAGATAGAAAAGATACTTGAACCTGATCCTATCCTAGATCAAGAACCTTTCTTGAAGGCATTGAAGGCCTTGAGTGGCAAATCACTAGAAGGATTGCCATTTTTCACTAGTAAGATGAAGGTAGAAGTGGTCCTAGAATGGATAGAAGGTATGGAGAACCAATTTGAATGTGAAGGCATAACTAAAGCCCAGAGAGTCAAGGTACCAAGTCAAGGATGAGAGGAGCTGCCCTCACATGGTCGCAATTTGTACAAGATGAGAGGAAGAAAATGGGCAAAGCACCCATCTCTTCTTGGAAAGGGATGCTAGTCAAAATCAAAGAAGTCTATCTCCCTAATGACTATGAAGTGCAAATTAATAGGAAGAGGAAAAACTTAAGACAAAAGGATCTTGATGTCAGTAGTTATACGGAGGAGTTTCCCAAACTTAGTCTTAGAACCCATGTGGTGGAAGAAGAGAGTCTCAAGGTTGCTAGGTACCTAAATGGTCTACGGTGGAACATCCAAGAAGAAATCAGTCTATCGAGCCCAAAAATAGTCCACAAAACCTTTCAACTTTCCCTTAAGGTGGAGGAAAAACTAAAAATAATACATGACTCAAGCAACAATAGGGGTAGACGTAGAGGAAAATGCAATAGAGGCCATAGAGGAGGCTTTGGTGGAAGAAGTTCAGAACAAAGAACACAAGGAGAGTCTAAACTCATCGATTAGTAAGATAGTGGCAGTAGAAGAGGAGGATTCAATAGAGGAAGGGGATCAAATAGTGGTTCCAAAGGAAGATCTAGTGGACAAGGTAGAGGTTCCTCATACTTTGCAATAATGAAGTGTTACCATTGTAACCAACTTGGGCATCCGGCATATAGGTGTCCAGAGAAGGGATCATCATCACATGGTGGTGAAAGAAGAGTGACTTATCTCCAAGAAGAGTCTTCAAGAAGCAAGACTTCAGAGGTTTCCTTAGAGTCAGAAGTGGGTGACAACTTGATGATAAGGAGAACTTTGATCAAAGAACTAGTCAGAGAAGATCCTAGCAAAAGAAGATCCTTATTTAAGATCAAATGCAAGATTATGGACAAAGTGTGCAAAGTGAAAATTGATTTAGGGTCTACAAACAACATTGTGTCAGAAGAGGTAGTGAGAAAGCTCAAATTGCAAAGGATACCTCACAAAAATCCTTATAGAGTCACTTGGTTGAAAAAAGGTCAACATGTTCTTGTTAATGAGAAAGCATGGGTAGATTTTACCATTGGAAGGTATAAGGACAAGGTGTTATGTGATCTCTTACTAATGGATGCATGACATCTTCTTTTAGGAAGACAATGGAAATTTGATAGACAAGCTATCCATGATGGAGCCAAAAATGCATACTCATTCAAGAAAGATGGAGTCACATTCAAGATTCATTCCATCCTTGAGGAAAGTGAAAACAGGGCAGAAAGTCCTAATGTTCTTTTGGTGAGTGATGTTGGCAATATTACATTATAATAGACAATGAAAGACTGTTGACATTTCAATAAGGATATTGAGAAGGTTGTTGATGATTATGGACATAACTGATTAAAGATGTTTTACTATCTTGATATTATTATTTTGTCATTGATGTCAAGAAATTGATTTTCTAATTCAGTATGATGTTGCCATATCTTGAGAAGTATGATATGAAGATTATAAAAAAGTCGGTAAAGACACAGGAAAGAATATGATGAATAAGGGGATAAGCTATTCAATGGGCAACTCTACCGATTCAGACAATGATGAGATCTTGATGTTTTAGATTGTTTTAACATCATACATATGTTGTAAAATGTAAAGGTTAATACTATACTATGTTATCAGGCAAAGAACCTAGTCGGTAAACCCTAAGGTTATTGCAGTCGGTTAATGAAGACAGAATGTCTACCGAGTGAAGTTTAGTATTCATCGAGTTGTAACCGAGCTACAACAAAATGCATTAAATGTTTACATGTGATATTTAATGAATGATGCTGATGAGCTGGAGTGGATCAATGACTGGTAAGCCATGGAAGAAGTTTGTTAATGAATCTAAGGCAATGGAAAGTTGGCAAGAAGATCTACAACTCAGATTGAACTACATTGCCCTAACACAAGTTCCAAGGTGAATGTGCAAGTTCCAAGGTGGGGTAAAACATTTTTCAGATTGAAAGATACAATGAACCTGGACAAGATTGAAGATCTAATGGCTGTGATTAATCATGGGAAATGTGATCAAGGAGATTAAGCAGTTAGAAGATTGTTTATAAATAGGAAACTGTTGATAAACAATGCATGCGGGCAAGTGTATGCACCGGGATGCTACATAGTGATTACCAAGCATAGAAGCTTGAAAACCTATTAGAATAATAGAGTATTGATGCCCAACAGATAGACAAGATTAGTTCTATGTCTAGATTGTATTGAACAAATAGGAATCTACTTTAGCATTTTAGATGTGAATTTGCAAACAGATTGTATTACTGTTATTTTGTGAAAGTGACAGGAAATCTCTTAACTGAGTGGACTTAATAGTCTTATATGTAAATCCTCTAACAAGGTGACATTCTGATTGAGTGTTTGAAATCCTTTGACAAGGTCACTTCTAACAAAGTGAAGATCCTAACAGATCTGAGGGAAATCCCTTAACCGGGTCACATCTAGCAATGTGTTTGTAATCTTTAACAGGATTTGCTTTTAACCGAGCATACTCTATAAGAGTATATTTCTTAGTGGGTCTGAAATCCCATAGTGGTTTTTCCCTATTTGGGTTTCCACGTTAAATCTGGTGTTATGAGGTTTATATTGTTCATATGCTTTTGAGTTTGCATGTTTGATAGTTTTTGGTTATATGACTGATATATGTGTTACCAAGGTTAAATCTGATGTTTTTATGGATGATTAAGTTTGTATGATTCACCCCCCCCCCCCTCTCATCTTATTGGCTATTGGATCTGTACTTATATTAAGTATCAAAACTAACAATTGGTATCAGATCTTTGGACTCCAAAAGGAAAGTTTAAAGGCACTTGAG